>NC_056623.2:214982362-215343612 GCF_002870075.4 Lactuca sativa | reverse complement strand
TATTATCCGAGTTTTTGTTGATTTAGAACATCTATAGAGCGTTTGTGTAATTGTTTGATTCCTAATCACAAATAATCAATTTTGCACGATGTTGAATAATCTGTTAATATAATTTGTAGAAAAAGGGTAAAGTAAAATTTAATAATTTGCTGATATTATTTGTAGAAAAACTGTAAAGTAAAATTATATATATGTAAGACAAAATCACAACATAGAATTACACAATTGTTCCGTTTGGTTTGTTAAAACCCGTACGGTGATGAAAACTATCAAAACATCTATGTATTTATCCATGTGGTTTCATTTTTGTTGCATTGTTGGTTATTCAAATGGTAAATCTATATTTAAGTTGTTACCTTTTATAAAATAACAAATATGTCCTTATAGATGACAAATGAGAGAGACACTAACGGGTGAAGAATGAAGATGGGATTGGGTGTTAATATTATAAAATAAAGAATAATTAAATAAAATTGTAAATGTAAAAATGTCATTTGATAAACATGAAATAGTTCAACACTAACGGTGTTAGTCAAAAGGGCGAATAATGCAATAAAATAAAACTAAGGGGGCCAAGACATAAGATTTCAAAGATCTTGCATCTCCAGTGAGGGAGATAATTTTGTAACATAATACGAGCATCCACAATGCATAGTTCAGTGGGAGAGTTGAATGAGATGACATGTCTAATTGGCATTAAATGGATTAAACTCTACCTTTGTGGAATGTCATGTTGGCATTCAATGGATATGGAGTTCAATGGCCAATGAACTCTTCAATGGGAAAAATGAAACCTTTTAACTATTAAATATATTCTATTGAATTCAATGCATTTTAGAAAAATTAATGTAGAGTTGTATAGTAAGTAAAATGATGATGTGTCAACCCATTAAACTCTAATAAGTTTAATGCATTGTGGATGCCTTAAGACACCATCATATGCTCTATAAAATTCAAATTATGATGATGCTGAGAGCACTCCATGTCACTACTATCAACATGCCTCTTCCCATTCACATGTTGATGATAATCGAATCTTCCAAACCTCTATTCCTATTTCACTTCTCCCATAATCTTGTCCCTTGTCCCCCCCCCCCCCCCAGGTTAGGGCAGCGACGATGACAATCAAAATAAAAATAATAATCCGAAGATCCTTTAGTAGCTCCAAAAGGGAAGGATGACACTAAAGGTTTTTGCGAGTTTGCGAATTACTTGCAAGTTGCGATGATGCTTACTCCTATTCTTATTAACATACCAAACTTAAGAATAACTAAAATTTGAATCAATTAAGGATTTTTTCAAACCATGTGATCTCCAAAAGCTTTGTTGTTTCTAAAGTACCAAATGAACCACCACATAGTCGTGATAATCATCTCAACACCGATGAGATTGCGATTAGTCAATTAGAAACTATCAATCGATTCAGCCCCTTCCACCACCTCGACAAAATCTAGAATAATCAATTCACACCATTTCCATATGAAGTTCCGCACAATTGTATCTAAGTCACACATAAGGAACACATGGTTCGAACTTATGTATACAATATACAAGACAAACAAAGAGTAGATTGAATATAAACACCTCTACTGTCTAAAGTAACAAGACTTAGGAGTTAGTTTAATCTACACCGCAAATAAAAGATATTAACCTTTTTAGGTAAATATTAATTCCATTTAGTTGACAAAACTACATCCATAAGGGTATTCTCATCTTTGATCTTTCTAGTTTCATAGATTGTAAAATTGTTGTCATCTCAACCATCTAAAATCCAAATATCACGGCTATCAAAGGGTTAAAATCCAAATATCTCTACATATGTCTCTCACGAGACTTGAACCCTCGACCTCAAGGAGGGAGTGCAACACCGAATACCGCTAGACTAGAAGCCCTTTGGTAACAAAATGACACTTACATTTGTATTAAAGTGCTTTATTAAATGCATCCAAGGAACTAATCTCCAATCCTCCTTTGTTTTTGCTAGTCCAATTCATTTTAGTGTCACTAACATCTCTTTTCCCAAAAGAATCTAGCTCAAAGAGTCTCCAAATACTTGTTCACAATAGAAGGCATAGGAAACAAAAGACATTAAATATATGCAAAATGATCCCAAAACCGATCTCAACAACGAGAATCTCCCTCCAATAGATAACATATTAACTTTCAAAGTGGACAACTTCCTCTCAAACTTCTCTATAATCGAACTCCAACCGTTAAATCTAGGCATGCTCGTTGAAAGTATCTCTATGTTGCCTTATTCACCAAAATTATGAATTTCGACTTTGTTTTTCTTCTCTCTCCTAATATACATCTTTTAAGTTTTGGACACGATTCATTTTTTTAATCATATCAAACAAATGAAGCCCAAATATATAATATATTCGTTTGTTTTCTCGTGATGTCATTGTTTTTTCTCATGTGAACACAATAATAATATTGTTGTTTTTGTTAATTCATGTAGGTATATTTCTTATAAGTTATAACAAAAAAAACATCACGCATGTTATCTGAGATATTATGCAATATTTACCTATAGATTTAAGTAAATCGGTGCAGTTTAAGTTTTAACTATTAGCCAAATGTTTAAAATCATATTCCGTATTACAAGTAAAATGGATAATGACAAGTCCAAGTAACAAGAGGATCCGTGGCGCAATGGTAGCGCGTCTGACTCCAGATCAGAAGGTTGCGTGTTCGATTCACGTCGGGTTCAATTCCCTCTAGTCCTCTCTTCTTTCTAATAGTATTTTTTTTTTTTTTTTTTTTTTTTTTTTAATTTATTTTTGCTAGATTATTTCTTATCCAGAAACTTAAAAGATACCCTTCCACTTTTTTGTTTTGCTTTTTACACCCTAAAAATTTGCTAGATCATTTTTATCCAATAACTTAATATACAAACCCTTCCTCTTTTTCCGTTTTATGTTTAGATCCCTAAACTTTTTCGTTTCTATTTAACTAGTCTGCGTTGCAGCGAAAAACGCAGAAATGATACAATGGTATATTTAGTTTTAAAATAAAACAATATTTAAAGTATCATGTTTGAATGTAAAATGACATACAACTTATTAAATTAACTTGTTTATGATAGTCCATAAATTGATATTGTAAAAAATAAAATGGTCTCAATGATATATTCATATATACTGAGTATTACGTAATACGAAAAAAAAACATATTTCGTAACAATATAAAAGACAAAAAGAAAACGTACTTTGGAAATGTATAAAAGGAAACGAATTTTGAGGCCGGAATTTATCATCTAGAGGAATTGCGATTCAAATTTTGAATTGTAAGGGCATGTGGGGAGGATGAATTGTCGACATGCATGAGAAGAGAGTCATGTCGTTCATCTTGGAGCATCTGTTGCTCTTCACAAATGAGGATGGATCGAGCATCCAAGAAAGATGAAGGCGAATCCCGGTGTCGAATGTTTATGGCTATGTACCGGAATTTTGGAGACAGATCGTTGATCATTTAAGCTACCAGGTTAGCTTGAGAAACTTTAGAATCTATGAGTTCCAAATTCCAATCGCTCAGCAAGAGATTTTATTTTGCTGCAGTAGTTTGTGATAGAAGCATTACCAAGAGAGATGTTTCTTAATTCTCGATCAAGTTAAATAATCTTCGAGGCTTTGTTATCACAAAAAACCTTTTCAAGGTTTTCCCAGATTTCAAAAGTTGTTGCTGGCTTCTTGAAAATCATTGAGAAGGGGGATGGAATTCTTGTGAACCCATGACTCCTTTGCATTTGATGATTCTTCTATTCCTTTGTCATTTTCTTTTTCTTTATCAATCGTTATTTGTTCAGGAGGCTTGAGGTGATCATAAACTCCATACCCGATGCAGTGAATTTCGAAGAGTTCACGCCAAATATCATAGTTTATTTGATCTAGGTCTAGAACAAATGGAATTGCATGTTTGATGTTAATCCTAGAAGATGGCTTATCTATGATCGACATGTTGAGGATGAGAAAGAGATATCGAGAAGAAGAAGAATGGAATGTGAGATCAGAGGGGTAGAAAAGAAGATGTAAGACGAGAAGAGAGTCGCCGGCTACGGTTTATGTTAATCGAACGCTTTGATACCATGTAAACTCTAAGGGTGCGTTTAGTTGTGAAAAAATGGGTCGTTTTCCGGAAAAAAATTCCAAGAAAAATGACAATTTTGAAAACGCGTTTAGTTCGTCTGTTTTTCTAATTTTTCACGAAAAATGAAAATTTTATGTTTTCTAAATTTACAAAGAAGTTACAAATTTTTGGAAAATCAATAATTATTGTTTTCCATATTTTTCTAATTCTAGTTTTTTTTTTCTAAAATATAGACACACACCCACTCCCACCTCTATCTACCCTCACCTTAACACCCTCAACCCACCATACCCCTACATATTCATACCCACTCACTCCCAAGCTCATCCCCACAAACACACACCTACCCCAAACCACACTCACAACCCCACAAACACAAACACACCCACACCCACACACGTCCCCACCCCCACTAACACACACCCACACCTACCTAACACACATACACCCACCCGCACAAACAGACACCCACCCCAAATCTCACTCACACCCACAAACACACACACACACAAACACACATTCTGTGATAAGTCAAATTAAAATAAATATATAAATATGGTCTAAATGTATTATTATAATTATGATTAAGGAATTAATTATGATTCAATAGAGAAGTTATAAATTTTAATTCCAAAACCCACCACTTTAATTAGAGTCATAAATTTAGACTTTTTAGTTAACTAGAAAGGTTACAAACTTTGGTACTATAAAAGGCACGAGAAATAGAGTGGAATGCCCACAAAAAGTGCAAGAAAGACTAGGGAAACAAAATAGAAATCGGGGTTTGAAGTTCGTGAAAGTTTTCGGAGCTATTTTAGAAATTAAGGTATGTCTCTTTAATTTGAGCTTGATTAAGTTGTTTGAATATGTTTATATAAAAGGGTTGCATGTTTTGGTTCCACTTCATGTGTCTGTTTTGGCCGATAGTCGTTAATTTGACAAAAAAAAACAGAATGTATAATTTTTGGTATAAAGACTTGAAATTCATCTCGTTATGAATTGAGTTTTGATAATTGGTAATGCATATATTTCATAAGAAAGCGAAGATGTTTAATGAATATTTCAGATATTTATTTGACTGAGTTTTAGATGAAAATCAAGCTATAGTTTTTATGGAGAATAACAGAGACTCGGGTTAAGAAGATAAGTATTTGGGTCTCTTTCTTTTTGGGTGGGTTACCGAAAAATAAGTTAAAAACAAAAGTAAAATAATAAAATGTACCAAATATATAGGGCATGCGAATTTCTTTTGATGTTGGCCGCAACTTTTTTTTAACTAATTATAATTTACCTTTCCCGTCCCTATAGTTTGATAATATGTCGATTTTGTATGAATCATATATAAATCATCCATTTCAATTTCAGTCCCTACATAACTATTTCTTTGAAAACTAAAGTTATGTAAACGGTCCCTAAACTGTTGATACTTTGACGATTCAATTTTCATTTAAACATGTTAACGGAAATAAGAATTTCAAAAAAAAAAAGGGTCCATGCAAGTTTTACTAAAATCCAAGTTATTATTGTTATAGTTAAAATCAATATTTTGTATCTAACGGTCCCAACTGTTTTGAGTATTATTTTAAGAGTGAAATTTTATTTATTTGAGAATGCTAATATAACAAAGTATAATATGTGTACTAAAATTACTATGAACGTTTTAATTAATGTAAACCGGTGATTGTTATTATTCGGTCGAACGAGACATATGTATATCGGAACTAAAACAAAAACATAAGATGTTTATAAGATTATAGCATTCGAAAATAAATGTTGGTTAAACGTAGGATACTACATGTCTGCGGGTAGCGTGACAATATCCGGTTAAGACCTAACGCCAACGAGGTGAGCTTTTTTTCGTGTTCTGTGGTTGCTCGCATATAAATGTTTATCATGCAATTTTTTTTTATTTATTGACAATATGTTTATGATAAGTATGGTTATGTGCAAATGTTATTTTGAGTTGTTTATCTACTGTGCATTTTTGGGTGACATGTTTAGCGGGAACGGGTGGGGTATTTAATCGTCATGAGCATGACGGATGTATGTGATCGGCGGGGATGAGAATTGAGAATCATACTCATTTCATTGGATATTTAAAATACTTGAGTACAATGGATGATGAGTTGTCTCGAGGAGAAGAGAAATGAACATTTGGTTCTTTTCTCTGAATAATTAATCGTTCCCCCTAAACTATGTCATCGGGTAATATATTTTGTTACATGATTTATTGAACGTATATGATAAAAATATTTGTTTTTTTAAAAGTGATGGACATGTTTGCGTAATACGAACTCACTAGGTCCTAGGATTACCCTTTTAGAAACTTTAAATGTGCGCAACCCATAAAACTATTTAACAAGTGATAGTAAGAAGGCTAGGGAGAACGATTGGTCAACAAGACGACAAAGGAGTTCCGCAAAGACGTAACGCCAGAAGCTCTTCGGTTGAAGACTTTATTTTATTTTATTTTGCTTCCGTTGTAGTTTAGTCTATAAGTAAGTTCAGAATTGATCTTGGGAGATGATGGAATGATTATTTTTCATGTAATCGATATTTGAAAATTGGGTTGTTACAAGTTGGTATCAGAGCGATGTTTAAGCAGATTAGGTGTTTATATAAACACTTAAGCTTAGACGGAAGGAACGAGAGGTAATCAAACGTCTAAACTAGACCATATATCGCTTGTAGGTATCATGCCTTCAAGGAAATCTGGAAGGTTTTCTAGGGTCACCTCGGATGAAGAACGCATCCCAGTTGGAGTTTATGTTAGAGCACCTGGAGATGTATCGGAACCTCCAATGATCCCAAATACAAGTCGTGGACGTGGCCAAGGAAGAGGAGAAGGCAGGGGTATGGGAAGAGGCCGAGGAGTTGTTACAACACCGATACCTACACAATCGGACCATGGCAGCTCCAGATCCCACTGCGGTCGAGGTCGAGATCGCGGAAGGGGTCGTGCAACAAACATGATTACTAGAGAAGAGTTGGCTGATGAGATTGCCCAACAGATTTGAGCCACCTTTCCAAATGTAGTTGCTCAAGCAGGAGAAGCAATAATGGGTGAGTATGAAGGTAACCTGGGTGGAGTTGAAGAAGACTACGAGTACAGTACACCAAATATAAATCCGTTTGATTAAGTGTCTAAGTCCATAACTATTTTGGTATGTACTTGACCCGATTATGAGCATGGTCCTTTTGGGTTGCCTTCACCATAGCAAACTGATATGATGAATAACAGAGAAAGAGGATTAATTATGATTTATTAATATATGATAAGAATTATATATTAAAAGAGAAATCATATTTGTTTAATTAATATTGATCAATAATTAATTAAGAATTAATTTTGTAGTCAAAAGAGATTAATTAAATAAAGGGTACTGATACTGTAATTATAAGATAGTTACAAAGTTGGGCTTATGATCCATAAAGGAAGCATGGACGAATTCTATATGAAGGTCTATATAGAAATTGTCCAAGGGCCTTCTGGAAGGATCTTTGGGCTGCTTAAGGACTAAGCAACTGGATTAGGGTTTCCTAGTTGATAATCCTAGAAGCCTAACTATAAAAGGAACCCTAAGGGTCCCAAAATTCGACCCATATGCTTTCTGAAAGTGCCTTGGACGAATTTTGGTGCCTCTCCTCTCCTTCTTCTTCATCCTTGTTGCTAGTGGTGTTTGTGACTTGATTAGAGGTGCAGTGCAGATGGTGAATCAGGTCTGAACATTCAACCAAAGGCGTCTTGGGGATCGGCAATAGCTAAGCATTGTGGCCATCACAGTTCCAGCTACGTATGGCTGGCGTACAACCTACGAGCTTCTTAGACAAAAAAAAAACATTTTCTGGGCACAAAGGATTCACTCGCGATTATAGGCTCGCCAAAGGGAAAGTGCACAGGTCTTCCTTCAAAAGAGACAAGGTTTTTCATTGCCTGAGCAATGAACGTAGTTCACGATGGGCGTTGGGGCCCTTACCATTAGTTGTCTATAGGGATCTGGGATTTGGTATTGAATCAATCCTTAACTTTGTTTAGTCACTTCAAAAGTCATATTCAATACCTAATTCTATTGAGTTGATTCCAGAGGCACTAAGCTTTCAAAGGTCAAGAGTATTCAAGGAGGACTTGTTATTACTACATAACAAGAAAGGTAAGATCCAAACTCTAGTTTATATGTCAATTTGATTGTTGTATGCTAGTTCATAGGATTATTGCTTTGGTATTCAATGTTTTTATGTTTATAGTAGAAAACCTAGATCAAAGCAATTAGGATTGCATATACACCATAGGAATGTTGTTATGCTAATAACCCAACAGTGGTATCAGAGCCTAGGTCGTTTTCTAGTGAATAGATGCAAAAGTGAACTACCAAAGACCAAGAAAATCGAAAAATCTGCATTCTGATTGGCTCACTCGCTGAGTCCATACATGGACTCGATGAGTTCCATGGTGGACTCGACGAGTCCAGGGCTCTAGTGTCGGGATTTCCGATTTTCTAGGCTGATTTTGTTGAGGATAATTACCAAAACTCGTTTTTTATTGCCTAAAATCATTTTTTTTTAAGTTTGGTATGGTTATCCTTATCAAAATTGGTGGATTTGGTCAAATATGGATAATATAGAATTATTGTGAGTCAAATATTTTACCTAGTATTTTTTTTGAAAAAGTTTCAAATTACACCCCTTAAGTTTTATAGTTTAAATTTGAACTTAATAGTTTTAGTTTTGAAATTTAAATAGTTAAATCTTAATGTTTTGAAAAGTTTCAAAACTTGCCCTCAAGTTTTGGAATTAAAATTTTTGATATAAAGTTTAATTTTGAAATATTTAAATTCTAAACCCTAGAATTTTACAAGTTTAAAATTCAACCCTTATGGTTTTATTAAGTTAATTAAGTGTATAATTAAAAGAGAGTTAATAAATCCATAATAGTTTGGTTTATATTTAATTAAATTAAAAAAATATAACTTATTAAATTAGACCACCTAGTATTTTAAAAGTGTAAAAATGCACCCTTATACTATGTATAAAATTACAAGTCTAATATTATATATGTATGAGTAGAGAGTCGTCTTACCGTTAGTAGGCCTCATTCACGAAGCTGACATCTAAGGGGTGTTTAAGAAAATTGTCTATAAAATGGTGATTATGGGTATCCACTCTTACCCACCGCACTCTTGACCAGTGGAGGATCGTTAGCCAAACGGGTAGGATTTGACACAACCTTCCATTATAAGTATAATGAAAACAAAGTAACCAAACGCTTTTATAAAATTTCCAATCTTAGTTACTTTAAGAAAAATGTGAAATTGTATGCTAATCCATGAAATTACACTTTGCACCTTGTCGAGACGTTAGTGGAGCGTGCGTGGTTAACCGACACACTAATTTGGGATTGGCATGGGTGGCTCAATGTTTGTCATAGATCAATGGAGCGTGTGTGGCTAACCGACACATTGATTTTGGTGATAATGACATTGAGTGCACCATGTACATTTGAATGGTTATTCACACCTTGTTTGTGATCCTCGACATCCCAGTCAAAAACATGAAGGGCATAATCGAGATTAAACATGTCATTGAAAAGTTCAATGAATCTCAAAATATCTAGGAGTTTCAATTCATTTGAAATTTAAATTTCTTTTTCGTTTTTATGGTGGAAATTGGTAAATCATCATTTACCTATGTTCTGCAACTGGATTACGACATCCCTCTTCCAAGTTGTAGAATATTGTGTTGGGTCCTAGCCTTGATATCTCATTTGGGTGTTTTATTAAGGACTCAATCAACTGACTTGAATTTTCTACCGTTTTGTGGACGTCTGATTCTAACTATGGTCTTCCCAAATCCCTTGGAACAAGCTTTCCACATGAAGTGATATTCCACGATTCGATCGAGGAACACGATATCATTCTTCACTTCCTCCACCTCCTCCTATTGTTCTCCCTGACCCACGTGTTCGAAGACTTGAAAAGTTCAAGCTCACTCAAGCCCTTTTGGCAAGTAAACACGAAGTTGAAAAGTCTGTGTGTGCACATGTCTTGTAGATGAAGTCACACATTGATAGGTTGGGAATGCTAGGTGTTGTTTTCTCTAGGAAGCTGGCTGTTGACTGGGTTCTTCAATCACTTCCTGACTCATATAGTGAGTTCGTAAGAGAGTACTATATGATGGACCACGACGTGACCCTCGTTAATCTGACCTATTTGCTTATTGTTATTGAATCATCGATTATTTGGTGCACTGGTCAAGCAAATTTGACTGGTCAATCAAACTCCCAAACTTCAATGGACACTGGCAACATTGGAAGTCCAGAAAGGGCTAAGTTTGAGATTGGTCCATGTGCTGTTCCAAAAGAGTCCATTTGCTTTTATTGCCAAGAGAAGGGGCATTGGTTACGAAGCTGCCCTGACTACCTGAGAGATCTAAGAGATGGGAGAGTCAAGATATATGGCTCTGCTTCAGTTAAAATCCACTATCTAACTCTATTAAGTTCATATTTTGTAGACTCTTAATACATGATGTGATAAGATTACATTTTGATGTTTTTTGTAGGATCGAAGAAAAGAAAGAAAGCTTGAAGGAAAAGTGAGCTAAATCTGATCGTGAAGAAGCGGTTTTCGATCGCATGGTTCGAGGATCGGATTTTGAGTTGCTGCTTAGAGAGTTGTGATAGATTGCTTAGGAATATGTAATAGCATAGTTTTCATTTGAATTGCATTGTAATGATAAGTTTTTCACGGTTTTATAAATAAAATAAAGTTTGAGTTTTGTCTTATTTATATATTTCCTTGCAATAACATGTGTGAAAATTGGTGTTTGTGTATTTCTATTATTAGCAATGTTGAAATGGATGTGATTCTTGGTTATGTTATTTGTGGTAGTGTCGAGAATTTACCAAATAAGGAATGATTCTCATCGCCCAAGTCTCAATTGGATAGAAACTTGGAATCATACAACTTGTATTGTGTGATGAATGAGAACCTTCGTGTTTGGGAAATTAAGACTAATTCCTTGTTCACAAAAGTATGTGAGTCAAGTGAAGGACTAAAGGATCTAGTACACATTGTTGTGCATTGGTTAAGTCCACCACAAAGAATGATAAGATTATTCATCATGATTTACTAAAAATTTAGTAAATATGGTTATGCTTACAAGATTAAGTGTAATTTTGAATCATTATAAAGTTTCAATGTATGGTAGAACGAGTAAGAAGAGTCAATTAGGCAGAAAGATAAAAGTTTCTCCAATCTGAAAAGAAAGGAGAGTACTTTTGTATTGTGTTTTATGATCGTCTTAGTGATTATAGAACCATATCACAATTGATCATCTAAGGACACCTTAGTGCACTTGTATGGCTAAGAAGAGGAATTGGCAATTGTGGAAATGGTTAAATCAAAAGTTCAGTCATACTTCGTTCCAATATCGAGTCTTAGAGTCATACTCCAAGATTGTGACATTGAGTGACACGTCTTTCGTAGGTTTGTAACACTCATCAAATGTGGAATAGGAAAAGTTTCTTAATTCTACACATTTGAAATTGGTAAGTTGTGATGTATTGGATAAGACAAAGACCACTAAAACCAATTGTGTGAAGTGTTTGTCTTGATAGGATTTCACACTAACTCTTGAATATTTGTTTTATCGAGGAATGTTTCTTGATAAGAGAATCATATATGTCAAGAGGTCTGTGGGAGTTTAAATCTCTTGAAAAGTTTCAAGAACTGATTAATAATAAACCTATTGTTAATCACTAGCACACGATTTGAGGTTTATAACCCATCATGTTGACATATGTTTTGTTTCTGTGCCATTCCAGTTTTGAGTTAACTATGCATGTAAGTTCTAGTTCTCATCTAACTGCATAGAGGCAAAACACCTTGATCAATGGAATGAACATTGATATGTATAGGTGAGCTGCTTAACAACCTGGAAGCAATGGTGGGCACTCGTGCTGCCATGAGGCAAGAAATTAAGATTGAACAAGTTCAATCCATATGAGTTGGATTTGTCACAAACATTGTCTTATGATTGTTATTATGACAAATTCACATGGATAGGAACACATACACCATAAAATCTAAGTGATATAAGGTTTCTCTCCATTTCATGAAAATGATTGTGAGGAAATGCTTTCACTAAGAGAGATTTTAAGGAGATAGCAATTGTGAAAATTGCATTCTCAAATTCGATTATGATTACGGCATCCCTCTTCATAGTTCGAATTGTGAGATTTGGCAATTAGTCTGAACATTTGGGACTTATTGATATAAGTTCTGAATTAGTTTAGACGCACATGCGAGCTTTCTAATGGAAGGTGTATGAACTTGAGAAGCTTAGATAATGTCTTATCGAAGCATCTAGTATTAGAAAAATGAACTTTGGAGGTCAATAAGTATTGATTATTAGAAGTCCATCTGTTTTCTAAATACATGTCAAAGCTAGTGGGAGCATAATTGTTATGCTTGTATGGTAATATTCATCATGTTAGTGGGAGCATGATTATTATTTTAAGTATTGCTAGTTGTCAATATTAATTATAGAAAACAAAAGTTTCACTTTGCAAAGTTGCAAAGGTTGAAAAGTTGTTTTGCTATAATTAAGGGAGAGAATATTATACTTCATTTCAAAATCTAAAAGCTTAGATCGAGAAATCTTAATCAAATTTAGTCAAAAAACATATATGAATGATATGTTGAAAAGATTCAACATAAGGGAATTCTATATATGACAATATTATAGCAAGAAACTGGTAAATTATCATGTTTTCATGAATCGTGTCCCATAAGCTTCGGGTATAGGATCAATTAAATATGTTGTAGTATTCAATCGTTCTGTCTATTCCAAATGCCTAGGGAATTAAGAGGGAAAAAGGACTTGAAGCGGATATGACTAAAATAATTAAACAATTGTCAAGGTCGATATGAGATTCGCTAAGGATTTGTCGCTTGTGAGTAGTTGGAAGTATAGTAATGGATGGACCATATCGACATTATCAATAGATAAGATTCTATTAATAATGAGTTGTTGTATGTAAAATATGGAAATTTTTCCATAAATGGGAGTTGGAGATTAAGAATCTATGTAGATTAGAAACTTTTATGCAAGAAGGATGTTCAAAGGAATGTACTTTGAATGTAAGACTTCATATCTATGGAATTATTTTGTAGCAATCTCCAGTAGAGCACTTTTTAATTTCATTGGCAGAGTCTTGGTAACCTTGGTGTTGTGACATTACGAAAGGATCGTTACGTAAGATGTTAGAATATAATATATTCTAGTAGTGGCATGAATTTTGTATTCTTACACTAATAATGAGGATTAGTAATTGTGAAATGAGCATCATTGGAAATGTTTTCAATTGATCTATTTCACAAAGTAAGGACCATATGTAAACATAGTATGAATGCTTGGAGCATGGGATAACTATTGATATAATTCAAGTGTTAAGTTGATTATACGAAACATTATACAATGAATAATGAGTAATCAATATGGTGATTAAATAAAAGGTGTTTTTATTTATACTCAAAAGTTTTGAGGCCATATAGGATTAAGTATTTTTTTTTGTTTCACTTTGCATGTTTTGACTTCCAGAATAACTAGGTTATTCAAACATCCATAGTCGGTCATACGTTGAAAGTAGGTATGAAGCAAGACTGTCATGAATCCGTCTGTAGATTGTCTAAGGTGTTTAGACATAGCACAAGTTTGCTGCAGAGTTCATGTGTACTCCTGAAATAAGATATGAGTATTGGATTAAACCCACGCTCACTTGAATCACTTCATGGATTTTATCACGAGTGATTAGTGAGATGATAATATCTTATATTCTTGAAACCAAGACATGTGATTTGTAATTTACAAGTTGGTTGCACATTGACATATGTAAATGCACCAGTAACTTGGTGTTATAAAACATATTGTTGTGTGTGATTTGAAAAGTAAGTACAAGCAAGCATTTGAGTCGAAGTTTATCCATTCCTTTTACCCAAAGTTGGATAAAAGCGATATATATGGGCCCCTAGATGATTTAGTGATGACACCCTAAAGTGCTTGGCCAAGCCTGGACTGATTTGATTTGTTCAATTAGTCAGTCGTCATAAATCAAAAATCGGGAAACAACACATAGACAGAGAGAATGATTAAAATCCATGTCTCATGTCTATACGATATCTTGAGAATGGAGGAATATATATATGATCCCTTATCTAGAGGACGCGTTACTGATAAGATTAGAGTTTGACAACGACTTTTGAAAGCTACGATTGCTAATCAGGTTCTGAAGTCGTACATGTAAAATAGTTATTAGACTTATCCAAGTGGGAGACTGTTGGATTAAGTGTCTAAGTCCATAACTATTTTGGTATGTACTTGACCTGATTATGAGCATAGTCCTTTTGGGTTGCCTTCACCATAGCAAACTGATAGGATAAATAAAGGAGAAAGAGGATTAATTATGATTTATTAATATATTATAAGAATTATATATTAAAAGAGAAATCATATTTGTTTAATTAATATTGATCAATAATTAATTTTGTGGCCAAAAGAGATTAATTAAATAAAAGGGACTGATACTGTAATTATAAGATAGTTACAAAGTTGGGCTTAGGATCCATAAATGAAGCATGTACGAATTCTATATGAAGGTCCATATAGAAATCATCCAAGGGCCTTCTCGAAGGATCTTTAGGCTGCTTAAGGACTAAGCAACTGGATTAGGGTTTCCTAGTTGATAACCCTATAAGCCTAACTATAAAAGGAACCCTAAGGCTCTTAAAATTCGGCCCCTATGCTTTCCTAGAGTGCCTTGGAAAAATTTTGGTGCCTCTCCTCTCCTTCTTCTCCATCCTTGTTGCTAGTGGTGTTTGTGACTTCATTAGAGGTGCAACATTTCAGGCACTAAGCATTCAAAGGTCAAGAGTATTCAAGGACGACTTGTTATTACCACATAACAAGAAAGGTAAGATCGAAACCCTAGTTTATATGTCAATTTGATTGTTATATGCTAGTTCATAGGATCATTGCTTTGGTATTCAATGTTGTTATGTTTATAGTAGAAAACCTAGATCAAAGCAATTCGGATTGCATGTACACCATAGGAATGTTGTTATGCTAATAACCTAACAAAATCATGACCCATGTATTGCACAACCCTCAAGGCATCATGGCAACCATGAATGGCGGGGTTGTAGTTACAAGATGTTCTTGAATTGTAATCCACCCGTATTTAACGGAGAAATTGATCCCGTTTTGTCATCAACGTGGATCATGGAGATTGAGGGAACATTTGATACTAGCAAATGTGCGGATGAGGACAAGGTGATCTATGCGGCGACAATGTTAAAATGGGAGGCTATACATTGGTGGGGTATGGTGAAAGAAGTTAAGGGGAGTGATGCGGCCAAAAGGATGGCATGGGATGAGTTTACAAAAATCTTCAATGAAAAGTTTTGTCCTCGAACGACGATCAAGCAATTGGAAGAAGAATTTTTGAGGTTGGAAGAAGGGAATATGACAGTGAGTGAGTACACTACTAAGTTCATCAAGAAAGCTAGATTTGCATAGTTCTATGTGTCTACGGAGGAAAGGAGGGTTGAGAGGTATATTTGGGGACTAAAAACCGCCATTCGTGAATTTGTGGAAATTTAGAAACCAGGTACCTTCCAGTCTACTATAGATGCCGCAGAAGGCCGAGAGCAGGAAAAGAATCGTCAAGGTGAGAATAAGGATGCAAGAAAAAGGAAATTGGAAAGTTCAAATACAAAATCAAAGAAAGGCAAGACTCCTAGTTCAGATCGTAACTATGAGCAATAGTCTGGGATAGAAAAATGTATTATATGCAAACGTGTAGCATCTGATTCCTAGTATGTATTTTATTTAAGTATTTTTGCATTTTTGGCCTGGGACTCGGTGAGTTGAAGGCCTAACTCGCCGAGTAGAAGCGGGATGAGACGCGGGATTTAAGCGATGGAGTCGTCGAGTCGGGTCCCGGACTCGACGAGTAGGCTTTGTCTGGACAAACCCTTAATCTGAGGGTTTGCACCCTATTTAAACAACTTTATACAGCCTCCATCGCCCCTTTATGCTCCTAGAAACCTGTTGGGTTTTGAGCAATCTAACACTCCTAAGTGTACATGCAACCCTAAATACCTTGGATCTATGTTTTCTCTATTGTACATGCAAATATCTACTTTCCAAGGTATTGTTCTATTCTAGCATACAAAACTTTGAATAACACAAGTTAGAATAACATACCTTTTGTTGGTGCTTGTCTTCATGAAGCTTGAGTGCCTAGTGCCCCAAGTGTGACACCTCAAATGGTTCACACAACACCATAAGCACTTGGAATAACTTAGAGAGAGATTAGAACACTTCAAGAATCGGCTTGCCCTCTATGCATCTCATAGTCGCCGATTTTCCCAAGAAAGAGATCATTATATAGTGTGTTACAATTAGGGTAAACCCTAATTGTCATGGCTATCCATTTCCATGGATCCATGGGTTCAAATACACCATGGAGCATCCAATGGGTTTTAGCCCAACTTGATAATCCATGGAGCATTAGCCCACTATATAAGTATGGTGATTTACACAATCAACCCATATATTTAATTAGTCTTCTTTTGATCACATAATTAATTCTAAATTAATTATTGATCAATACTAATTAAATAATCTTATTAATATATTAGAACTTATAATATATTAATAAACCTTAAGTGTTATCTCTGTCATTTTAGTCTATCCAAGTGCATGATGCCATGCAACCCAAATGGACCATGCCGGGTCGGGTCAAGTCTTACCAATTATAGTTATGGACTTAGACATTAATCCAACAGTCTCCCACTTGGATAAGTCTAAAACTATTATTGCAAGTATAACTTCAGAACCCGACTAGCAATCGTAGCTCTCAAAAGCTTCTGTCGATCTTTGACCTTGTCGATGAACTCTGACCTCTGTCAATGACGTGTCCATTAGATAAGTGATCATATATTCCTCCATTCTAGATATCATATGGACTGAGACATGGATTATAATCATTCTCTCTGTCCATTTGTTGTTTCCCGATTTCTGATTTATGACGACTAACTAATTGAACAAATCAAATCAGTCCAGGCCCGGCCGAGCACTTACTTTTGTCATCACTAAATCATCGAGGGGCCCACAGATATCGCTTTTATCCCTTTGAGGGTAAAAGGAATGGATAAACTTCGACTCATATGCTTGTACTGACTACTTGTTGAATCATACACAAAGGCACGTTTTATAGCATCAAGTTACCAATGCGTTTTCGTACAATCAATGTATAACCAACTCATAGGCAACAACTCATATCTCTAGGTTTGAAGAATATAAGATATTATCGTCTCATGATTCACTCGTGATAAAATCCTTGAAGTGAATCCAAATGAGCGTGGGTTGAATCAAATACTCAGCCCTTATGAGTACTCATGAACGTTGTAGCAACCATTGCATTGTCTAAAGCACTTTAGACAAATCATACAAGCCAAATTCACAACAGTCTTGATTCATATCTACTTCCAACATATGACCGACTGTGGATGGTTTGAATAACTTGGTCATTCAGGAGAATGACCTAGTTATTCTGGAAGTCAAAACATGCAAAGTGAAACATAAAATAATACTAGTCCTATATGGCCTCAACACTTTGAGCGTAAATAAAACACCTTTTATCTAAGCACCATATTGATCACTCATTATTCATGTTTCGATTAATCAACTTAATACTTGAATTGAAACAGTAGTGATACCATGCTCCAAGCATGCCTACTATGTTCCTCTAAACAATAGCAATGCCATACTTCAAGTATGCACACTATGTTTACATGTGGTCATCTCTTTGTGAAATGTATATCAATTGAACATGACTTCAATGATTCTCATTTCACAATCCTAATCCTTATTGTAAATGTAAGAATACCAAGTTCTTGTCATTTACCGTAATCTATGCAATGATCCTCTTGTAATGATATTCACACAAGTCATAAAGACTTGGCAACAAACATTACAAAGTATTCCAATGGAAAGCAATTCCATGGAGATGAAGTCTCAAATTCAAAGTACATTCCTTTGAACATCCTTCTTTGCATTAAGTTCTTTAATCTTACACAGATTCAAAGAATAACTTCCACCTATGGAAACAATTCCATATTCCTATCTTGACCATCACTTTTGAACAAGAGTTGCCTCTTTCCAAAATATGTCAATACGATCCTTACTCTATACTTCCAATTGTCCATGAGTAACCAAACTTTGGAAAACCCCAAATTGTTCTCGACAATTGCTTAATCATCTTAGTCATATCCAGTTCTAATCCCTTTTCCCTTCTTAACGCCCTAAGCATTAGGAAAATTTAGAATGGATGAATATTATAACACATGCAATCGATCCTATATCCGAAGCATATGGGATACGATTCATGCTATAAAATTTTTATTTGGCATGTTCTCATAATTCGAACTATAAAGAAGGATGCCGTAAACATAATCGAATTTTGAGAAAGCAACATATATAGAAATTCCTTATGTTGAACCATTCCAACATAACATTCATATATATTCTTGACTAAAGTTGATTAAAATCTCAATCTAAGCTTGTAGAATTGGAATGAAGTATAAATTTCTCTCCCTTAATTATAGTAAAACAACTTTTTCAAAGCGAGTTGAAACTTTTGTTTTCTATAATTAACATTTATAACTTGCAACATAATCATCATGATCCCACTAGCAAAATGATTATTATCTAACTAGCATAACACTTTATGCTCCCACTAGCTTTGACATGTACCTAGAAATCAGTCAGATTTCTGATACTAGATTGCCTTGATAAGACTTTATCAAATCATACACCTGGAGTCTAAACCTTTCCTTAGATAGCTCACATGTGAGTCTAAACCTTTGCCATTCTCATTAGTTAGTGTGCCGGTTAACCACGCACGCTCCACTAACGACATGAGAATGCAAACTTCACACTTGCTATCCACTTAAATCTACTTAGTGAAAGAATTTCCTCACTATCATTTTCATGAATCGGAGAGATACCTTATGACACTTAGATTTTGATGGTGTATGTGTTCCTATCCATGTGAATTTGACATAACCATAATCACACGACAAGGTTAATGACAAATCCAAATTCATATGGACTGAACTTGTGCAGTCTTAATTTCTTGCCACCTGGTAGCACAAGGGCCTGCCATTGCTTCCAAGTTGTTATGCAACCAGTTGAGAACTCTCAGAACTCCAATGCAAAACCAACTTTAACTGGAATGGGCACAGAATATGTCAACACGATAGGTTACAAACCTCAAGTCGTGGTCTAGTGATTAACAAAACTCTTGATTAGTTCTTGAATCTATCTTAAGATCCTTTTAAGACTCCCACTGACCTCTTGACATATAAGATTCTCTTTGTCAAGAACCATTCCTTGACAAAAACGAATATTCAAGAGTTAGTGCAGATTCTTATCAAGTTAAACACTTCTCACAATTGGTCTTAGTTGGTCTTTGTTTTATCCAAAACATCACAACTTACCAATTTCAAATTTACAAGAGTAAGAACACATTTTACTCTACATTTAACAAGTGTTTTAAACCTTTCTTAAGATTATGTCACTCAAGGCTTAATCTTGGAGTATGACTCTAACATTTAATTTTGGAACGAAGTATAATTTATCTTTTGATCTAACCATTTCAACAATTCACGATTCCTCTCCTTAGCCAAACAAAATGAACTAAGGTGTCCTTAGAGGATCAATTGTGGCATGGTTTCATAATCACTAAGATAATCATAAAGCAAGATACTCAAGTACTCTCCCATCTCTTCAGATTAGAGAAACTTTTATCTTTCTGCTTTATTTGATTCTTCTTACTCATTATGTCTATCATTGAAACTTCTCCAATGATCCAGAACTATACTTAAACTTGTAAGTATAACCATATTTACTAAACTTTAGTAAATCATAATGAATAATCTTATCAACTTTGTGGTGGACCTGATCAGCGCACACCCAAGTGTATCCGATCCCTTTGTCCTTCACTTGATTCACATATACATGTGAACAAGGAATTAGACTTAATTTCCCAAATATATAAAAAATTCTCATGATCATACAATACAAGTTGCATGATTCCAAGTTTCTATCCAACTGAAACTTGGGTGATGAGAATCTTTCCTTATTTGGTAAATTATGACACTTCCACTAATGAAAGAATCAAATCCATTTACCCATATTTCTTATCAATGGAAACATATAATCAACAATTTTTCACAAATGCCATTGTAAGGATACTTAAAATAAATAAAATCAAAACCATTTTTCTTTTTATTTTAAAACTTTGCGGAAAAATTTATCCTTACAATCCATATGGAAAACTTGTTGTTATCTATTCCTAATCAATATATCATAACTCTTAAGTAACAACTCAAAATTCTGATCACCGAACCATGCGATCGAAATCCATCTCCGCGATCAGAATCAACATATACTTCCTTTAAATTTCTTCACCTTTTCTTTGATTCTTAAAACATCAACATGTGACCTCGTCACATTATGCAATAAGAATCTTAGAATAGAAACTTAATAGATTTAGACAATGGACTTTACCTGAAGTAGAGTCAAACCTATTGACTTTACCATCCTTAAGATGTTTTAGGTAAATTTAGCAGCTTCGCAACCAATGTCTTTCCTTTGGCAACAGAATCATATGGACTCCTTGGAAACGGTACATGGGACTATCACAGACTTAACCTTTCTCTTTACCATTTGGTCAACCGAGTTGACTATGGCCGATCCCTTTCCATTGGGAAGAGAAAGTTTTTCCTGGACCTCCAATGTCACCATTTTCAATGTCCAAATAGGTTTGGAAAGTAGATCTTCCAATCCAGTTTGCTTTACTAATGCTCCAAATCATTGCTGATTTAGTATCATCAAGCAAATAGGTAAGATCATTAAGGGTCCTGTCGCGACCTGTCATCAGGGAGTGACTGAAGAACCAAGTCAGCAACCAGCTACCTCGAGACTTCGACATCCGACTCTCCCGACTTGTCAAAATGTGGCTTAATCCCCAAGATCTAAGCACATATAGACTTTGCTTGCCAATAGGGACTGAGTGACTTAGAACTTATCAAGTCTTAAAACTTGTGGGATAGGGAGATTTATTGGAGGAGGTGGATGAAGTGAAGTATGATTTCTAGTCCCACAAATGCCCAACAAAGGGATTGATCTTTCACCTTCATTTCCATTTGGGATATCATCTTCATTAGGAAGCTTGTTCCTAAAGATTTGGGAAGACCATAGCTGTCTAAACTAGACATCTATAATGGGAGAAATTCAAGTTAGTTGATTTAAAGTCCTTAATATAACACCCAATATGAAATATTAAGGCTAGGACCCAACAACCTATTTATAACTGGAAGAGGGATGCCGTAATCCAAATTATAAAATAGTTGAAGGTGGGTAAATGACGATTTACCAATTTCCACCATGAAAATGAAATATTTTATTATTAGGTTTTATTAATTTTGAAACTCCTAGATCTTTTGAGATACATTGAACTTTTCAATGGCATGTTTGAATCTCGATTGTGCCCTCTCAAATTTGTGACTGGGATGCCGAGGATCACAAACAAGGTGTGAATAACCATACAAATTGACTTGGTACCCTTAACAATATTACCTAATCGATGTGCCGGTTAACCACACACGCTCCACCGATCTATAATAAAGTCAAGTTACCCTTTGCCACTCTTACTAGTCCTTGTTAGCATGCCGGTTAACCACACACGCTCTACTAACGACTTGGTAAGGTACAAAGTGTAATTTCATGGGCTAACACCTTTTCACATTTTCCTAAGTAACTAAGATTGGGAATTTATAAGTGCTTAGTTACTTAGTATTTTTCATTATACTTTTAATGAAGGGAGAATTATAGTCCATTCCTACCCGTTCGGCTAACGACCCTCCACCAGTCAAGGAAGCGGTGGGTAAGAGTGGACACCCATTAAACTGCCATTTTATAGGCAGTAACCTTATACCCCCCTTATAGACCGGCTTCGTGAATGAGGCCTACTAACGGTAAGATTGACTTCCTCTTATACATATCTATATAATTAAAATTATAATAATAGTATAAGGGTTGAATTTTAAACTTTTTAAAATTTCAATGTTCAATTTAGAACTAAAGTATACATGAGGAGTAACTTTTCAAATTCCAAAACTTGAGGGCAAGTTTTGAAACTATTTCAAGACTCTTTAAATCATAACTTATGAGTTTAATGGTTCATTAAAATGAAGACTCTTCATTTTAATGTAACCCCTTATTCTTTAAAAACACCTTAAAGAAGTGTCTCTTCAACATCCATAACTTGAGGACAAGTTATGGAGTCATTAAACTATTTAATGGAAAAAACTCTTACATTTTATGTAACCTACAAAACTTTTATGAGTTTTTAAGATTCATAAATATGACTTTTCACATAACTTGAAGATAAGTTACAAAAACATATTTTATGAACTTCTTTTAGACTAATATGGATTGAAAACAACTAAAACATAATTTTTTCATTATCAATCTAAACTAACTCATAAATCAAGGAAACATAAAATTCTTGAAAATTCATAACTTGAGGACAAGTTATGAACCCCATACAATTTTCATCAAGATCATGAATTATATCAACAAACAATTTGCACACAATTCCTATGATCTAGCAAAACTCATAAGCATGATCATTCATAATCAACAATTTTCAAGAATAACATGAACACATATAAACTTGAAACTTTTATTATAGCATTGAAATTGGTTTAACATAACCATTACCACATTCAAAACAAGTTTTATAAGCCCAAAACAGTCAAACGTAATGATTCTAGACCAATTCCAGCACCAAAACTCGAAAATATGTTGTCTGGGGGTCCAACTCGTCGAGTGCATAAACAAACTCGGCAAGTTGGATGCATTTTGCCTTGGACTCGTCGAGTCCCTTCATGGACTCGGCGAGTCTGCTGGGCAGACAGCACCAAAAGTCGATTTTTAAGCAGTTTAAGCAAGTACAACAAGAAAACAAGCCTAGGCTCTGATACCACTGTTGGGATTTGAGCAATCTAACACTCCTAAGTGTACATGCAACCCTAAATACCTTGGATCTATGTTTTCTCTATTGTACATGCAAATATCTACTTTCCAAGGTATTGTTCTATTCTAGCATACAAAACTTTGAATAACACAAGTTAGAATAACATACCTTTTGTTGGTGCTTGTCTTCATGAAGCTTGAGTGCCTAGTGCCCCAAGTGTGACACCTCAAATGGTTCACACAACACCATAAGAACTTGGAATAACTTAGAGAGAGATTAGAACACTTCAAGAATCGGCTTGCCCTCTATGCATCTCATAGTCGCCGATTTTCCCAAGAAAGAGATCATTATATAGTGTGTTACAATTAGGGTAAACCCTAATTGTCATGGCTATCCATTTCCATGGATCCATGGGTTCAAATACACCATGGAGCATCCATGGAGCATCCAATGGGTTTTAGCCCAACTTGATAATGCATGGAGCATTAGCCCACTATATAAGTATGAATGATTTACACAATCAACCCATATATTTAATTAGTCTTCTTTTGATCACATAATTAATTCTAAATTAATTATTGATCAATACTAATTAAATAATCTTATTAATATATTAGAACTTATAATATATTAATAAACCTTAAGTGTTATCTCTCTCATTTTAGTCTATCCAAGTGCATGATGCCATGCAACCCAAATGGACCATGTCAGGTCGGGTCAAGTCTTACCAATTATAGTTATGGACTTAGACATTAATCCAACAAAACCCTCCATAGAAAACCCTAAGTATTTTGGTGCAAGATCTAAGGCTTTTGAGCGATTTTTGTGGGTTTTGACCTCAAGGAAGAAGGAAGAGCATAGAAGGATCAAGAGGATACTGAAGGATTTGAGTTTGGTTCATCATTTGCAGTCTTAGAAAGGTATAAAGTCTATACCTTGCTTGCTTGTTTGTTAGATCTTTTTTTTGGAAGGATTTAGGGCTTTTTAAACCAAATGAGGTAGCCAAACATGATTACAAACATGGTTGGGGGTCAAGACTTCAGATCTAGCCCTTGGGGAGAGTCACAAGGCAGATTTAGGTTGCTTTTGTACCCAATGAAGGCCCCATGCAACAAAAGAGCCATTTTAGAGCCTTTTTGGCTCAAAAGTCGCTTGTAGGCATGTAAAGTTCGTAACTTTACGTGCTAGATTGAGCTTAGGGGCTTGGATCTATCACTTGGACAAGTGTTCTACATCAGAAATTGAGGATTTAGGATGTGGACGTTATCGACTCGACGAGTCCGTTCTTGGGACTCGATGAGTCCAAGGCTTTGAGTCCCATATCTGTTGAGGGTCAAAGGACTCAGTTGGGTGTTAGAAGGGTTGTAGCAGGACATAAAGAGTGACCCAACGCATTGGACTTAGTTTTAGACCTGGAGTTCATGGGACTTGACGAGTGCTAGAACAGACTCGGTGAGTCCAAGGCAATCTTCTTATGTTTGAAGATGAACTCGACGATTTGTTCATACAACTCGGCGAGTCAAGGTCAGGACATGTTCATCAAATGAAGGTGAACTCGACGAGTGTTCATACGACTCGACAAGTCGGATGAAGGTTCATTGATGTTCGAAAAGGAGGGAAACTCATCGAGTCATTGCCAAACTCGACGAGTCGAGTCGTGGATAAGGACGAGTATAGGAAAGGGACTCGACGAGTTGACGGCCCAACACGGCGAGTCGGGTGAGCTGGAAGTTGACTTTGACTTGGACTTGGGTGGGTGTAAAATAGTCATTTTACCCTAAGAGTAGATATCAGTTTCTGACTGAGTGTTCTGTGCGTATTGTAGCTGGAGGATTTCCGGAGCAGCAGCAGACAGAGGTTTCCCGCACAGATTATCAGCAGCTGCTCGTGCGAGGTGAGTTACCTTCCAGTAGGGATGGGTATAAGGCCACAATGCCTGCCCACCAAAGAGGAGTATTTAGAAGATGATTGTCTTTGTGATAATTATCTTGGTCTGATTATGTGCTTTGGTCATGAGTTTTATCTGAATGATATGTTATGTGTTTAATAGGGATTAGGTTCCCTGACAGTGGTCCTTAGGACCGAAGGGTAGGTCAGTACCCAGATATGCCTGACTGTATGTTTATATCTTGTTATGGTATGCTAGTGGTAGGGGGTGGAATAGTCCCCAGTTATCGGTTGAAAGATACCGATGATAGTTACCGGTTGAAAGATACCGATGATGATTACCAGTTGAAAGACACCGACAACGGTTACCGATTGAAAGATACCGATGGAAGTTACCGGTTGAAAGATACCAACGATATTGTATGGTATGTGGTATGATGGGGGAACTCACTAAGCTTTATGCTTACGGTTTCGGTTTTGGTTTCAGGTAACTCTTCGTCTAAGGGGAAGGAGCCAGCGGCGTAGCATCGCATCACGTACACACACACACACATGGTTCTGCATCGGACTTTCTGGGATTGTACTATGATTTTCCATATTTTTGATGTCATGGTTTGGGACACAACATTATGATTTTGTAATGTGTTGCTTTATTGACAGTGTTATGGTAAAATGTTTTAGAAATTATTAATTTAAAAATGAAATTTTCTGGCTTGAATTTTGGGATGTTAAAAAACGATTCCATAAAGGGGAGTGTAATATAAACCAAAGAACTTGCTAAAAATGTGGAAAGATAGGACACATCGCTTCAGATTGTAAAATTGGGAAAGTATGTTATGGGTGCGGGTCCCCAGATCACATCAGGTCAATTGGTCAAGCTGTCCTCAGAATAAGGGTAATAATAATCTAGACATGATGACAAAGAAAGGGAATCGGTCGGGAGATGAAAAGGAAGAAACGACAAGAACAAAAGGAAGAGTTTTCCATATGACAACTCAGGAAGCTCAGGATACCCCGATATAGTGACATGTAATTTCTTAGTACCGCTATATTATGGGTGTTGTTGGATGTGGATGCAAACATTTTTTTCATATCTTTTTGTAAGTGCCTATATATGGGTGCAAAAGCTTTTAGAAATAAAGACTGATGATGGTCATTATTTAGTCATAAGAACAGAATTTGATGATTTCTTGATTTAGATATACAGTTGTTTAGCACCATCGATACTAGCACCCGTATCACTATGAGATATTGATATCAAGATACAAACAGATGAGTTGTTGAAAACCAAGTTAAATAGATTATAAGAAGGAAATTATTCAGGTGTAGGTGCCACATAGGGGAACATGATAATACATGTATACCAGTTGAAAGGGAGTTCTCGAGAGTCCTATTGGTTAGCACCAACAAGGATGAAAGAATTTATTTAGCGGTTACAGGACCTGTAAGGTTTTATTTAACACGGTACATCACTGTGGGGTGTATCTGTGTTGTTCGTCATGAAGAACAATAGGACGATGTAAATATTCATAGATTACCAAGAGTCAAAGAAGGTGTAAGATCTTTACTGACTACAAGAGTGTCAATTCATGTTTGATCAAATATGATAGAACATGAGGCAACAAGATGAGTGGAAATACTAAGAGACTGTGACTATGAGGTATTATGTCACCTAAGGAAGGATAACAATGTCACTTATGCTCTAAGTCATAAGCTAAGGAAGGAATCAAGTAAGGTTCAAAATGATGAGAATTGATGTAACTATCAGTTTACTAGATGGACCGAAGAAGAGTAAAAAAGAATCCATGGTAGAGGATAAGTGGAAAGTTTTTAGATTTTTAACTGGTCTATGATGACACATTTAGTGGGGGCATAGGTGTATGATAGTCGGGAACATAACGGGTGTGTTGTGACCAACGAGGATAAGATTTGAGAGGTTACTCATTTCCTTGGATATTTAAATGCTTGAGCATAATGGATATGTTATGCCAAGTGGGAAGGGAAGTGGACCATTAGTTCTTTCTCTGGATATCTAAAATGTTCCCTTAAATTGTGTCATTGGGTGAAATGTACTTGTGAGAAAAGTTATTAATGAGATCGTTCGCTTGTCTATTTATGATCAGAACCTTAGTTTCATGTCATCATTTTGGAAGAGATTACAACGAGAAATGGATTAGTTGGTCAAGAAGTTAAGGAATGTGGAGATACATCTCATGAAAGCTCAGTGAAAGTAACATAAAGGGCCAGAGGCGACATGAGAAAACGTATGAGATAAGAAGACGAAATACCCTTAATATGTTGTTTAGTTCAAATTCCGATAACATAATTTTTCGAACGGGGGAAGTTTGTGATAACTCAAATTAAAATAAATATATAAATATGGTCTAAATGTATTATTATAATTATGATTAAGGAATTAATTATGAGTAAATAGAAAAATTATGAAATTTTAACCCATCACTTTGATTATAGTCATAAATATGGACTTTTGGGTTAACTAGAAAGGTTACAAACTTGTGTATTATAAAAGATATGAGAAATAGAGTGGAATGCCCACAAAATGTGCAAGAAAGGTTGGGAAAACAAAATAGAAATCGGGGTTTGAAGTTCGTGAAGGTTTTCGGAGCTACTTTAGAAATTAATGTATGTCTCTTCGATTTGAGCTTGATTAAGTTGTTTGAGTAGGTTTATATAAAAACGTTGCATGTTTTGGTTCCACTTCATGTGTCTGTTTTGACCGATTGTCGCTGATTTGACAAAAAAAAAAGAATGTATAATTTTTGGTATAAAGACTTGAAATTCATCTCGTTATGAATTGAGTTTTGATAATTGGTAATGGATATATTTCATAACAAAGGGAAGATGATTAATGAATATTTCAAATATTTATTTGAGTGAGTTTTAGATGAAAATCAAGCTACAATTTTTATGGAAAATAACAGAGACTCGGGTTACGAAGATAAGTATTTGAGTCTCTTTCTTTTTGGGTGGGTTACCAGAAAATAAGTTAAAAACAAAAATAAAATAATAAAATGTACCAAATATAAAGGGCATGTGAATTTCTTTTGATGTTGGCCGTAACTTTTTTTAACAAATTATAATTTACTTTTCCCGGTCCCTAGAGTTTGATAATATGTCGATTTTGTATTAATCATATATAAATCATCCATTTCAATTTCAGTCCCTACAAAACTATTTCTCTGAAAACTAAAGTTATGTAAACGGTCCCTAAACTGTTGATACTTTGACGATTCAATTTTCATTTAAACATGTTCATGGTAATAAGAATTTAAAAAAAAGGGTCCATGCAAGTTTTACTAAAATACCAGTTATTATTGTTATAGTTAAAATCAATATTTTGTATCTAACGGTCTCAACTGTTTTGAGTATTATTTTAGGAGTGAAATTTATTTATTTGAGAATGCTAATCTAACAAAGTATAGTACTTGTACTAAAATTACTATGAATGTTTTAATTAATGTAAACAGGTGATTGTTATTATTCGGTCGAACGACACGTATGGATATCGGAACCAAAACAAAAACATAAGATGTTTATAGGATTATAACCTTAGAAAATAAATGTGGTTAAACGTAGGGTACTACATGTATGCGGGTAGCGTGACGACATCCTGTTAAGACCTAACTCCAACGTGGTGAGTTTTTTTTTTTTGTGTTATGTGGTTGTTCGCACATAAATGTTTATCATGCGTTTATTATGCGGTTTTTATTTATTATTGACAGTATGTTTATGATAAGTATGATTATGTGCAAATGTTATTTTAAGTTGTCTATCTACTGTGCATTTTTGGGTGACGTGTTTAGCGGGAACGGGTGGGGTATTTAATCGCCGTGAGCATGACGGATGTGTGTGATCGGCAGGGATGAGAATTGAGAATCATACTCACTTTGTAACATCCCCAAATTCAGGTAAAGCTATTATACCCTACCATTTTGGCAGGTTGTCAAAAGTGGTCCCTTGAAAGAGTTCTTGAAGCAAATGAGTACGTTGCGCGTACTCATGCGCTTAATTTGGACGCGGACTCGCCTGGGTACGCTGGGCGTAATGGGTCCAGATGCAAACCCTAATATTTGACTTGTGCACTATATAATGGATGCTAAGCTCATTTCTCATCCTCCATATCAGTGAGTAAAACCCTAAGAGAGCCTCCCAATCGTCCTTAGCTTGAGAGTGAGTGTTTTGGAGCTAAAAGTGCCTTGGTGTGTTAGTGAAGAAGAAGGAGAAGAACTTGTGGAGGCTAGATCTTGAAGTGCAAGTTTGGATCTGAGATCTTCAGAGGAAGGAGCTGCATTTGGAGGTATAAAGTTCAAAACTTTCCTCTTCATTTTGGTTTGATGTTTCATGGACCATTTTAGGGTTAAAAGTCCCAAAGGTGGAAACTTTATGAGTGTAATGTGCTCCATGGACCTAGATCTGTCCCATTTCAGTGGTATTTGAGTTATAAATCCATAAAGTTTCCATCTTGGTCGTGGATATGAGGTTATGCATTAGTATTGAGCTTTCTAGTGTTAGGAACTGGAGTATTATGGGTGTTAGTGACTTGTCCAGCCATGCAAAGGCTTAAAGTCGCCGACTTTATGGATTAAGAGGGTTATAAATGGTCAGATCTAGAAGTTGGACGTGGGTCTTAACGGATTAAGACCCCAAAATGCTTAGAGTCTGAAACTGGGAGTTACGCTAGGCGAAATCCCAGTACGCGCGACGTAAGGGGTTGTAACGACCCAAATTTTTACCAAGAAATTTTTCATTTTTAATTAATCAAACATTTCCCATAATCCATAAATTTCCAAACCATTTGTTTTCCAATTCACAATTATTACAATTTCATTGTACTTTTGAAACATCAGAGAGTCCCAACACACAAAAAGAGAGGTAGAGTACACGCCATGTCATCACGCCTTGCCTTTGCCCTTAGGCTCTGAAGTACCTGAAACAATCAACAACCTGTAAGCGAAATGCTTAGTGAGTTTCCCAAAGCATACCACATACATACAAACCACATATCATATATCCTGTTAGCTATAAAAGCTACACACATATCACGTAAGCCATGCATACATGAAACCTGCCATGGGTTACCCCACATGGTCTTTCCCTAGGACCGCCATGGGCTCCCCCACATGGCCTTACATCCAATGCCATGGGCTACCCCACATGGTCTTCACCTAGGACTGCCATGGGCTACCCCACATGGTCTTGCATCCAATGCCACGGGCTTTCCCCGGGGTCTTCATACAACCATGAAATCACAAAACACAGAATGTCTAACACATATATCGTAATCACACAATGGGCCGGCCTTGGTGCCTTAGACCCATAGGTATGGTGAAAAGACTCACCTGTCACGAATGCTGAACTGACACTCTGCGACCAGATATACCCCACGGGCTGCTCCATGCAACGGCCTAAAAAGTGTCATAAAATATCCAGTCAATTCCCCAAAGTCCATCCTACTCAACTACAACCACGGTCAAGTCAATAGTCCTTGTTGACCCTAACTCGCCGAGTACAACTAGTGACTCGCCGAGTTTCCCGGAATAACATCTAATCGTCGATCATCGAGGTGACTCGTCGAGTTCATACGGTCTTGATTGATAATCTAAGGCTAGTCGTTGAGTTCCCTTGCTTGACACTCGACACGTCTACGAACATCCAACAATTTGGGGGAATATTACTCGACTCGCCGAGTTGTTCCTTCAACTCGCCGAGCTCTAGGAAATCTTCATCCGACTCGCCGAGTTGTTCATCCAACTCGTCGAGTTCATAGCAATATTCATCGGGATCGCCGAGTTGTTCATCCAACTAGTCGAGTCCATGCCTGCCTTCATATGACTCGCCGAGTCGCCCCCTGTGACTCGCCAAGTCCTATCAGATCTCAAGCCATACAGACCCTTTTTGAGCCATGCAATGCTTCCAAACTACAGATCTAGGCTCCTGAGGCATGCTTTCCATGTAAAGTTGCAAACTTTGCGTGCATGCAAGGCTTTAAGGCCATAAAATAGCAAATCTAAGCTTGGAATGGAGTCATACACTTGAGGGAAGGCACAAGCTAAGCTCAACTGATAACTTTATGCACCTTAAGGCCAAAAGGAGTTCAGATCCGAAGTTACAACTTCAGATCTTGGCTTAAACACAAAAGCCCTTTCTTAGAATCCATGCACAAGAGGGTTTTGGGTGGAAATGAGCCAAGAGGCAGCTTAATTCCTTCAGAAAGTGCTCCATAGAAGTAGATCTTGAATCCCCACGTGTCCCTTGCTCCTTCTAGCTTGATTCCTCAAGTGATTCCTTCACCAAATCCCTCCTTCAAGATTTAAAACCACCAAGAAGCACACTCACACTCGAATCAGGGTTTTAGGGAGGTATAGGGCTGTAAAGGGGAAGTCACGGGAGGCTAATGACCCTTTAAATAGGGTGCAAGGCCCTGGAATCTAGGGTTTCATCTGCCAGCATCTACTCGTCAAGTACCATAATGGACTCGGCGAGTAGATCATTAAACCTCGCACCCAAACCCGCTACTACTCGACGAGTAGGGAGGCCAACTCGCAGAGTAGGTTTTCAAAAATCCCAAACCGAAATGTTAATATTAATACCTAAGGATCAGCGTGTTACAACTCTCCCCTACTTGAATTAGGCTTCGTCCTCAAAGCCTGCTGGTCCAAACAACTCCGGATAGAAACCTCACTTCTCATCTTCCGGTTCCCAGGTCCATTCGGACCCCTTTCGGTGCTGCCATTACACCTTTACCAACCTCACTTCTTTATTAAGGAGATTCTTCGTCTTCCTGTCTAGGATTGCAACTGGTCTCTCGACATAATTCAGACTCCCATCCAACTGAATGTCGTCCAAGGATATGACTGAAGACTCGTCGGCAACACACTTTCGGAGCTGAGACACATGAAAGGTGTTGTGAATCCGACTAAGCTCCTCCGGGAGCTCTAAACGATATGCCACCTTGCCCACCGGGCTATGATCCTGAACGGACCTATGAACCGAGGTCCCAATTTGCCCTTCTTACGGAATCGGATAATCCATTTCCAAGGTGACACCTTTAGTAAGACAAAGTCTCCTTCCTGAAATTCGAGGTCTGTCCGACGTCGGTCCGCATAACTCTTATGGAGACTTTGTGCGACTCGCAATCGGTCACGCACCTGTTGAATCAGTCCGGTGTTCTCAAGTACCACCTCCGTGCTCCCCAGCACTCGATGTCCAACCTCATCCCATCACATTGGGGTCATGCACCTCCATCCATATAACATCTCAAACGGTGCTTGGTCGATACTGGCATGATAACTGTTATTGTACGAAAACTCTGCCAGTGGAAGGTACGTATCCCAACTCCCTCCGAAATCCAGCACACATGTCCGCAGCATATCCTCCAGTGTCTGGATCGTCCTCTCACTTTGGCCGTCGGTCTAGGGGTGATATGCCGTACTAAAATGCACCTGAGAACCCAGTTCCTCGTGGAACTTCTTCCAAAACCTGGATTTAAACCGAACATCCCTATCTGAAACCACTGATATCGGCACTCCGTGCCTAGTCACCACCTCTCGAACATAAATGTCCACCAACTTCTCTACAGATATACTCTCGGAGATCGGAATGAATTGAGCACTCTTCGTAAGTCTATCCACGATCACCCATATGGCGTCGAATCCCCTCGCTGTCCGCGGTAGCTTCGTGATGAAGTCCATAGTGATCTCTTCCCACTTCCACATGGGAATGGGTAGTGGTTGAACCTTGCCATGAGATCGCTGGAGCTCGGCCTTGACCTTCCTACAGGTCAAGCATCGCTCCACATAACCGGCGATCTCTCGCTTCATGCAGGGCCACCAATAGCTCATCCTCAAATCCCTATACATTTTCGTCGCACCTGGGTGTATGGAAAACCTGGACTTATGCGCCTCCTCTAACAATCTCCGCCTTACTCCCCCTGACATCGACACCCATACTCAGCCACACTGTGTCAACAAGCCACGACTATCCTTAACAAACAAAGGATACTGCCCCCGAATTCTTTCCAATTTACAATTCTCCTTCTTCATCCCCTCGACCTGAGCCTCTCGAGTCATGTGTATCAAGGGTTGACTTACCGTCACCCTCATACAAGTACCCCTGATCGGCGACCCCGTCGCTTTGCGACTCAACGCATCGGCCACCACATTGGCCTTCCCTGGATGGTATAAAATCTCATAGTCATAGTCCTTTAGCACATCCAACCATCTCCTCTGTCGCATATTCAGGTTCTGTTGGTCCATCAAATACTTTAGGCTCTTGTGATCGGTATACACAACGAATTTCACCCCATATAAATAGTGCCTCCAAATCTTGAGGGAAAACACCACTGCCCCCAACTCCAGGTCATGCATGGGGTAATTTGCCTCGTGAGGCTTCAACTGCCTCGAGGCATATGTGATCACGCGTCCCCTCTGAATCAGTACCGCACCCAGTCCTGAAATCGATGCATCACAGTATACCATGAACTCGTCCAATCCCTCGGGCAATACTAGGACCGGAGCCTCACATAACTTCTGCCTTAGGGTCTCAAAAGCCCTCTGCTGATCCTTACCCCATCAAAAAGCCACATTCTTCTTGGTTAAACGGGTCAATGGCACTGCAGTCTTGGAGAAATCTTGGATAAATCTCCGATAATAACCCGCTAAGCCCAAGAAGCTACGAATCTCCGAGGCATTCCTCGGTATTTCCCATCGCATCACAGCCTCCACCTTCGCTGGGTCAACCGAAATACCCTCTTGATTAACGACATGACCCAAAAACTGTACTTCCCGCAACCAAAAGTCACACTTGGAGAACTTCGCATACAACTCCTCCGTCCTCAAGGTCTCCAATTCATCTCTCAAATGCTGCTCATGTTGTTCCCTGGTCTTGGAGTAGACCAGGATATCATCAATAAAAACGATCACCGATTGATCCAACATCGGCCTGCACACCCAGTTCATGAGATCCATGAACACGTCCGGAGCATTGGTGAGCCCGAATGCCATCACCACGAACTCGTAATGCCCATAACGAGTCCTGAAAGCTGTCTTCGGTATATCCTCATCCCGAATCCTCATCTGATGATACCCCGACCAAAGATCAATCTTAGAGAACCACAATGCTCCCTGAAGCTGATCAAATAGGTCGTCAATCCTAGGTAAAGGATAACGGTTCTTCACCGTCAGCTTATTCAGCTCTCTGTAATCGATGCACATCCTGTGCGACCCGTCCTTCTTTTTCACGAAAAGGATCGGAGCTCCCCACGGAGAACTACTCGGACGGATGAACCCTCGGTCTAGTAGCTCTTGAAGTTGTGCAGATAATTCCTGCATCTCGGGTGGCGCCAACCGATATGGTGCCTTTGCTATCGGGGCAACACCGGGTACCAGATCAATACGAAACTCCACCTGCCTCTCCGGAGGCACCCCAGGTAATTCTTCAGGAAGAACGTCCTGAAAATCCCACACCACTGGTACACTATCGATATCTGTCACTGCCTCCACTCACGTATCTGAAACATAGGCCAAAAATCCCATGCAACCCTGCTGCAAAAACCTCCTCGCCCTCGCGGCTGAACAAAGGGTCGGGCCCTGCGTAGTCCTTTTGCCGTGGATAACCAGTTCTCCCCCTTGGGGTTCGAACCCGGACTAGCTGCCGCTCACAATCGATCATGTCCCCGTTGGCCCCCAGCTAGTCCATCCCAATAATCACCTTCAATCCTCGCAATGGTATGGGAACCAAATCAACGCGAAACCTTTCGCCATGCACATTCAGGACGCAGTCCTGGCACACCCTCGCAGCACTCACAGTGCGATCATCTGCAATCTCCACCTCGAGCGGGGTATCCAGAGTCCTCGGTGCGTCTCGAAATTTCTTGCTAAGCGCAAGAGACACAAAAGATCGGGTAGCCCCCGAATCGAATAAGACATGGGCCGTCATACCATTGACCAGAAAGGTCCCTGTACACAACATCATAAGCATACATACAAACATTTAACATAAAAGAAACCGAAGATAAAGAACACATAGCGGCCACAACGTCTGGCGCGGCCCGAGCATTCTCGGTAGTCAGCTGGAATGTGCGGCTCTTCACCGCTGGAGCTTCCGCCTTAGGGCGGCCATCAGTAATCCTCATAGTGGCGGGCGCGGGCGCTGCCACAGATCCCCCTCCTCCTCCTCCTTGCAACCTCGGACAATCTACCTTTTTATGGCCTGTCTGGTTGCAGTGAAAACATATCAAGCCCTTCTTGGGGCAATCCTTACTCAAGTGACCCTGCTGGCCACATAAGTAGCATCCCGACATCCCGGTTGTCTGACAAGTCCCACTATGAAACCTCCCGCACTTGGCGCACCAGCCCCGGCCCTGCTGGCCCTTACTTGAAGAATCGGAGGTCTTAGGCTTCTTAGCCTGGGCCCCCGCTGCCTGAACCTGCTCAGTCTTCCACTTCGTGCGGGACTCCAACTCCATCCCCCTCTCACGGGCCTTATCAACCATCTCATTCAGGGTTTTGCACCCTGTAAAGCTCACAAATTCCCGTATGTCCTCCCTCAACATAGAGTGGTATCAGGTCCTCCTCAAGTCCTCATCTGCCGCATACTGAGGGATCAACAAAGCTCGCTCTCGAAACTTGGCGGTGATCTCCGCCACAATCTCAGTAGTCTGCTGTAAATCATGAAACTCCCTCACCATCCGTTGCACCTCAATAGGTGGTGCAAACTCCTGATTGAATCGTCGCACAAACTCGGCCCACGACATGTTAGCCACATCGGCTGCTCCCACCTAACTAGTAATCTCGCCCCTCCAATCTCGGGCTCTGTCCCTCAGCATACAGAAAGCAAATCCAACCTTTGCCTCCTCCGGGCAATAACTCAGCGTCTGCTCACAATGGGGTCCCTGACCCCTGAAAACTCCGGGGCTCCACTTGCCTTGAACTCCCTAAACAAGGGGTTTCGAGCTCCACCCTGGCCCACAAAGATATCGTCCCTTAATGCTCTAAGCCTCTCTTCCATGATCTCCATCATACCCTCCTTGACCGTCCCAAAGATGACCGGGGTAGCGTCAAGGATTCCCCTCGTAACCTCGACCGTAATCAGCTCACGCAGCCTCTCATCAATACCATCAGTAGGGCCGCCTGACCCAGCCCCGGATCCCGATCCCGATCCCGATCCTAATCCCAATCATGTAACCACCATGCTGGACTAACATTTCATAAAACGTAATGATCAGGTTACCCGTAACGAGGTTACTTCCATACTGTTTTCCTTTGGAATTCCCAGGTAGAACATGGGTTTGGGTACGGGTCATGTGCTTTTAGTAGTACGGGCCCAATACTACCTTCCACACCTACCCGTACCTTACCCCGCTGCTTTACCTGGTACTTCCAAAGCTATCCTCACAAACCATGACCCACGACCCTAGCATGAATCAAACCCGAACACCCTATGGTTGTCCTACTCATAACAGTCAGACCAATCACTACAGGTTGCTTTTAGGCATGCAAATTATACACAGAAAGGATCAATAGACTAAATCAATCATCCTGGGGCTATAAGCTCCTAACTGTATATAATTTCAAAACATACACTTAGCAATTTCATATAATTGACAAAGCTCATTATCATATAACATGGCTATTCAACTTGGGAAACTACTTACCTGGCTCGGTTTATCACGCGCATTGCACCTTCCTCTTTTTGGCTTATAATCCTTTTTAAGTTTCTTTTGAAAACATTTTACCATTTCTTTAGTTTGAGTCCCGACACACCCGAGAATGTGCCCGAATCTCTCAAACCAAGGCTCTGATACCAACTTGTAATGACCTAAATTTTTACCAAGAAATTTTTAATTTTTAATTAATCAAACATTTCCCATAATCCATAAATTTCCAAACCATTTGTTTTCCAATTCACAATTATTACAATTTCATTGTACTTTTGAAACATCATAGAGTCCCAACACACAAAAAGAGAGGTAGAGTGCACGCCACGTCATCACGCCTTGCCTTTGCCCTTAGGCTCTGAAGTACCTGAAACAATCAACAACCTGTAAGCGAAATGCTTAGTGAGTTTCCCAGAGCATACCACATACATACAAAGCACATATCATATATCCCGTTAGCTATAAAAGCTACACACATATCACGTAAGCCATGCATACAAGAAACCTGCCATGGGCTACCCCACATGGTCTTTCCCTAGGACCGCCATGGGCTCCCCCAGATGGCCTTACATCCAATTCCATGGGCTACCCCACATGGTCTTCACCTAGGACTGCCATGGGCTACCCCACATGGTCTTGCATCTAATGCCACGGGCTTTCCCCGGGGTCTTCATACAACCATGAAATCACAAAACACAGAATGTCTAACACATATATCGTAATCACACAATGGGTCGGCCTTGGTGCCTTAGACCCATATGTATGGTGAGAAGACTCACCTGTCACGAATGCCAAACTGACACTCTGCAACCAGATATACCCCATGGGCTGCTCCATGCAATGGCCTAAAAAATGTCATACAATATCCAATCATTTCCCCAAAGTCCATCCTGGTCAACTACAGCCAGGGTCAAGTCAACAGTCCTTGTTGACCCTAACTCGCCGAGTACAACTAGTGACTCGTCGAGTTTCCCGGAATAACATCTACTCGCCGAGTCATCGAGGTGACTCGTCGAGTTCATACGGTCTTGATTGATAATCTAAGGCCAGTCGTCGAGTTCCCTTGCTTGACACTTGACACGTCTACGAACATCCAATAATTTGGGGGAATATTACTCGACTCACCGAATTGTTCCTTGAATTCGCCGAGTTCTAGGAAATCTTCATCCGACTCGCTGAGTTGTTCATCCAACTCATCGAGTTCATAGCAATATTCATCGGGATCGCCGAGTTGTTCATCCAACTCGTCGAGTCCATGCCTGCCTTCGTATGACTCGCCGAGTCGCCCCTTGTGACTCGCCGAGTCCTATCAGATCTCCAGCCATACAGACCCTTTTTGAGCCATGCAATGCTTCCAAACTACAGATCTAGGCTCCTGAGGCATGCTTTCCACGTAAAGTTGCAAACTTTACGTGCATGCAAGGCTTTAAGGCCCTAAAATAGCAAATCTAAGCTTGGAATGGAGTCATACACTTAAGGGAAGGCACAAGCTAAGCTCAACTGATAACTTTATGCACCTTATGGCCAAAAGGAGTTCAGATCTGAAGTTACAACTTCAGATCTTGGCTTAAACACAAAAGCCCTTTCTTAGAATCCATGCACAAGAGGGTTTTGGGTGGAAATGAGCCAAGAGACAGCTTAATACCTTCAGAAAGTGCTCCACAAAAGTAGATCTTGAATCCCCACGAGTCCCTTGCTCCTTCTAGCTCGATTCCTCAAGTGATTCCTTCACCAAATCCCTCCTTCAAGCTTTAAAACCACCAAGAAGCACACTCACACTCGAATCAGGGTTTTAGGGAGGTATAGGGCTGTAAAGGGGAAGTCAAGGGAGGCTAATGACCCTTTAAATAGGGTGCAAGGCCCTGGAATCTAGGGTTTCATTTGCCAGCATCTACTCGTCGAGTACCATAATGGACTCGACGAGTAGATCATTAAACCTCGCACCCAAACCCGCTACTACTCGACGAGTAGGGAGGCCAACTCGCCGAGTAGGTTTTCAAAAATCCCAAACCGAAATGTTAATATTAATACCTGAGGATCAGGGTGTTACAGGGGTCGCGCACCCCGTTTTCTGTGAAGACACCGGGTACGCCCAGCGTACATGTTTGGTACGTGCAGCGTAACCCAGGGAGTTAACTTTTGTTGACTTTTAGGGTTTGGTCAACTTTAGGGTCTTTGAGCCAATAGAGGGGTAAAATGGTCTTTTACCCTTATGAGAGTACTAAAAGGAGGAATAGTCTAGCCTTGAGAGATGTATTGATTTAGAGTATTTATTTCATATGATTAGGCGGAGGCTAGATCGGATTTTACAGAGTTCGAGATTTTACCGAGTTACCCGAGGTGAGTCTTCTCAGTATACTTTACCTAGAGTGGTAATTTAGAGTTATGTGACATAGTAATTTGTATGCTTTTGCATGATGTGATTTCTATGTGATTTATGCTATGTATGTGCCAGAGTTTTCAGAGTTAGGACCGTAAGGTCCACAGAGTTAGGGCCAGAGGGCCCACAGAGTTATGAGACTGGAGGGTCCCACTGAGACACATTGACCAGAGGGTCAAACAGAGTTATAGCCTCGAGTGGCTAATATGTATTGTGTGGTATTTTGGAGAACTCACTAAGCATTTATGCTTACAGTGTTGTGTTATGTGTTTCAGGTACCAGTGAGGATCGCGGGAAGGCGTCGGCTTGATCAGTACACACACGATGAGTTTTTATATTTTGATCTTGGGATGTGATGTTATGTTTGACTATGTGATACAATGGTGTTTTTATAACAATTATGAATGAAAATGTGTTTTATAAAATGTGAAAAATTATTTTGAAAATTTGGGTGTTACACACTTCCTTGGATATTTAAAATACTTGACTACAATGGATGATGAGTTGTCTCGAGGAGAAGAGAAATGAACCTTTGGTTCTTTTCTTTGGATAATTAATCATTTCCCCTAAATTATATCATCGGGTGATGTATTTTGTTACATGATTTATTAAACGTATATGATAAAAATATTTGTATTTTTTTAAAGTGATGGACATGTATGTGTAACACAAACTCACTAGGCCTACCATTTTAGAAACTTTAAATGTGCGCAACCTAGGAAACTATTTAACAAGTGACAATAAGAAGGCTAGGGAGAACGATTGATCAACAAGATGACAAAGGAGTTTCGCAAAGACGTAACACTAGAAGCTCTTCGGTTGAAAACTTTATTTTATTTTATTTTGCTTCCGCTGTAGTTTAGTCTATAAGTAAGTTCAGAATTGATCTTGGGAGATGTTGGAACGATTATTTTTCATGTAATCGATATTTGAAAATTGGGGCGTTACACATACACCTACCCACCCCCACAAACAGACACCCACCCAAACCCCCACCCACACCCACCCCTACAAACACACACACACACACACACGCACACGCCCACACCCGCCCCCCCCCCCCCCCCCCCCCCCACACACACACACAAACACATACACCCACCCACCCTAACCCCCACCCACACCCACCCCTACAAACACACACATACACACACACATAATACATATATATATATATATATATATATATATATATATATATATATATATATATATATATATATATATATCCCCACAAATATACACCCACCCTAATTCCCACCCACACCCACAACCACAAACACATACACACACCCATCCACCCAACAACATCACCACAATCACTGACCTATCATCACCATTACCACCCGCCGCTACCCTATCACCAGCATCACCACCACCGCAACAACCATCACCACCTCTGCCACATTTGCCGCCGCCACCACTACCGCCTATCATCACCACCACTGTTGCCATCATCGGCACCACCACTGCCCCTACTCCCACCCTAACACCGCTATCATTTTCTAAAAATGAAAACCGATAAAAATATACACATCTAAACACGTTTTCTAGTTTTCTAAAAATAAAAATGAAAAATGAATAACTTTTAACTAAACGCATTTTTTAAATTTTCTAATGAAAACTACAAACGAAAAACAAAAACTGAAAGGTAAAACGAGAAACGGAAAATAAAAACTATTTTCCGATAACTAAACGCAACCTAATATTTTCCCGGGAGTCCCCTTTCATTCCATATACTGAAAATATATCTAGTGCATACAATACAAAATATAAACGGGCCAAAATATAGAGAATGCAAAACGTAAACGGGCTAAACATAGAATGGGCCGACAGTATACATAGGATACATTCATTAAAATATACATACCCTAACAAAATCTTGTAGCAGACTTTGTTTCTAATCAATAATTTAATTAAATTTTATAATATGGACAGAAAAATACGTTGTTAGTTTCTATATTCAATCTTTTCCAATGTTTCACTGCATCGCGTAGGAGTAAAGAGAATAAAATAAACATTTAGAGTAGATGGTTGTAAAAACTAATTAAACTAAAAGCCGTTCAAAAAAATTAAACTAAAAATAATAATAGCGTAATTATTAACATTTATTGGTATTTATGAAATTGTTTTTTATTTGCTAAATCTAAGAATAATGGTATTTTCGAGAAAATAATTTATTTATAATTAAAAAGAAACCAAAAAGTTTTATGCCTTGACCAACTTTGCGTGGCATTGCAGCAGCTTATATTCCGATTATGGCCTCCTTATATTCCTTCCGTCCAATCGAAACCCATGAAGAAACAAGCAAAAAATGGAAGAACAAGTTGAATTGGTGGGAAGGGCATTTGTGGAACATTACTATCATTTGTTTGATACTGATAGGTCTTCTCTTGCTTCCCTCTACCATCAATCCTCTATGTTGACTTTTGAAGGTCAAAAGCTACAAGGTGGTGATAATATCTGTTCCAAGATAAACCAGTTGCCTTTCGATAAATGTCATCATCTCATTAGCACTATTGACTCCCAGCCCTCATCGTTTGCCGGCGGCATTGTGGTGTTTGTTAGCGGCAGCCTCCGACTTGCCGAAGAAGACCACCCTCTTCGGTTTAGTCAGGTACGTACGTATGGTGGCTTCTATAAGAAGTATCAATTTTGATTCAGTTAATTACTTAAATAATATGTAGTTTAATAATCTGCAAATTACTTGTTTTGATTGATATTCGATCCATCAATTTTGCAACCTTTAGCTAAATTTTTTTTTGTGAAAGAACTACATAAGATCAGTATATCACGTAACTGCAAAGGATTATTTTATTTCGATTAAATCATATTAAGATCTGTTCCTCTTTATTTTAGTACAAGAAAAGTGACGTAATTTCTACAAATCCTGAACTCTGTCTTCGTGTTTTCCTTTTATCTTTAATTATCTCTTCAATAAGAAAAACGAAGGGAGAAATTAACACCAAGGTCTCCAAGTTGTTTGAACTTATGTTGACGTAATGAATTCGATAACTTTGCTATTGTTATACCTCTTAGACTTTTACATAATAGATTACTCTATATAATATTTGCTAATGTTCATAATTCATCTTCAACTTTTCTCTATATGAAGCATTGACACATTGTCCTCGTATTTCAAACTCCAAAACAGCCCTTTAAGAAACACCCATCAAATATGCCTTTTTCTCACCTTTACACACTTCAATAAATACTTATTCTTACTAAGATTGAATTTGAATCTATATATTTCAATGTAACATAACCAAAAATATTTTGAATCACAAGAACAATTATGTAGATTTAAAAGAAAAATGCAATTTAGCAGTAAAAATATTTAGGGCTAAATGCAACAAATAAAGTTTACTTAATATATTTATTTATCTATTATGATATGCTATTTTTCTTTTCTTATTGCAACCTAACATAGTACTTTTTTTTACATCTTAGGGATGAGGGAGTCGATCCCTCCCAACTCATTGAACCCACTGTTACATCAAATTTTGTCTCTTCTTTTTCTTCATCTTTCCTAATCTACAACATACGAAAATTCTATCTTTCTCAACCCATTCAACCCACTCAATTAAAAAAAAATACAAAACAACTAAGGTATAAGTTTTAAAACACATGGTACAAGAGAAAATAAGAGAGAGAAAGTAGAGAGAGATGATGAAGCGGGTTAGTGAAACCAATTAACTAACTCGTTGAAATGGGAGTGGTACCATCAATAACTCTATTGCTAATTAAGATTTTACGTTTGATTGTTCTGTATTTTTTTTAATTGAATAAGTTGAAAAAGATATAGTTTCCGTATGTTGTGTGTTGGAAAAGACAAAGAAAAATAAAAGAGAAAAAATGATGTGGCAGTGAGTTGGGAAATAATGACTCCCTCTCCGTTATACCTTGAATAAATTAATATGTCCGATTAAGCATTATGGTTTCAAATTCAGATCAGAAGAAACAAAACATATAATCAACAAATCCATAAAAAAAATCATTATTATTTAAGTAATTTAGAGTCATTTAGTGGGTATAATTAAATAAGTTGATGTTGGATTCTTTGCAGATGTTTCATTTGATCCCCACTCCACAAGGAAGTTTCTACGTGCAAAATGACATTTTTCGTCTCAATTATGGTTGAATGTCATCCAAATTTATTGTCATTTATTTATTTATTGTGAATTTTCATGTATTTAATTAACTTCTGTGACTTTTATCTTTCAAACCATCATACTTCAATTCGTATACTTTAATCGTGGGATGCATTGGGTTTAAGTCGAGGGGAATACAATGTTTTTTAGAACAACATATCATTAAAATAGCAAAAAGCTAGCATCAAAACAAATGAATTGTAAATAAATAACGATAACATAGGGTTGTGAAGCTAACCAACCTAGTTGGTCTTATAATTTTTATACTTATTCCAAATCTATAACATTGAACAAGTTCTCCGACTTCACGAATCCAAAAAATTAATTATTACCAAAATTTCACAACACCTAGAAAGTTGTAACAATCACCGCATCAAAACACTTCTTTCGCAAAGGCGCTAAAGCATGGACGGAACACGAGCAACATAAGTAAGGATGCCAAAACAAAAACAAATTCAGACATTTTTTCAAATGGATCAAACTCTAAATAATTTATCATATATGCCGAATATGTTAATACAGAAAATTTCAAATCATAATCAAAATCAATTAACAAGTAACGGTTATAATATTTTCATCTACGATACAGTTAAATTAAGCCATTACATAACTAATAAAGGTTTTTATTGAACAACTAATTAAATTAAGTTAAATTAGATGAAACACAAAAAAATCAATGAAGAGAAAATACAATACCATGAGATATAATAAAAAGTAACAACCAAACTAACAAATCCTTCTTAATAAATAAAGTTTTTTTTTTGCCACGTTTCAATCTCTTATGAGTTTTGACACTTGTCAATTTGTGGTATTTTTGAAATAAATATTATCCACTTGTCAATCTTTTGTTTATTTTAATTTTTAAAATTAAAGTCATATATACTTATATATGTAAAGTATTAAATATCATATATATGATATTAAATTGCAATAAATATGTTTCTTGATTTCTTATTTTAAAGTTGTACATTAAAAAATATTTTATATTTACACTTTAATGTTTATTTTTTTTTTTAAATCAACCCGTATATTACACGGGTCTCACACCTAGTGCTGGAATATGGGAGCCGCTAAGTAATCAACCAAAAATAAATATAGAACAATACTAACAATTAAGAAAACTAATAAAGACATCAGCAACACAATTCTAAAAGTTATCGTTAGTATACAATTTAAAAACAAATAAAAGGCAAAAAGTAATCGGTTATAAAGGAGATTATAGGGCCAAAAAAGAATAGATGAACACCAACTTTGATATTACTAATTGTGTACATATTATGACTTATGACCCGTGAGGCGGCTGTCTTTCCTTTCATTTATCTTGGGGTGTCCGTTGGTTTGAAAAATGAAGCTCAAAGAAATAGGAAATCGAGTATTGAGAAAGTACAAAGTAAACTTTCTTCTTGGAAGTTGAAGACTCTTTCTTTTGGTGGAAAATTGAAACTCATTAAATCAGTTCTGGACAGCTTACCATTATTCTACCTCTCTATTTTTAAAGCCCAACATCTGTTCTTGATTCTATTGAGAAGTTTTGCAAAAGATTTTTGTGGGGAGGTAATGATGAAAAAGCTAAAATTTGTTGGGTGGCGTGAAATTAGGTTTTCGCTGTCAAAGATTTAGATGGTCGCGGAGTATGTTCTCTTAAAAGTCTTAATATTTCTTTGGTTTGTAAATGGATTTGGAGATTAAAGGTAGAGAACAATGTCTTGTGGCAACAAGTTATTTGTGGAATTCGTAATCTCACCCGCAAACCTGTTAATAACCTCTCTAAGCGTTCCACGCCTGGTATTTGGTGCAATCTGGTGTTGGTTTTGGATTCTATTCATGAGCTAGGAATTGAATTCTTTTTTTTTCACTTATAAAATTGGCTTTGGTCACAGGACCTTTTTCTAGATGTATAATTGGACTGGGGAGGGTATTCTTGTTTCTCGATTCCCCAATCTTTTTGCGCTAGATAAAAAGAAATATTGTTTTATTTCTGATAGGTTGTCTTTGCACGGGGTTTCTTGGGATTGGAAGATGAAGTCATGCCTTCCTATGGAGCTGCTGGATCTGACAACTCTTTGTGAGCTCCTTAACGACTTTTCCCTTTCGTCTTCTCCGGTTCTTGGGTTTCTAAGCTTTCAGGGGATGGCAAATTCTATGTTAGCGATTTTTTGAAGATCACAAGTATCAAGAAGTGTATTACCCTTCATGCAAAACTCCTTATCTCTTCTCCCTCTCTTTTTCTACCCCTTTGGCCGAAATCCCACCACTCCACCTCCATATTTCTCATTCAAACTACTTCAAACTCTCTCAAGAACTCCTTCATCTTCCTCAAAAATTTTGAGAATTGGAGTGTGTTTCAAGAGGAGTTTTCATCAAAGATCATCATCATTGGTAAGATCTCACAAACGAAGTTGATTTACTACATCTTTAAACTTAAATCACTCCTCTTACACAATATTTTCGTGGATCATGACTCTTAGATCCATCTTGAATTCGAAAACTCCTCTCAAGAAGCAAGCTAGGCTGAATTCTCTTTCCATCTTCTCACAAGAACCAAATCCAACACCCCAATGTGAGTTCATACCCCTCTATTGTCAGTTTTCACATGTTTTATGGGGGAGAATACAAGTAAAATGTGTAGATCTATGTGTATTTGTATATTATATGTGATTTCTTGTGTTTATGTGGTAAATATGTGCCAAAAATGAAAGATATTTCGAGATATATAGTTCAAGGAGGTAAAATATGTGATCTAGGATGTATTACACTTAACAAGTTAAGAAAAATTATCATCTATGTTTATAATAAGCATGTTACAACATAAAACTCATTTTTGGACTATTTTTGTCAAATAAACAAAAGTTGGGAAAAAGGTTGTCATTTACGGCTTTTACAAGGATCAAAAGGGTCAAAACAGTTAAAGAATAAGTTTTTATGAACATTATGCTTTTCAAAGGACTAAAAATGTAAATTGTAGCCTATTGGGCTAAAATTATGGGCTTTTCGGCCCATAGGCCCAAATTTGCGAAAAATATGGGTTTTAAGGGGCTGAAATGGTAAATTTATCAAAATAGTGGGTAGAAAAGTAAATAAATCTATTTCAGGGGTTAAAATGACCTTATTTGCCAAAAAGGATTAAAAATGTAAAGTTTTTGGATTTTGGGTCAAATTTGTAAAAGTTGCGACAAGTTTGGATATTAAATGAAAATCTTTTTACTAAAGGGGCTGAAACTGCCAAAAAGTAAACATTGGGCTGAAAACATTATTTAAATAAGTCCTTGGGCCAAAATGTCAAGAAAAATAGTTTAAGGACCTAAAATGTCATTTTTTTTTACAAAAAGGGGCTAAAATTGTCATTTTTATTAAAGAATGGCTGAATCGGTCAAACCAATATTTTTGAGTCAATCATTTTATTATTAAGATATTGGGTCAAAAATACCAAATTATAACTTATGAATTTACAATGAAAAATATACATATATTTAAATATCGTTATAAAACAATCGACAAACTTTGTGCCTTTGCGATTTAACAATTGTTCAATCAGACTTTCCGACAATTATACTATACCTAAACCAAGTAAATATTCAAATTTTTGGGCTTGAAAGATTCTAATCATGCATATTGGGCCTTCGTGACCCATTAACATGACTTTTGGGCCTAACAATAATAATACATGTTTATTGGGCCTCCTGTGACCTAATTACATGCTTAAGGGACCCTCAATGCCATTTACATGTTGTTGGGCCTCAGTGGCCCACTAGCATTGCTAGTAAGGTCCAAATAAATCATATGCGAAGTAGGCCAACGCGCCCTTCGTATACTCGACAACCTTAGATAACATACGCGATTAGTGGGACCTTGTGGTCCTCTTCTCCTCGTTTGTAGGATTACCTTCTATTTAAGTAAACAAAAATTAGGTCCTTAATCAAGGGTAATCAAATTCATTTGGATTAAGTGAGTAATAACGGGTGACACCATTAAGTGTCGGTCGTAGTCTGTAGTTATAATCAAAGTCTCCTGGAGGGAGAGCGAGAGTGTGTATAGATCTATACGGAGGTGACTCCCCCACACCTAAGCTGTTTGCTACAGCTAGAGTCGGTCAGTCTAGGGTGACAAAATCTTAAGATCAATTTTGGCGTTCACTAGAATGCCAAGACAGACGAACTAGTCATTATCATGCATGGTTATAATGACTCAATGTAGATTACTTATTATACTCTATACAATTAAAGTTGTACCGGTCCAAACGGGTCCAAAAACGGGAAAACCCGGACCTGGACCCGGACACGGACACGACTAATCTGGTCCGGTCCATGGTCCACAAAATTCTCCATAACCGGTTCGGTCCAAGAGCCGGTCCGGTCCGGTCCAAATGCTCACCCCTACATCTGACGATAAGGCTTCGGAGGACAAAGTACTCTTCGCACGAGTACTTTGGGGGTTTAGAATGCGAAAGATAAAATTTTTGATTCAGGTTGGACTTTCGATACTAAAGATGAAAGTTTCGAGAACTTGCCGATCGAGGCGATAGAAACATATGAACTCAGTATGGTGAGGACCACGCCAACTCATGACGAAAGAAAACAACGGACTCTATACTGAACAAAGTTTTGGTCAAATGAAAGAAACGTCTGATAAACGATGATGTATCCCTGGTACTGTACTCCTAGTATGTTCAACAATGTACTCCTTGTAACTGTTCTCGTGTTTCCTGCCTTCTATTCGAAGTTAACACTCCTATGTATCGTACTGCTATGTGCGCATACATACAAATAAAAGTGCTTTACTAACTAAAGGGATACTTTTATACCATGATCCCCCATGGTACCACTACCATCGCCTGTCATATACAAGTTACGATTAATTAAGATGAGCCAGGCTGTCGATTGAGTATCTCTGCCTCAAATCCTCAACCAATTAAGGAAAGCGGACCTAAGCGGAGTCACTCACTCTAAGACTGCAACATCTTAGTTGCGCAGAACTCTGATGTATATGGTGAGCCATAATAGCTTCTCTAAAGGATCTTTTAATTATCTTGAATATTACGACCTATTTCAACATGTGAGTTATTATAGTTACTTTTAAGTGTCATCCCCAAATTTAAATCTTATATGAATATAAATAAAATTTTAAAAGTAATTACTATTTTGAAAACGTACCACTACTCGTCGACGACTCCGGGGTAGATTCTCCTGCAGTGATCATCATAATACGTCCATCTGCGACTGAGTTCCTGATTATCGGGCAGTCCCTCTGATTGTGTCCAGTCTCACCACAGCCATAACATGCTTGGTTTTCTTCAGCTACCAGGACTTGGGAGATCGGTTGAGCTGGTGCCCTGCAGTAACGGACTGTGTGTCCCTTTCTGTGGCAGTTCAGACACTGCATTTTCTCGGCATACTCCGGTGTGGTGAAAGTTGCACTTTCCACACTTTGGAAGGTTTCCATCATAACAACTGGCAGGTGCTGAAGCAGTAGGTGTCGTTGCGGCGTACATAGTACTCGCTTTTTGCTCTTGCGGGGTGTCTTGTGTTGTTCACTTCTTCTTTCTCTTGTTCCCCGACTTCTGATTATAGTTATCTTCCCTTGATGGCTCGGGAGTAGGGACTTTTACACCATGGCGGACTCCATGGTCGATGAGTCGCTGAGCCAGGCGTTTAGCACTATCAAACGTGGCTGGGTTAGAAGACAGTACATTTCCTTGGGTCGGAGCAGTCAGAACCCAAATGTACCTTTCTATCTTCTTGCTCTCCGAGGTAATCATATCGGGGCATAGAGCTGCTAGTTCGCTGAACCGGTCCATATAGGTCACTATGTCTGAGCCGACCATAGTGAGATCCCACTGCTCTTGTTCCAGTTTTTTAATCTCGCCTAACGGGCAGTATTCTTCCCGTATTAACTCTTTTAGGTTTTCCCAAACTATTGAGTTTGCCACTGATAGAGTCAGTGAATTAACATGGCTGTTCCACCATGTTAGGGCCTTGCCAGAGAAGGTGCAGGCAGCAAACTTCACTTTGCTTCCTTCTGGGCATAAACAGATTTCGAAAACCGACTCTGTTTTCTCGAACCATTGCATGAGGGCAATGACTCCTTCAGTCCCTTTAAAGGACAATGGTTGGCATCTGGTGAAGTACTTGTAGGAGAACTCTCCTGGGCGCACAGGGACCTCACCTTGAGTAGAATCGGCAGGCGTTTCACCTCCACCCGTACTGATGGGGTGATATTGTGCCATGGCTGTTGCCACAGTCGCGGCCATTGCAGCGTTCAGAGTTGTTGCATTGATTTGTGGAGAAGGTATGGGAGTTATCGGAGTAGCGTGTCTGGGTGATCTGCGAGGAGGCATCTTTGCTATAAGAAAACAAAGATGAGACGGAATAAGTCTATAGCAATGGGCACAAGCCGAAATCTGAAAAGACAAGGTTATCCTAGTTCTGGATGTATCGGGTCCTGACTTCCACATGGTTGTAGGAACAATTCATAAATGAGTCTATACCAAATAAACTCTATGAATTTGAAATAACTATCCTCGAATGAGTATCGGTTTCCTGAATAACTGTTACCAACTGCATGTAAGAAAATAATTCTAACACATGTAATGTGAGCAGTGTTTCCACTCGCTCGATAAGTTAACCTAATTAATATTTATTAGTGTGACGCGTAAGACGTTTTGGTTACTTCGGCTAATCTTTCCTTGAAATCTTCTCATGAATTTGTCCTTGTTCCTCCTGAACTCTTCTGTTGTCTACTATGAGGAAGTGGTTACGTTTATTTGGGCTTGTCGTGCGAGAATGAAAGTGACTAAAGAACCTATGAGCTTTAAGGTAACTTTATGTGGTGATCCTTACGGAATCCTCCTATAATTGTACAAGGTACACCAGTTTGAATTGTATATAATTGAAGATCAAATATACCTTCGAATAACTAATCCCACCTCAACACTACTTCCTTAAGAGGAATGGATAGCGAAGCGTCGGTCACAAATTCTATGTCTATAAGATCTTGATTATATATAAAACTTTATGAATATACCCTGTAAGATTATAGACCTATTCGCAAGGGTCTTTTAAGTTATCACATAAGTTATTTATCTGGACCAAAATACTCCTATAGTATTCTAACGTAATGTACTTGGTGCGTTCTAAACTTATTATCGTGCTATCGTATCATAGAATACTCCCATAGTACTCTAACTCTAACTGTACTTGTTCTGGCATTCTCTTGACTGGTGTTCAGGTAATTTTTAACTCTGTTGCAACACCACATCATTCCCAAACACATGTCGGTCACATCTCGAATGAATATAGTTGATCAGGCTATATTGATTCTAGCTATGATTACATAAGTGTTAAGGTTGACGACAGTGTCCAACCTTTAAATACTTTAGTTCTGTTCTCCTCGTGACACTAGTTCTATTATGTACACGTATAAGCAAGTAGGTATATTTTTATAACTTGTAGTTATACTCTAAAATATATCATTATCCAGAGCACTTAAGCCCCATTGCATTTATAGTTGTATATCTTTTATCGATTGATATACTTAGTTCACTATAAACAATGCTCTGATACCAATCTGTCATACCCCAAAACCGGAACGACGGAAACATTCGGGGGTGGAGGACGTCATGTCAAGTATCACGAGGTATGTATATGGTAAGCAAGTAATAAACAACCATTTCATTTAGAAAGAAAGTGTTTACAATGTGTGTTCACAAAACATAGAAGTCATAAACAAATAACAAAACAAGACTTGAAGCTATAATGCTCCATCTTCTGAGTCCCAGCACGAGCACCTGTCTAATAGTCTCCTGAGAATAAAAGTTATTTGAAAGAGTTGATCAGCAATTAAGCTGGTGAGTTCATAAGATTTTAGTGATGTGAGTAAGCTGTAAAATGTGGTTGAAAATGTATGTGCACAAGTGATGTAAGCTGTAAGTTCTGTTTTGAAAAGTTCTCCTGTTCCTCTAGAAAATCCTATATTTCCTACTTGAATGAAAGTTAAGTAAAATGACACTACAAGCCTTTCTATGCGTACTAAGTGGGTACAAGTTATATATACTCAGAGTAAATACACAATCGATTATGCGCATCTGCCCTAAGCTCACAGCCCAACGGGGAACAGAAAGTAAGGCGGATAGCACACATTCCATTGCTTATTAGATCGTTGTCATATATAACCCTGGTGTAATCACTTGTTACTCATGGAATTATCTGTAATGGTTCCTTTACATCTAACGAAAAGTTCTTTTAAGAAAACCTATATTTCTTATAGTAAAATAATGACTACGGTGACTACTTTTATAATAGCTTTGTTTATACTGTTATATATAATCTGATATCGGGTAGAAAGTTAATTAGGTGAATCTGCCCTAAGTCCACAATCCAACGGGAACAAGAAGTAAGGCGGAAAACACACATTTAACTATCTATTGGACATTAGTTTTATATATAAACGTGGTGTATAAACTAAGGTGTTATAGAGTTACTCACCTAAAGTCTCTAAAGCTGTACTGGCTTAATAAAATGCATTAAGCCCTTATCTGGGAAATCTCTAGTTTTGTATACCAAAAGTACTGACTTTGAAAAGTAAGTTTTGTACTAGAAAAACTGTGTGTTGACTCTGTGTCCTATGACCTGATCCATACCTGGTACCCTTATGATGACTTAATGTATACTAAGCATATATATATATATATATATATATATATATATATATATATATATATATATATATATATATATATATATAGATTCGGGTAGATAATAGATTGGGTGACCTCATTCCAAGCCCACAATCCAACGAGAATAGGAAATGAAGCGAAGAGCACACATCCTAGTAGCTGTCGGAATCTATTAGTACATATGTATCCTATAGTGTATACATTAAGGAATCATAAAGCTAGCATCATGATCCTAACCTTTAATCGTAGCCTTCTACCAAGGCATCTTCTATTCTGTGTTAAACCCGACTGTTCCTTTGTCAAATGTAAAAGTATATTCTCCCTAGTTTATAACTATCTTGACTAGAAAATAGATCAACTTTCAAGTGGTACCGACACTTTATGAAAGTAATGGGAAAAGTAAGTACACAGATTTCGTTTATAATGACATGCGGATGTACTAATAACCTAAAAACATATTTGTTTTATTACGGTCATAATGTGAAAGCTAGAACCCCTACTTAACGCTCTCAATGTAAAGAGATTAAGGGAACCAAACACGACCCCATAAATTTCTTGCAATCCGTGTAATTCACATTTAAGTTATATGATCATGTATACCCAATATAAATATCACTAATGCGTTAGTGATTCATTGGTATAATTAGATCCTATTTGTGCGTTCTCATGCTATAGCAACTTAACTTGTTTATTATGTTATGTTCTGGTATTGTTTGATTCTCTTCACTGTTTGTTCTGATATGGTATTGATTCTTTGTGTGCTTCATTGTAATAGAAGTAATGAATAGCATTCTCCTAAACTATACCTATAAAAGTTTACTAATGCTCTACTTGGACTGTTACTGAAAAGACTCATTTCTCTACTAAGTTATGCTTTTACTTTAAAAATGGAGTTTTGCATAACTATAACGTAACATAACTTTAAACGAGTTTTGAAATGTTTTGACAACTTATAAATAACATAAGTAACATTTTGAAAGATGTTTAACAAATAACATTTACACAATTATCATTGTGTTCAACCTGTATTCCCCCTTAAAACAGTTTAAATAGTTAAAAGATTCCTTACGGGGTATGAACTCACCTGATGTGGGTGATTCAAATGGGTATGCGTGTAAGGATGAGAAGTTCCACGAATGAAGTCCCGAGACACAATAAGTCCTAAATGATATATAAGGACACATATTGACATGAATATAGTGTTTATAAACAACTATAAGAAAGGAAACACCTTCCGCGACTAGGAAAGACCTTGACCAAGTGTTGGAATCACATGTAATTCAACAAAGGATGGTAGAATGGCACTCACATGAGTTTACAACCATGGATTTATAGCCCAAGGGAGTTTACGGCCGTAAACTCATGGTTACTCATGTATAAATGCATGCTTGAAGGCTATAGATGTTTTAGGGACCATTGCTCTACCATAGGACGAGGAAGACCACTTTCTTTGAAGCTTTTGGGGTGTTCACGGACCTAATGAGTTTCCAACCGTAAAATCATGGCCATTTATGTTTATGAGGGTTGTTTAGGGTCATAAAAGTCATAATGAAGCATCCTAACTTCAAGTCTAAGCCTTAGGAAGTGTTTGTGGCATCAAAACACCCCTAACTTGAATTTTCGGCCCATGGACCATTTTGGCATGTGTTTACGGCCGTAATCACCTATGGGTGATGGCATTTTGATTTCTTTGAGTCCTAAACACATCAAGGTAAAGTGCTAGGCTAGTCTCTAGGCTTAAGGAAGGAATTTGGGGCATCTTTGCACCATAAAAGGGAGTTCACGGCCCAAGAACATCCTTGGCCGTGAACTATCTTCTAACCCTTGTTTCTTGATGTTTCTAAGGTCTAGAGATGTGTAACCTAGTGTACAACAAGTTAGAAGAGGAGTGCTTACGATATAGGAGCTTGAACTAGTCGATTTGGCCAAGAACACTAGTGTGTGTTCTTGGTGTTCTTGGTGTTTCTTGAGTATCTAATCAAACATGATTTTCATGGATGAAATAAATGTAAGAAGCTAGCTAATAAGATGTATTAACTAATCAAGGGATAGAATACTCACTCTTTTGAAGATCTAAGGATGGAGGTTGGATGATAGTTGAGAGGATTTTGGGAGAAAATCCGGCCAAGAAAGGAAGAAATGAGAGAAAATGACCCAATCCTCTGTGTATACCCTTGAGTTTACGGCCACATGAGTTTACGGCCGTAAACTCATGGTCTTGTGGCCGTGAACTCACTTAGATGGGGATTTGGTTCGATTTGCTACACTGTGGTTCTAGTGGGTACTTTCTAACACTTAATCCTTAAGTGTTTTAGGCTCAAAACTCCTTAGAATGACCTGTAACCATGCTAGAACTTTGTACTAATGATTTTGAAACTCAGTTGAGTTGACTGACTGAGCTTATAAAATAAAAATTTTCGGGTTGTCACATCATGTAACTATAAACCAATGAGGGACTAAACAACTTTGAACATAATAATTAAAATACATACCTTTGTGTGCATTTTAGAATAATAACACAAAAAGAACAGTAAAAGTCTTTGGAGGATTTGAATATCGCTATTAAACTCGGGCATTTATGTAGTCGTATTGGGGGTGAATGCATCCTGATCAACTACATTCATTCAAAATATGACCAACATGTGTTCGGGAGTAATTGTGATGGTCAACGAATCAAAAACTTACCATTTAGTTATCCAAACAGCTTATAGAACCAAACCTAAACAAAATTAAATTACTATAGGAGTAATTGGTATGCTATTTGTTTCTAGTATTTATACCCCTTCGTGAAATACACTATAGACGAGTATCATTAGCCGGGAGACTCAGAGGAAGACCCAAAAGGAGACTCAGAGGAAAAACTAGAGGAGGAACACAAAGTAGAACTTGCAGATGGACCCGCCGAGTCAATAGTGGACCACGGAGAGGAGGAGCCCGAGGGAAATGATGATGATGATTCGGATGCATAATCTGATGTCATCAATTCCCCATGTAGGGCCAGAGTACCGACTTATCGTATGGGCCCCGGTGGCCCCATGCCCCCATAGGCACACACTATTTGGAGATGGAGTCACCAGTAGAGGATACAACAACACTACGGTAGCAACCGAGGTCTCTTCGATCTTAGTCATAGAGGACCAGCTACCCGGACCCTCCCAGTTATGGATCGGCATGCCCGAGGTATTGATAACTAAGCTCATGACACCCTGAATTGAACGGAACAAATGCGGTTTGCTATTGAGAGAGATGAGAGACAAACACAGGAAGTGAATGGAGAATCCCGAGCAAGACAGTTAGTTTGGGAGGTACGACTACGAGATACCGAGCGACAAGTAGCTCGTCTCCGAGGTGCATTCACTTCATCAACACCACCACCAGACACTTTCCGCCATAATTAGGATCAACCTTTTCTTCCCCCCCAACCAGACACTCTCTAAGGTCCCAAGAGCATTTTATGTTATAGATCTAGACTCCAACACCTTTTGATCAAGTTAAGAATGTTTTCTTGGACCTCATGGACTAGGGAAGTTTTGATCTTTTGCCTTCCTCTTCAGCTATTCAATTTATTTTGGTCATTTAGGCCATTTTGGCGTATTAAAGTTTAGATTGTAAAAGCTTGAGACATTATTATGGATAAAGTTGGAAACTTTAAACATCTAAACATTATGTTGATTCAGATATGAAGGTTGGAGACTTGAACTTAATTAATTTAGCTGAGAAAGATGCATTCTTGGTCCTTTTCAGACTTAAAGACTAGATCTTGGTTGACTGGATCATCCTAATGGATAAAGTAGAAACTTTATCCATTATGAAGCTATTTAGGAACTAGATCTGAGGTTATGGGCCTTGGTCTGAATAAATTAAGCACTTGATGAAGATTTTGTCCTTCTAACCAAAAGTCACGATGTGACATAGGATGTGTCATGACGTGATGGTGTCCTGAATCATGATTGTTTGTCGTTACTTTCTCTTGACGTGACCAAGGAATGGTCACGACGTGACGTTGAATTTATCTAAGCTGATCGTTGACCTTGTTGACTTTGACCTTTGACCGGGGTTTTGAGTAAAGGGTATTTTGCACAATAGTTTGAGCCAAGGTCACTGTTTGTTGTACAGGTGACATGTGGAGTTGGTATACGAAGTTGTTTTGTGTTCAACTATCCTTTCAGACTGAGAGGTGACTTTTCCTCACTATAGTTGTGGGTCGAAGGCGTCAATGCCGACCCGGTAGATTATGTATCCTAGTTAGGATGTTGGTATGATGTAGTGATTTGTTAAGATCAGCATGATTATCTTTTTGTTCTTATATGTTTATCTGTTATGTATATGTCGACATAGTATGGTTGGTTTGAGGCAATGCTGCTTTGTGTGGAAGCCAACAAACCCAGGACCAAGCCAGACATAAGTTGTAGGACGGAAAGGCAAGCCAGACTTATGTTGTGGGCTTGGTAGCAAGCCAGACATAAGTTGTAGGACAGTAAGGCAAGCCAAACTTATGTTGTTGGCTTGGGGAGCAAGCCATACATAACTATGGGCCAGTAAGGGAAGCTAGACTTACGTTGTGGGCTCGAGATCAAGCCAGACATAAGATGTGGGCTAGTAAGGCAAGCGAGACTTATGATGTGGGCTCAGGAGCAAGACAAACATAATATGTGGGCCATTAAGGCAAGCCAAACTTATGTTGTGGGCTTGAGAGCAAGCCACACATGAGCTGTAGGTGGGAAGGAAAGTCAGACTCATGCTGTGAGCTTGGAGGTAATCCAGTCTGTTAGCTATGGACCTAGTATGCATGCTGTTATATGTTTGTGTGATCGTATTTTGGGGGAAATCACTAAGCTCCGTTCTTGCAATTTTATTTTATTGTTTCAGGTACTTCAGATGATCATGGCAAGGAAAAGGCGTAATCGTTCACATCCTCCATATGTTATCTTATTGGATTATGGGATACTCTGATTTATGAATTATACTTTTGAAACAGTGTTTTTGCAAACATTTGTTGTCTTGGTGTTGCTTTGGAAAAATGAAAATTTTACTCTGATTTTTAGGATGTTACAAGTTGGTATCAGAGCTTTGGTTTGTGTGAATTAGATGAGCATTCGTGTGAATCCTGTCTCAAGATAAGGATCTGTAAAAGTTTTCAAAGTTATTTTTAAAATTTTTTAAAAGTTGTTTTCAGAATTGTTTACCTAAGTGTTTTCAAAGGTATCCAAAGAAGGATGAGATGTGTACGATTTACCGGAGCAAGAAAGTGTACCCAAGATACCCATACCATTATTTTCTTATGTTGATATGATAGAACTGCATGCTAGTATTAGGGTAAGGATCTTCAAGAATTGCATGATGAAATTACCTGATGTATGATGCTTGATAGCCTAGGAGGACTTCTTATATGTTAAATGAAATTGACATCATTAATGTAGTTTCTTAGTGTGTGCATCATAGCTTTTCATAACTAAGATCTTATAGCCTAAGAATATTTACTTTAGCCTTATTTCCTGTTCTTGTCTGATGAAGGGCTTAGGGTAGGGTCAAGTATTCAACTGTCTATAGGATCACGTGTTATGTATGATTAGCATGCACAAGTGGCTGTTGGGTTGGTGGAAGTTTCATGAGTGTGTATATTTGGTGTAGCAGGCTAGTTGAGGAAGGATTAGCCATTCTTTACAGAGTGGGGACATGATGAAGGTGTATCCTAGATTCTTGGGCCTAGAGTTTGGGAATCTCGTATGAAGATCTTCCTAATTTTATTATGTCATAGTGCAAGTCAACTCGATTGCTCGAATGCTGCTTGCTTTGTGCTTTTTGGGAATCATATTGATGTGAGTTAACCATCAAATGAATATGTAAAATAAAATGCTACAAAGGTTAAATAATATTAGAGTGAAGGATTTGGTCCTATTATGCGGCTCTCGTTTGAGTCTAACCATTGTAGGTTTGAGTCTTTTAGTTGAAAGATTATTTGAGTTTTGTTGCATATAATTGTATTCATGAAGTGGTTAGCTGACATTAATAGGGGTTCTTCAGAAGCTGATGTCTGGGGAGGTGGAGATCCTAGGAAGTTCTTTAGTGCTGTTGCTAGGTTGTTTAGAGGGTGTTGGAAGTACTATTATGAGTAGGTAACTTAGAGGACTCAGGATGATTCTTCAGGAAAGTATGGATTGGTGTGGAAGGTAGTATTGGGCCCGTACTACTGGAAGCACAAGATCCATACTCGGATGAAGGAAGTGACGAGGATTCTAAGGAGCTGGTTGACGCTATATAGCATGGTTGGATAACCATGACTCATGGTAGTGTTTCTGTATCTGTCAATCTTTTGCTTTGTGCTTTTAGGAGTTCTAGCTATCTTTAACTAACCAGTAATCGAATACGTTATGTTACATATTGCGAGGACTAAATAATTTCAGGAGGTTAGGTCTAGCCCTATTTCGCTACTCTTGTTTGACTCCAACCGTTGTAGGGTAGGACCTCTCATTCGAAGAATTATCTGGTTTTGTGATATGTAATGGTATTCGCAAGCCAGTTAGGTAAAGGTACCAGGGATTTCTTATGCAGTTGATGGCGGAGAGTGGGACGGAGAGTTACCCTAGGGTAACCCTAGGATGAGATTAGTGCAACGAGCAGTAGTAGTGAAATGGACTTGGTGAAGTCAAGGTAATCCTTGAGGAAAGTACAGATAGAAGTAGTAGTGAAAGGGACTCGTTTATCTTATTTATGTTCTATGTTTTATGTATTTTGTTTAGGATCGTTCAATGTAAACGATATACCAGTTCAAGTGTTATTCTATTATGGGGCTACCCGATCATTTGTCTCTCTTGCACTTAGCAAGAGGTTTTCTGAGTCTTTGGGTATGTTGGATTGTCCTTTAGAGGTTGAGATTTTTGACGAAGAATCTGTACGAGCATCAGAGGTTTTCAGGGATTGCGTCTTGAGATTGTACGATGAGCAGTATCTTGTGGATTTGGTTCCCATTCCTTTGAGGCGGAACAAGGTTATCATAGGAATAGACTGGTTGAGCCCTAATGGGTAAGTGATCGACTGTGCGCAACAACTGATACGTGTCAGGACCCTAAGTGGGGGAGAGCTGGTGATTCAGGGCGAGAGGCCGCTGCGTGGACCAACTTTGTGTTCGGTAGCGAGGGCTAGGCGCTACCTCTATAAGGGTTGCGTAGGGTATGTCGCCTACATTACGGATACCCAGGAGGCAGGTAAGGCGACCGTGAGTGAGGTGCCAGTTGTATGAGAGTACCCAGACGTACTTCCAGAGGAGTTGACTGGGATACCTACGGATAGACAGGTGGAGTTCAGGATCGACTAAGTCCCTGGTGCGGCTCCGATAACCAAGGCACCATATCGCTTGGCTCCTCCCGAGATGCAGGAGTTGTCTACACAGATGCAAGAGCTGTTAGACAAGGGATTCATTAGGCCGAGTAGTTCGCCTTGGGGAGCCCCGATCTTGTTTGTAAAAAAGGACGGTTCGCATTAGATGTGTATAAATTATTGGGAGCTAAACAGGGTAATGGTGAAGAACCGTTACCCAATCCCGAGGATTGATGATCTCTTCGACCAGCTACATGGGACATCTTGGTTTTCCAAGATAGATTTGCGTTCAGGCTACCACCTGATGCGAATCATAGATGAGGATGTACTAAAGATTGCTTTCCAGACTCGCTATGGCCACTACGAGCTCGTGGTGATGCTCTTTGGGCTCACCAATGCCGCTGCTGTGTTCATGGACCTCATGAACCGCATATGCAGACCGATGCTGGATCGGTCTATGATAGTCTTTATGGATGACATCTTGGTTTACTCCAAGACGTAGGAGAAACACGAGGAGCACTTGCGGGAGGTGTGGGATACCCTGAGGAGGGAGAGCTTGTACGCCAAGTTCTCTAAGTGTGAGTTCTGGTTGCGCAAGGTGCAATTTCTGGGGCACCTTGTCAACCAGAACGATATTTTGGTTGACCAGGCCAAAGTGGAGGTCGTGATGAGATAGGAGGTTCCGAAGTATCCATCTGAGATTTGGAGTTTCCTTGGGTTAGCAGGCTATTACCGGAGATTCATACATGACTTCTCCAAGATAGCAGCACCCTTGAACCGGCTGACGAAGAAGGGCATTGTATTTCGCTGGGGGCTTGAGCATCAGGCAACATTTGAGACATTGAGGTAGAGATTGTGCGAGGCACCGATTTTAGCCCTGCCAGAGGCCATTGAGGATTTTGTAGTGTATTGTGATGCGTCCATTTTGGGTTTGGTCACAGTGTTGATGAAGAGAGGGCATGCCATCGCTTATGCCTCGAGGCACCTAAGGCTTCACGAGGAGAACTACCCGACACATGATATGGAGTTAGGGGTGGTTGGTTTTTCCCTCAAGATTTGGCGACACTACCTCTATGGGGTCCGTTGTACCATTTACAAAGACCACAAGACCTTGAGGTACCTCACGGATCAGCCGAATCTGAACATGAGGCAGCACCGGTGGTTAGATGCGGTGAAGGATTACAACTATGAGATTCTTTACCACCTGGGGAAGGCCAGTGTTATGGCCAACACCCTTAGCCGCAAGGCATTTGCGGCTCCGATCAAAGACATCAGCCTGAGGATGACAGCAGTGACTCCGCTTCTGGAAAAGATCCGGGAGGCCAAGCAGGAGGCTATGAAGGAGGAACACCGGCAGATTGAGTGTATAGTGGGCCAAATTTCCTCCTTCAACTATGATAGTTGTGGGTTGTTGACACTTCACTGTAGAGTGTGGGTTCTGTACGTAGGCGATGTGTGCCAGATCCTGAGGGAGGAGGCGCACAACTCCAGATTTTCCATCCATCCTGGGGCTACGAAAATGTACATAGATCTTCATCCTGATTACTTGTGGCCCTGAATGAAGCGAGATATAGCCTGGTACATTGAGAGATGCCTAACCTGCATGAAGGTCAAGGCAAAGCACCAGAGGCCTCACGGAAAGACGCAACCATTGACTATCCCTGTGTGGAAGTAGGAGGACATTACTACGGATTTCATCACAAAGCTTCCTAGGACCACACGAGGAGTGGATTCGATTTGGGTCATCATGGATCGGTTGACCAAGAGTACCCATTTCATTCCAATCTAGGAGAGCATTTCGACCAAGAAGCTGGCCGACATCTACATCCGAGAGGTAGTAGCTCGACACGGAGTGCCAGTTTCCGTGATTTCTGACGGAGATGTACGCTTCACTTCTAGATTCTGGAAAAAATTTCATGACGAGTTGGGTACTCATCTGCATTTTAGTACGACTTTTCACCCCCAGATGGGTGGTTAGAGTGAGAGGACAATCCATACCTTGGAGGACATCCTACGAGCATGCGTATTAGACTTCGATGGTAGCTGGGATACATACATTCCCTTGGCAGAGTTTTGCTACAATAATAGCTACCACGTTAGTATCGACCGTCCTCCCATCGAGATGTTATATGGGAGGAAGTGCAAAACCCCGATATGCTGGGTTAAGGTTGGCTAGAAGGTCATGGGGAGTACCGAAGTGGTACTTAAAATGACAAAGAGGATCCAACAGGTCCGGAGTAGGCTTCAGACTACTCAGAGTCGGAAGAAAAGTTATGCCGATAAGCGCCATTCAGACCTCGAGTTTCAGGTAAGAGAGATGGTCCTCTTGAAGGTGTCGCCTTGGAAAGGAGTCATCCGGTTTAGGAAGCGGGGCAAGTTGGGCCCCGTGCACATTGGTCTCTTCAGGGTTTTAGCCCGGGTGGGCAAGGTGGCATATAGGCTGGATCTACCAACAGAGCTTAGTAATATCCTGTAAGGTCTTGAAAACGAATCTTAACCAATGATAAAGTAATCAACCAATCAACAAAGTAAGAATTGGAATATAAGAAGAAGAAAAAAAAAGCTTGCACACGTTTATATCGTAAAACGTTTGGTACAACTTGGGAATACTCTGACCGTAAACACAATGATCAACCACTACTAATAGACACAGACTGAACCTATATATAGAAAAGAGGACATGACTGTAAACTGACTTGGCCGTAAATAGGTTTACGGCCGTAAACACACTCTTGGTCGTAAAGTCATCAAAAACACTTCTATAAGACTTAAAGAACAAAAGACATATACATCCAAAAGCCTAGCCCAAACCATAACATGGGCCCTTCAATCTCCCCCTTGGTTTGGGGCTAGCTGAAGCTCAGTCTCTTTCAATTATAAGCACGTCAGACCCTCCCGTTTCCCCTTGCCACATCTCCTTTTCAATAATCTCAGCCACCATTGATGTGTACTCTTTTGTAGCAGGCTCGAAAATATCTTCAGCTACCTTGATCTGATGTAGGGCCAATTGATGAATATCCCACTTGCCAAATTGAAGTAGGTCTTATTTGTCATACAAGCGAAAGCAGCCATCCTTGAACTTGATGACAACAAATGCAATAGTTTCATCAAAGACCCAGTAATGCATGTTTGCGAGAGATCCATCATTGAAGTTTTGCAGCACTGGAATCTGTCTGACTTGATTGGCTGGTGGCCACATGACGGTCTGAAAAGGCTTATTTGTCTTGGGATCCAATACTTTAGGGAAACTCTTTATAAAGGACTTAGCAGTCTTCATACCAGAGAATCTCTTTTTTACTTGATCCTCCAAGAATAGCTTGAAATGATTTGCCTTTGGATCTCCAGAAGGATTTGCAAAAGGAACACTTGCTGGTTCTGAAAGATCAACCCCAGTCCAGGAACTGAAATCATGGAAGTCTTTGTAGTACTCCAAATTTTTACTTTTGCGTCTCACTAACCACATGTTTAGCCCGTCATGAAATCCCTATGAGACAATTCCTGTCCTATCACCATATTTGTGTCCAAATTTCTTCCTTTCAAGATAAGTGACAATGATTTTGGTTTGATCTCTAGGAGCGTTTTGATCAGAGGATTTCTTGAAAAGAAGTTGCTTTTTCTTGTCAAAAGCTGCTAACTTGGCACACTTGAGTGCAACAACATTTGGAGTTTGAGTTGGTTCCTTGTTGAAGCGATCGACAATCATAGTTCTTCTTTGAGTGGGCGGGACAACAGATGAGTCTTGAGTTTGTTGATCAACAGATTGGCCAGCTTTGAGATGTTGAACTAAAGACTTGAATTTGTCGCCAAATTCTTCTTAAGATCAAAATAACTTGCAGTCAAGGCTCCCAGATGGGTTTGCAGATCCGAAATTTGCTAAGTTTTTAGAGTTTTATCCGCGTTAAGATCTGCAACCTGAGTTTCAAGTTGGACCTTTTCAGCTTCAAGATCAGCCACCCCGATATTAAGCTCAATATTCTTCTGATTCAGCACACTAATTTCCTTTTGAAGGTCAGTTATGGTGGGGTCATCCTCTTTTGGTGGCCTTCCTCAATAAAATTTCCCTTAGCTTGGGAGGAAGGCACTGAACTTTGATCGTGGGCTAAATGTAGAGCAAGCCTCTCAGAGGCAACATCATGATAGGGCCTAAGAGGAGATGATCTTGAAGGGACTGAGGAACCACCAACTTCAAAAACCGAGCTTGGTTCGACATTGGATGGAATAGGAGAAGTAGCAACAGAAGTAGTAGATGGTGGAGTTGACAAGCCTTGAGATAGTTCTGGCACAAATACATCTGGTCTGGGATCAAGTCTTATCCTCTTCAATGAGGGTAAGGAGGTCTGAGTTGTCAAAGGTTCACTTACAAGTGGCTCTATGGTAGGAGGGACATCATAAAGAGGAGGAATTATTGAAGTTGTCTCCATTGGAGTTGAAGTTTCAGCCATTATGTTGGTGGTAGGAGGCGTTGTTTTGAGAGCATCTTTTGTTTCCCTTATCTCCGTTGCTGAATGAGCAACATAATGGATATTGTCAAGAAATAGGTCGAGGTCATCATTTGACAAAAGGTTATCATTTCTTCCAAAGTTCAAGGGAATCTCATCCTTGTCCAAACAAGTAAGATCCTGGTCATAAAAAGAGTCATCATCATCTTCTTTGTTCTCTGTCACTTCCTCTGCAGATCCCTCATTGTAAGCAAACACATGTTGAACTAAAACCCTAATCCAACCCGATATATAATTTTTCCATTTCTACCATTCACTCCAACATACAAATCAAGGGTTTAGATCTCACAACCAACATTATCTACTTTCAATAAGGTATAAAATTTACTTTCTTAAGGACCAAAGCCTTTTCATGATCGACTTTTGGTCCACAACCCTGAATTAAGAAATGACCCAAAACCAAGTGTTACATCGTCAGTTTCATGATTGGTTAAGAAGAACGATTGTACCTCTGTTATAAAATAGTGACCAATCCGTCATTTATAAACTCCGAAATGAGTAGATACAGATAGCTCGATGATTTCTGTTAATACAGCCTATTGGGAAGAAATTTTTAGAATAAGAAATTTCATTAAGTCCTCGCAAACGGAGAATCTTTGAGCCTTTGGACAACATTATGTCAAATGCTTCTAGGGACACTTCACTAATCAATGACATTGCGAAACATAAGTTCCCCATCAAATCATTTGTTGCATAGTAGAACAACAAGTGTTCAATCAATTCCTTAAAACGAAAATCTTTTTTAAAGAGAAAATATTTTTGGATTTTTGAAAATTTTTAGAAAGGCGAAATCTTATGAATTTTTGAAAACCTTTATAAAAGAAGGTATTTTTCAGTTTTCGAAAATTAATAAGAAAAATAAAATTTTAAGACTACGATGAATTTCGACGGCTTGCAAGTCATCATAAATGAACAATAAGAAAAACACGTAAACTATGAACAAGAATTCAACTACGAAGAGTTATGACAATCTCAAGTCATCATAGATAAATAGAAATACAAATAAGAAGAGAAAAGAGAAATATACTACGACATGTTCTGAAGTCTCGCAGCTCATCGCAGGAGATACAAAATAAAAGAAAAATAAACGAGTAGTTAGCTTACGCAATGGACTACGACGACTCTCACCCTATCAAAAATGAAGAGTAACATCAAAAGTTAAATAAGCACGTTTCTGTTGGATTAGATGTCTAGGCCCATAACTATTGTTGGTATGTATTCGACCCGAGAGTAGCATAGTCCATTTGGGTTGCATGGCATCGGAACAATTGGATAGACAAAATGAGAAAAAGGATACTTATGATTTATATTAATATATTATAAGTTCTAATATATTAATATGAAATCATATTATTTTAATTAGTATTTATCAGGAATTAATTTAGTGATAAAAAGGAACTAATTAAATATGGACTCTTATATATATATATATATATATATATATATATATATATATATATATATATATATATATATATATATATATATATATATATATGATGGGCCAAGTTCATTTAGGTTGGGCTAAGCTTTCATGGATAGTCCATGGAGTTTTTATCTCATGGATCCTATGGATATGAAAGGTCATGGGTATTAGGGTTTACATGAATGTAACCCTAATCCTCCACACTACATAAAGAGGTACATGGTTCATGAAATGGCCTAATGTATATACACAAAGAGGGCAAGACCGATTTTCATAAGGTGAACCTAAATAACCTTCTTCTCAAGTATTCCAATTGTTTTTGGCGTTGTGTGAACCATTTGAGGTGCAACACTTGGGGCACTAAGCTTTTAAAGGCTCAAGACTTCAAGCTCCATCAAATGGTATGACATCTAACTAGAATTTTGTAGTATAGTTGCTTCATTGTATGCTAGTTAGGATGATGCTTTGGAATTTAGTATATTTGCATGTATAATAGGGAAAACATAGATCCAAAGCACATAGGGTTGCATGCACACCATAAGAGTGTTAGAATGCTCAAAACCTATCAGTGGTATCAGAGCCTAGGGTTGTTTTCAATTATACTTGATGCAACTTATATTTCAAAACCAAGAATCTGTCCAGACTGAAAACTCGACGAGTTATGGCCAAAAACTCGACGAGTTCATGAATTAAAGCATGAACTCGGCGAGTTCCTTATAGAACTCGACGAGTTGGTCTTCCAGTTTGCATATTTTCGTGTTTTAAGGCTGGAATTGGACTAGAATCATTACCCTAAGCTGTTTTTGAACTTATAAACATGTTTTTTTTGATGTGGTAATGATCATTCTAATCCAATTAAAAAGATAATTGTCAATAGATTCATGTTTTGTATTAGTTTAATGGTTAGGCTAATTACATGAAAATTGTTTGATTTGAATTGTCTTGTTCATATGAGTTTAATCTAGTTCATAGTTTTTCTTGACATGCATGTTAGTTGAATTGATGATCTTAATGTTTTTCAATGGATTCCATAACTTGTCCTCAAGTTATGGAAAACCAAAAGTTTTTTATGTTAAATCTTCATTAAAGCTATAGGTTACATAATTGAAGAGTCTTTTCTCATAAATAGTTTTATGGACTCCATAACTTGTCCTCAAGTTATGGATGTTCAAGAGTCTCTTGATTAAAGTCTTTAAAACCTATATTAAACTCATATGTTATAGAAATGAAAAGTTTTTTGAATTGTTCAAAAACTTGCCCTCAAGTTTTGGAATTTGTAAAGTCTCATACACACTTTAATTCCAAACCCTAGAGTTTTAAAAGTTAAAATTCAACCCTTATACTTTATAGTGTTATAAGTTTATATATATATATATATATATATATATATATATATGTGTGTGTGTGTGTGTGTGTATATATATATATATATACATATATATATATATATATATATATATATATGTATGTGTAAGATCGAGTCAGTCTTAAAGTTAGTAGGCCTCATTCACGAAGTTGGTCTATAAGGGGGTATAAGGTTGTTGCCTATAAAATGGCAGCTTAATGGGTGTCCAATCTCACCCACCGCTTCCTTGACTGGTGGAGGCTCATTGGCCGAACGGGTAGGACAAGGAATATAATTTTCGTTATAAGTACAATGATAAATATAAAGTAACTAAGCCTTTTATAAATTCCCAATCTTAGTTGCTTTAGGAAAATATGAATTTAGTGATAACAAATGAAATTACACTTTGTACCTTACGAAGTCGTTGGTGGAGCGTGTGCGGGTAACCGGCACACTAACCTGGACTAGTAAGAGTCGAAAATGGTGACTTAATGTTTATCATAGATCGGTGTAGTGCGTGTTGGTAACCAGCACATTGATTAGGTGATAAAGATTATGGGCACCAAGTTAATTTACATGTTTATTCACACCTTGTTTGTGATCCTTGGCATCCCAGTGACAATCTTGAGAAGGCATAATCGAGATTTAAACATGCCATTGAAAAGTTCAATGAATCTCAAAAGATCTAGGAGTTTCAAACCAATTAAAATCTAATTCCTATTTTGTTTTTCATGGTGGAAATTGGCGAATCGTCATTCGCCTAACTTCAAATATTTTATACTTAGATTACGACATCCCTCTTATAAGTTATAAAATATTGTGTTGGGTCCTATCCAAAATATTTCATATTGGGTGTTATATTAAGGATTTAAATCAAGTAACTTGGATTTCTCCCATTGTAGATGTCTGGTTCAGACAATTATGATCTTCCTAAATCTCTTGGAACAAGATTCCCTAATGAAGATGATGTCCTGTGATTGGATCATGGAAATCATTCTTCTCTTTCTCTACCTCCTCTAGTTATTCTCCCTAACCCACAAGCTTAAAGACTTGAAAAGTTTAAGATCACTCAAGCCGTACTTGCAATGAAACATAAAGATGGAAGACATGTGTGTACTAATGTATTAGAAATGAAGTCACACATTAACATGTTGAGAATGTTGGGTGTCGTTCTCCCATGGAAGTTGGCTATTGACTGGGTTCTTCAGTCACTTCCTGAGTCATATAGTGAGTTCATTAAAGACTACTATGAGACAGATCACAACATGACCCTAATAGATCTTTCTTATTTGCTTGTTGGTGCTGAATCAACAATGATTTGGCACAATGGTTAAGCAAATTTGGGTGGAAGGTCTATTTCTCAAACTTCCATGGTCATTGACAATGGAAACATTGGAAGTCCAGAAAAGCTTTCTCTTCCCAATGGAAAGGGATCGGCCTTGGTCAACCCGGTTGATTAAAAGGTAAAGGGAAAGTGTCACACCCCAAAGCCAAGAACGGAGGAAACGTTCTGGGGCGGAGGACGTCATGTACAATATCACAACAATGAAAAGTAGTAAACAAGCAACAACATCATCCATTGCATTAATAATATAATTATTATACAAGTGTGTTCTGTCAAATTTTGATAAACACTAAAGCATAAATCAAAATGAAAGATGAGTCTTGAACGAGCTCCATCTTCTCTAAACCTTGCATCGGTACCTGTCTATGTTTGACCTGAGGATACAAGTTATTTTGAAAGAGAGTATCAGCTTTAAAGCTGGTGAGATCATAAGTATTTCAGTGTCTTAATTTGTAAGTTAGTATTTGTATGTGTATGAATTGTAAGTATTAAAAGTGTATATGAACTGTAAGTATGAAAATGTTTGTAAAACAACTGTAAACGTTTGAAAAACCCTAGAAATCCCTATGATTCTTACTATTATAACAGGGAGTCTTCTACTAAGACTTAACTGATCTATATGTAGCCTTCTACCAAGGCATCTAGTATCTGTGTGTGTCTCTTGTAAGAGTGAGTATTTCCCAAGTCTAAGTATCATTAACCAAAAATATAGTTTTCTATATTACTGTGCGTCGTGTGAATATTCATGAAGTGAATGTAATGGGAAAATGAAATAGTACTATGGTGTAGTGCCGAACTACAACCGTACCAATTACCTTAAGTCTAGGGTAATACTTCTAAGTACTGTAGCATTTGTAATAAATAACTACATCGGTACTCAACTGCCTTATTCGAGGGATAGGGTATAATGTGATGTCTAGATCCCAGACTATACGCTCCCCTATCAAAGGGATTTTGGGACCTACCCACGACCCCTACATGTATGCAAGCCGTGAGCATCCACATTACTACGATCATGTATACCCGGTATAACTATCACAATTGCGTTGTGATTCATCGGTACAATTAGATCCTAAACTGGTTCCATGCTATAGCACCTAATGACGTTTGTTCTATGTATATGTAAGCATACTCATGTAAGTGCGATCATGTAATTGTACTCATGTAAGTGTGATCATGTAATAGTATAGTAATGTACTGTAATGTTCTAGCTGTAATGTATGCTCTCTCTATCTAGCAAGTATAGTAATGTACTGTAATGTTCTAGAAACTATTGACTCATGAATGAACTGACTCATTGTAGGATATCGCGTTCTAGTAATAGTTCTAGTATCTTCCTAAACCCATATGGTAGTTTACTAGTAATCTAACTGGTACGTATGGACATGGATGTATACCCTTGCTATCCAAGGGCATTGGGTGAACTAGAAGGACCTTTATGACTATATATGTACACATGACATATAACTAATATTTAAACGACCTTCATACGGGTACCCGATATCCCACCAGACCACATCCACATCGAGGAAAAGGAAACAGGGTGGATAGCCTTCCTAAGTCTTTTAAACATTTCTTATATAACTATACATATAGAGGCATGAAATTTATATTATAAAAGCATAACATAAGTTTTGTAAAACCTTTGAACATAATTATTATCTTAAGAAAAGATCGACTTGATGTCAATCTATAAAACGGTTTGAAGGCATGGGTTTGATAAAACAGTTTAAGTATAAGGAAACATTTGTTTGAAACACAATTGTAAATAAGTTTGAAATAAAACATACAGAGTAAAATGTACAGTGTAATAAGGAGTTTTAAACACATAAAGTTTTTATGAAAAACATTTGAAGGAAACTGTTTGGTAAAACGACTAATGAGTAGCCAATCATTTGACTGTTGCTTATTAATCACATGTGATTGATATAATAATTAGCATAATTCTACTTGTATCCCCTCCATAAAACATTTAAAAACAGTTAAAATATTGATTAAGGGGTATGAACTCACCTGTTGTGGGTGATTCGGATGAACTGATGAGGTAGGACTGCTAGGTGTCAAGTGAAGACTTTAGACACACACAATGGTCCTAATTACATATGAAGACATATGTATATAAAAAATTAGTGATTCTAACACTAATTAAACATGTATAAACATTCTAATGCGAGGAAAACACTTTTGGTCAAGTGCTAGGAGGCTAATGGGTTGCAACAAAGGAGTGCAAGACCTCTTATGGGAGTTTATGGTCAAAAGACCATATGTGTTGGAGTTTACGGCCCAGGGGAGTAAACTCCTGGCCATAAAATCTCTCTTAGGTCACTAAATGAAGCTTACCATTATTACAACTTAAGTGGTGAAGAGCTTCTAGTCTTAAACAAGTGTTTGGGCTTCCTTTTAACTCCTTTCAGGAGTTCACGGCCCATGGACTGTATCCCATGGAGATTATGGCCGTAATCTCCCTTGGGAGGGTGTTTGTGGTGTTTTCAAGTCCCTAATTTATCCAATAATGAATTAAGGAAATTGTCTAAAGCTTTAGGAGAGTTTATAGCACCATTTGGCACCATTGTTTGGAGTTGACGGCCCTAGAACTTCTTGGGCCCTGAACACCTTACTCTTTGTGTTCTATGGGTGTTTGCTAGTCCTAAACTCATCTAGGTACATGTCTAAATTAGTCTCTTGGCTTAAGGAAGGTTTTTAGGGTGTTGTGGCACCTAAAAATGGAGTTCACGGCCCAAGAGCTTCCTTGGCCGTGAACTCACTTCTAGCCTTGATTCTTAATTGTTTTGTGGTCTAAAACATGTAATGGTGGCTTCTAGTTTGAGTTCCAAGGCTTTGAGGGACATTGAGCACTCTTTTGGCCCTTAAAAAGGAGTTTACTCTCCAAGTGTTCTTGGGTGGTAAACTCCCGAATCTCGGGGTTTTGATCCGATTTTGATGTTATAAAACACAATCTAAGTTATATAATACAACTAGATAGAAGTACTCACGATTTGGGATAAAAACCTGAAGATCCGTGAGAGAGAATTCGGCTTTTCTCTAGTTGGAAATGTAACTAATGAATGAATATGGTTCGGATTTCTATATATAGTCCTGGGATTTTTGGCAGAAAATATTTTTATTCCCGGAATGAACTCTAATATCCTAGAGTATTGGAATAACAGTGTTGCACAAAACCCTAGTGCATCCACTCTCCTGATATCTCCTTAAGTGCTAATCCTGAAACACTCAAACGTATACCCAAAGTCTGGAATTTCACCGTAACTGTTCTAACTTCTATTGGCTTGATAAGGTTTGTTCAGAATGGAAATTTTAGGTTGTCACATCATCCCCCTGTTGAAGGGAATTTCGTCCTGAAATTAGAATTTAGGTAAGGAAGTAGGTAGGAATGATCGAGTCATGAGGATGAAACTTCCTAATTGATTGGTTCTAGCGCTCCTAAGTGAAATCGGGTTCTCGGTTGGTATCCCAACGAACCTTCACTAATGGGCGATGACGTTGCTTCGTCCGCTTGACCTCTCGGTCGAGGTTCACTACAGTTCTAATACGAAGGTGAGGATCTCGACTAGTGGACTAACAAGAGTCCTAACGGAAAGGTCTAGTTTCACGATCGAGACGCGAATAGTAGAATGTAGGTTACTGAGTTCACGGAGTAGATCTAGTCTGCGAGATATAGGACCGATTCTGGTAAGAATCTCAGAGGCCCTATCTATCTTGGATTTAGCTTTCCACACTTTACGACGCGTATTAAGCCATTCCCAGAGTGAGACTTCCTAAAGAACTTGGTCTCTCACTTGGAATTCCAAAGGTTCTTTCTCTTGCTAAACTTCCCAGTCAAGGGCCACCCCTTGCCGGGTAAAAGTCGTACGAGTTTCTGTGATTTGCGAGGAGTTATGGACGAACTATGACAGTAGGTCCGTAAGACCTAGACTTTGGCGAATGCATGTCGGCTTCTTCGGTGCCGTCCAATTCCCAACGGTTTCGGATAAATTGCCAGAGTACTCAAAAATTTCCACATCACTAATAGTGTGTCTTAGGAAATTTTGACTCTTCAATTCCAAAACTTGTGTTCAGAGAACTTTGCGAAAGGTATCTCCGAGGGTAATGTTTCCACGGGTTCCTTCTTACTACGAGGGTAGATAAGTAAGTCATCACATGGAGAAATGACGAACTGATCCAAGTAAGAAAGATGGACTCTATTCATTAAGCTCATGAATGCTTCGGGCGTATTGGTCCTATCCGAGGGGTATCACTACGGACTCGAAGTGTCCGCATCGAGTTCGGAAGGTAGTCTTCCGAACATCCTTCCCTAACACTCGAACTGGTGATATTCGGATCTCAGATCCATTTCTGAAAGTAATTCTTTCCTTGTGTTTGCTCAACCAACTCATCTATGCGAGGCAGAGATAATGATTTCTACTGGAAAATCTTGACGGAGTCCTCGATAGCCAAGGCACATATGATGCAATCCGTCGATCTCTGGAAGAATAAGACCGGAGCTCTCCAGGGTGAGAAGCCTAGTCTTCCAATTCTATTTTTGTGTGGTTCGCTAAGTTGTCTGTTACTGTTCTTGTATCTCTGTAGTTGTTTAGACGGTAGGGCGATCTGTTTTCAGGGGTCTTACTAGATTCTAAGTTTGTTCGCATGATGATGCGATTACTCGTAGTTTTGGGCAGTTCTCCGTCCTGAAGTTCATATTAGAATTCATACATGGTTTCAAAATCACAACCTCGTGTATACGAGTCGTATATAATTAATATTGAAAAGGTAGTCGAACAACTGATTCTTCTTTAAGCTCACATCCCTTCGAGGAAAAAGAAGTTAAAGTGGAATCATCAATTCTAAACCTGTAGAACCTTGATTATATATCACTCTTATGTATACATTCCTCAGTGATAGATCAACCGCATGAATCCTTGGATTAAACTTGACGTACTGCACGAGTGGTACTTTGGGGATTTCTTCGGAAAAGAGAAGAACTAAGAAGTACTCCACGCATGAGTACTTCGGTGTTCTGAAATGACCGTTTCGCTAAAAAGACGTTTACTGATAAGGAGACGTATGTATGAAGCTGTTTTTGTGAGGATCAAATTGAATCTACTCGTATGATAATGTCGGAATCATACAGAAACTTAAAGACATTAGATTTGAACATAAGGCGCTTACAGACAAAACACAACCGTGAAACCATGAACAGAGTTACAGTACTTTAGACTTCCTACAAGACTATTATTGCGAATGAGGTATACTACAAAAGAAAAGTATACGCAGCACGAGCATCCCTAAATGGAAGGGATCTCGCAAAAGACAAGACTCTAGTTGCACTAGTTTTGGATAGTTTATAAGTCTGTTACAACAATACGCCTAAATTAAATTAACGAGGGTCTGACGTAGTTTCTCCTGCAGCTGTGATCCTGAGAATCTTCTCATCAGCACCCGAGTTCTTCACTATCGGGCAAACTTTCTTGAAGTGTCCAACTTCACCGCATTGGTGACATATCTGGACAGCACCAACATTGGTGGTGGAAGTGAGGTGTTTAGCTAGTGTTATGTGGACACGAGTGCATTCCTCATTACTCCACCTTGGAAATTTCTTCCTAAAGCGTTCAGATTTATCACTACTCTCGTGTTTAGGGTTGGTCCCGATGAAAGGGACTTGAGTGATGGGTCGTGCTGGTGCTCCACAGCTACGAGCATGGTGCCCTATTTTTAGGAAATTGCAACATTGCATCTCATGGCAAGCCCGATGATGATGGAAACTACACTTATCACACTTCGGGAGTTTTCCCTCGTATGGCCTGCTCGGTAGGGGAATGGCAGGGGTTTCCACTTGTTGCTGTTGCATGGCAAGTTTTTGGGATTTCTTGCGTTCTTTCTGGGCTTGACGATTTCGTTTCTTCTTCTCTGTCTTTCGGCTTTGCGAGCCTGTGACTGTTACTATTTGGCGACTTCCTGGATGGATACCACGGTTGGAAACTTCAATCCCATCATCAGCATTGATTGTGCTGATAGCGCTACGGTGCGCAGGAACAACTGTCTCGGCAGCCATCATGGCAGTTGTAACTGCGGTTTGAAAGGTAGCGGCGTCCATAGGAAAGGTAGAGGTTTCGTTTGTGACAACCCGAAATTTCCATTTGTACGAACAATATCTATTCAATAGAAGCCAGTCCAGTTTCAGTGGATTTCATACTCTTCTGAATGAATTTGTGTACATTAGGGTCTACGTTTAAGGAGATATCAGGAGAGTGGATGCTCCTGGGTTTGTGAAATTTGAACATTCCAAGTTTCATAATGTTATAGTCCAATTTCTAGAATAAAAATATTTTCTGACAAAATATTTTAGGACTATAAATAGATTTCTGAATTAAATTAATTCATTATTCACAATTCCAACTAGAGAAAAGCCATTTTCTCTCTGACGGATCTTCGGGTTTTCATCCCAGATTGTGAGTCTACTTTCCTAGATGTGTTTTAATACTTGTTATATGCTTTATAACATTAATTACATGCCAAAAATGCAATATCCAGGAGCTTACAGCCCAAGAACGTTCTTGGGGTGTAAACTCTAAAACGAGGCCTAAAAGCTTCCTAGTCCCGATTCCTAGTTAGACAAACTGTTTAGGACTTATTGTAGGATCTTTTGAAGCTAGAAAACATCCAAGAACATAAAGCTTTTGGAGTTTACGGCCCAAGAGTTTCTTGGACCGTAAACACCATTTCCAAGGGCCAAAGTGAGCCCTAAATCACCCCTAAGGCTTAAGGCATTTACCCTCTAATGCTTGTAGCTAATTTGGACACCAAAACACTTCAAAATCATAGAGTTTTAGGAGTTTACGGCCAAGGATATACTCTTGGGCCGTAAACCCCTTTTTCAAGGGCAAAGTGTACCCTAAACACCTCTAAGGCTTTAAGACAATTACCCTTTAATACTTAGGACTTGAATGGGGAATAAACTACATCAAAATCATCCCTTAAAGGGAGTTTACGGCCAAGGAACATCACTTGGGCCGTAAACTCCAAGTAAAGGCACAAATGTGTGCCTAATGTCCCCTTTAGCCTTAGATAAAAACATAGAAGCTATCCTACATGTGCAAGTGACTTAAAATAATTAAAACCAACACCCCATAGGAGTTTACGGCCGTAAACTCTAGGGGATATGGTCTATAGGCCGTAAACTCCTCTATGGAGCATTCTAGGGCCTTAAACTACTTCAAGGATTATTCCAACAAAGCTAGGCTTATTCTAGGATCAATATAGCACCTTAAAACACCCAAAACCACCAAGTGAGGAGTTCACGGCCGTAAACTCATGGGTTCATGGCCGTAAACTCCAAAGGTGGGGTTTGTTGGGTGGTAAGCTCATATACAAGGTCATTTGGTGCATTAAACCCTTTTGCCTTGTCCCGTATCGACTTAGATGCAACCCTTAAGACCTATAACATTTATACAAAGTGTTTTCATGTTCCTAAGTGTCCCAACTTATATTATTAAGTTATTATTTGGCTAATTAGTTATATATATGCTTATTATATGATAACTAGGCTCGTGCGTGTAAACAAGTCTCCGTTTGCCACCTAGCACGGTATCTGACACTGCAATTCAAACAGCTCACCACAAGTGAGTTCATACCCCTGTAATCAACCTTTGAAATGATTTTAAATGTTTTAAATACTTTATGGGGGGGAATACTGTTGGATTAGTGTCTAAGTCCATAACTATTTTGGTATGTACTTGACCCGATTATGAGCATGGTCCTTTTGGGTTGCCTTCACCATAGCAATATGTAGGATGATTTAAGGAGAGAAAGGTTTAAATATGATTTATTAATATATTATGAGAATAATATATTAAAGGAAAAATCATATTTTTTAATTAATATTAGACAAGAATTAATTGATAATTAATTTTGTGGCTAAAAGGGATTAATTAAACTTTAGGGACTGAAGTTGTAATTATAAGATAATTATAATTGGGCTATGGATCACCTAATAATATATAGGTTGGACGAATTCTATGGGAAGCCCATTAGAAATCGTCCAAGGGATATGTTTAAGGAGTCCATGGGCTGCTTAGGGCCTAAGCAGTCATATTAGGGTTTCCTAGTTGTAAACCCTAATAGCCTACATGTATATAAAGGGCCCCTATGCCCCAAAAACGTGGACAAGTCTTCCATTAGGGTTTCCAGCCGTTTTTTTGGGCAGCCTCTCTTATTCTCCTCTTCATCCAAGTTGCATATGGTGTTTGTGACTCCATTAGAGGTGCAACACTTGAGGCACTAAGCTTTTGAAGCCAATCCAAGCAAGGAATTGATTGTTATTGCTATATAACAATCAAAGGTAATTCTATAAACCCTAATTCAGTTTATAATATGTTAGATCTAAGTTTATTAGTCTTGGATTCAAAGCATGTACAATAGAGAAACCTAGATCCAAGCATTAGGGTTTGTATGAGCACATAGGATTGTTCTTATGCATAAAACCCATCAGTGGTATCAGAGCCTTGATTGGTTTCAGTTGTATGTGATGCTTAACTGTTTTATTTACTGAAAATACGTTTTTTAGCCTCTGCCCGACCTGACTCGGCGAGTCAGTGGAGAACTCGGCGAGTCTGTCCCTGACTCGGCGAGTCCAGGGGTCAGACAGAGGGAATTCCGGGTTTTTGCTGTTGTTTTGACTTGGATTTGATACCTAATTCGTTTTTTGAAGTTAAAATCCGATTTTTATCTTAAATTTGTGATTATCCTTGCCAAAACAATAGATAATTTCAAATCTTTTAAATATTGGTTGTTTATATGATAAATATGGATTATTTCAAATTATTTGGTAATTATCTAATGACTAAAATAAGATTAGGTCAAATATAGATAATTGTAAAATTAATTGTTTAATTTGAATTATTTGTTGTTTGATCCCTAATGTTTTGAAATGTTTCAAAACTTGCCCTCAAGTTTTTTTTTTTTGGAATTTAAAAGTTGATCAAAAGTTTAATTTTGAAATGTTAAATTCTAAAACCCTAGTAATTTGAAAAGTTCAAATCACACCCTTATGATTTATTTATTAATTAAAGTGTATAATTAAAAGTGATTTAATAAACCCATTAAGATTATGGTTTACATTTAATTAAATTAAAAGTATAATTTTACTAAGTTAAACCACCTAGTGTTTTAAAAGTGTAAAATACACCCTATACTATATATAACATTAAAAGTCTAATATTATATATATGTATGAGTAAACAGTCAGTCTTACCGTTAGTAGGCCTCATTCACGAAGCTGGTCTATAAGGGGTGTTTAAGGAAATTGCCTATAAAATGGCGATTGAATGGGTATCCACTCTTATCCACCGCACTCTTGACTAGTGGAGGGTCGTTAGCCGAACGGGGAAGGTAGGACAGAAACCTTCCATTATAAGTATAATGAAGTACAAAGTAACTAAATGCATTTTTCAAATTCCCAAATCATAGTTACTTTAGGAAAATGTGAAAGTGTATGCTAACCCATGGAATTACACTTCGTACCCTTGTCAAACGTTAGTGGAGCGTGTGTGGTTAACCGACACACTAATTTGGGGATGACATTGGTAGCGAAGGGTGACTCGATGTTTGTCATAGATCAATGGAGCGTGTGTGGCTAACCGGCACATTGATTAGGTGATTGTAGCATTGGGTGACCACGTGATTCGTATGGTTATTCACACCTTGTTTGTGATCCTCGGCATCCCAGTCACAAATAGTAGGGCATAATCGAGATTAAACATGCCATTGAAAAGTTCAATGAATCTCAAAAGATCTAGGAGTTTCAATTCATTTAAAACTTAAACTTCTTTTTCGTTTTTCATGGTGGAAATTGGTAAATCGTCATTTACCTACCTTCAAATATTTTGCAACTAGATTACGGCATCCCTTTTCTAGGTTGTGGAATATTGTGTTGGATCCTAGCCTTAATGACTCATTTGGGTGTTTTATTAAGGAATCTAATCAACTTAACTTGAATTTTCTCTCGTTTTGTAGATGTCTAACCGGTGTATTCCCGAATCCCAAGGAAAAAGTGTTCCTAATGAAAGTGAAAGCTTGATTCAAAGTGAGAGATCAATGTGGACTAGCTTAATTTCACTTCCTCCTCTTCCTCCCGTTGTTCTCCCTAGCCCTAATGATCGAAGACTTGAAAGGTTCAAGATCATCGAATCCCTATTGGAAATGGAACATCAAGATGGCAAACCCGTGTGTGCTCACATCCTAGGGATGAAATCACACATTGATAGGTTGATCATGTTGGGTGCGTCTATCTCAGATAAGTTGGCTGTGGACTGGGTTCTTCAGTCACTCCCTGAATCATATGATAAGTTCATTAGAGAGTATCATATGATGAAACTTGACGCAACCCTCATTGACTTGACTTATATGCTTATTGCTGCTGAATCAGAAATGATTTGGCAAAGTAATGGAGCATATTTGTCCAATAAGTCAACCAACCATGCCTCCGTGGACAATCTAGGAGAATCCACCTGTTCCTGCTGCCAAGGAAAGGGGAAATGGATACGAAGCTGCCCGAAGGACCTGAAGAATCTAAGAGATGGGAGAGTCGACAAGTATGGCTCTACTTCAGGTATAAAATCCACTATCTAACTCCATTTAAATTCCTATTCTTTATTCATAATGTGATAAGATTACATTTGCATGTTTTGCAGGATTAGAGAAAAGAGAGGAAGTTTGATGGAAGAGCAAGATGAGTCTGATCACGAAGAAATGGATTTCGATCGCATGAATTCGAAGATCAGATTTTGAGCTTAGGAAGTTATGATAGATTTGTTAGGAGTATATGATTACATAGTTTTTCATTTGAATTTTGCATTGTAAGGACATGTTTTCCGCTATTTTATGAATAAAATAAATTTTGGTTTTTATCTTATTTGTTTATCCTTGCAATAAAATATATGAAAAATTGATGTTTGTGTACTTCTATTATTAGCAAAATGGATTTGATTCTTAATTATGTTTTTTGTGGAAATGTCAAAAGTTTACCAAATAGGGAGAGTTTCTCATCGCCCAAGTTTCAAGTGGACAGAAACTTGAAGTTATGCAATGTGTATTGCATGATGAATGAAAAACTTTCACATTTGGGAAACCTAGAAGGACTAGGAGATCGAGTACACTAGGTCGTACGTTGATCAAGTCTACCACAAGAGTGACAAAGATATTCGTCATGATTTACTAAAGTTTAGTAAATATGATTATACTTATAAGATTAAGTGTAAGTCTAAGTTGATTGAAATAGTTTTAATGAATAGTAGAACGAATAAAGAAGAATCAAGTAGGTAGAAAGATAAAAGTTTTTTTGTGTTTTATGATAAGTCTTAAAGATTAAGAACCATGTCTCAATAGATCCTCTAAGTGAGTCTTAGTGCATTTGCATGTCTAAGAAGAGGAATCAAGTATTGTAGAAATGGTTAAATCAATAAGTCAATCATACTTCATTCCAATATCAAGTCTTAGAGTCATACTCCAAGATTGTGACATTGAGTGACAAGTCTTAAGTAGGTTTATAACACTCATCAAATGTGGAATTTGGAAATGTTTTCTTATTCTTGCACATTTGAAATTGGTAAGTTATGCTGTCTTGGATAAGACAAAGACCAACTAGGACCAATTATGTGAAGTGTTTTGTCTTGATAAGAACTACACTAACTCTTGAATATTTTCTTTGTCAAGAAATGTTTCTTGACAAGAGGATCTTATATGTCAAGGAGTCAGTGGGAGTCTTAATGGTCTTGAAAGGTTTCAAGAACAAATCAAGAATATACCTTATCGATCATCACTTGCACATGACTTGAGGTTTACAACATGTCATACTGACATTATCTTGTTTTCTGTGCCATTCCAATTAAGTTAATTGCGTATGTGAGTTCTATGAGTTCTCATTTGAATGCATACTAGAGCCTTAGTCGATGGAATGTACATTGATGTGTAAGGACAAATTACTAAACTACTTGGAAGACATGGTGGGCACTCGTGTTACCATAAGGCAAGAAATCAAGATCAAGAAAGTTCAGTCCATATGAGTTTGGATTTGTCGCAAACCTTGGTTTTGGCAAATTCACATGGATAGGAACTCATACACCATAAAATCTAAGTGTCATAAGATTCCCTCCTTCATGAAAATGACTGTGAGGAAATGCTTTCACTAAAAGAGATTTTAAGAAGATAGCGATTGTGAAAATTGTATTCTCACATTCGATTATGGTTACGGCATCCCTTTCCATAGTTCGAATTGTGAGATCTGGCAATTCGTTTGAACATTTGGATCTTAGTAACATAAGTTCTAGATTGTTTAAACACACATATGAGCTATCTAAGGCAAAGGTGTATAAGTTTAAGAAGCTTAGATAAAGGCTTATCGAAGCATCTGGTATTGGAAATATGAATTTCAGAAATTCAATAGGCATTGTTTTCTGGAAGTTCGTTTGTTTTCTGAATACATGTCAAAGCTAGTGGGAGCATAAGTGTTATGCTTATATGATAGTAATCATCATGATAGTGGGAGCATAAGTGTTATGATAGTATGATTATTATGGCGAGTATTGCAAGTTAGCAATATTAATTATAAAAAAAACAAAGATTCAAATTTGCAAAGTTGCATGGGTTGAAAAGTTGTTTTGCTATAATTAAGGGAGAGAATATTATACTTCGTTTCAAAATCTAAAGCTTAGATTAAGAAATTTTAATATTTTCAGTCAAAGGGTACATTGTGTGTTCTTAAAATTCGATTATGATTACGGCATCCCTCTTCATAGTTCGAATTATGAGAACATGGCACATAAAATATTATGGCAAAAGATTAGTAAAGTATCATATCTTTATGTGAGACATTATGCATCGTGTCCCATACACTTCGGGTATAGGACCGATTGCAAATGCTATAATAATTTACCATTCTAAAATTTTTCAAATGTCTAGAGCATTAATAAGGAAAAAGGACTAGAATGGATTTTGACTAAAATTATTAAACAACTATCAAAGGACGATCCAAAGTTCGTTGAGGATTGGTCGCTTGTGAGTAGTTGGAAGTATGGTATTGGATGGACCTTATCGACATTATTATGAATAGATAAGATTCTATCAAGAATGAGTTGTCATATGGCAAATGTGGAAATGTTTCCATGTTGGGAGTTGGATATTAAGAATCTATGTCTAGATTATAAACTTTTATGCAAGAAGGATGTTCAAAGGAATGTACTTTGAATGTGAGACTTCACGTCTATGGAATTGTCTTGTAACAATTTCCAAGAAAGTACTTTGTAATTTCATTAGCCAAGTCTTGGTGACTTTTGTGCTATGACTTTACGAAAGGATCGTTGCGTAAAATGTTAGAATCTAGCATGTTCTAACAGTAGCAAAGAACCTTGTGTTCTTACACTAATGATAAGGATTGGGAATTGTGAAATTAGCATCATTAAAAAGGTTTTTCAATTGATCTATTTCACAAAGTAAGGACCATAGGAAACATAGTGTGCATGCTTTATGCATGGGATAACTATTGTTGTAATTCGAGTAATAAGTTGATTTTCTAAAACAGTAAACGATAATAATGAGTAATCAATATGGTGGTTAAATAGAAGTGTTTTATTTACTCTCACAAGTTTGAGGCCATATAGGATTAAGTATTATTGTTATGTTTAAATTTGCATATTTTGACTTCCAGAATAACTAGGTTATTCAAACATCCACAGTCGGTCATACGTAGGGGGTAAGTATGAAGGAAGATTGTCATGAATCTGTCTGTAGATTGTCCGAAGTGTTTAGACATAGCACAAGTTTGCTGCAGAGTTCATGAGTGCTTTGATAAGATTAAAGTATTGGATTAAACCCACGCTCACTTGGATCACTTCATGGTTTTATCACGAGTGATTAGTGAGACGATAATATTGTATATTCTTGAAACCGAGACATGTGAGTTGTTATTTGTTGGTCGGTTGCACATTGATAATAAGTAAACGCACCAGTAACTTGGTGTTATAAAACTTATTGTTGTGTGTGACTCGATCAATAAATGCAAGCGAGCATTTGAGTCGAAGTTTATCCATTCCTTTTACCCAAAGTGGGATAAAAGCGATATCTGTGGTCCTCTCGATGATTTAGTGATGACACCTAAGAGCTTGGCCAAGCCGAGACTAAGTTGATGTGTTCAATTGTAGTCTGTTGTCAGTCGTCATAAATCGGAAGTCGGGAAATAGTATAGAGAGAATGATTGAAATTCATGTCTTATGTCTATACGATATCTTGAGAATGGAGGAATATATAATCCCTTATCTAGAGGACACGCTATCTGATAAGATCAGAGTTGACAGCGGCTTTTGAAAGCTATGATTGCTGATCAGGTTTTGAAGTCGTACGGAAAATAGTTATTAGACTTATCGAAGTGGGAGACTGTTGGATTAGTGTCTAAGTCCATAACTATTTTGGTATGTACTTGACCCGATTATGAGCATGGTCCTTTTGGGTTGCCTTCACCATAGCAATATGTAGGATGATTTAAGGAGAGAAAGGTTTAAATATGATTTATTAATATATTATGAGAATAATATATTAAAGGAAAAATCATATTGTTTAATTAATATTAGTCAAGAATTAATTGATAATTAATTTTGTGGCTAAAAGGGATTAATTAAACTTAGGGGACTGAAGTTGTAATTATAAGATAATTATAATTGGGCTATGGATCACCTAATAATATATAGGTTGGACGAATTCTATGGGAAGCCCATTAGAAATCGTCCAAGGTATATGTTTAAGGAGTCCATGGGCTGCTTAGGGCCTAAGCAATCATATTAGGGTTTCCTAGTTGTAAACCCTAATAGCCTACATGTATATAAAGGGCCCCTATGCCCCAAAAACGTGGACAAGTCTTCCATTAGGGTTTCCAGCCGTTTTTTGGGCAGCCTCTCTTATTCTCCTCTTCATCCAAGTTGCATACGGTGTTTGTGACTCCATTAGAGGTGCAACACTTGAGGCACTAAGCTTTTGAAGCCAATCCAAGCAAGGAATTGATTGTTATTGCTATATAACAATCAAAGGTAATTCTATAAACCCTAATTCAGTTTATAATATGTTAGATCTAAGTTTATTAGTCTTGGATTCAAAGCATGTACAATAGAGAAACCTAGATCCAAGCATTAGGGTTTGTATGAGCACATAGGATTGTTCTTATGCATAAAACCCATCAAATACAAGTCAAACACTTATAGTTATTGCTTCAATCACATGTGATTGCATTTAATCACATGTCATTAATAACTAGGAAACCAATGATTTTATCACTGTTCAAACTATTTATCAAACTGTTTTACTTCAAAATTTTTTACAAACTCTTTTACTTTTCAAACTTATTTACAACTGTGATTCAAACAAATGTTCCTTATACTTAAACTGTTTTATCAAACTTATGCCTTCAAATTGTTTTATAGATTGACATTAAGTCGATCTTTTCTTGAAATAATATTTATGTTCCAAATGTCTTATAAAAACTTATTTATGCTTTTACTTCTTATAAATTGCATGCCCATATATGTATAGATGTATAAATAATGTTTAAAGGGCTTAGGAATGCCATCCGCCCTATTTCCTTTTTCTCGATTTGGATGTGGTCTGGTGGGATTTCGGGTGACCATCCGAAGGTCGTTTCAATATTAATTATATATCAAATATACATATATAGACATAAAAGTACTTCCATATTCATACGTACTAGACACATCATTAGTTAGTTACCATCGGGGTAACATAGGATCATACATATACAACTATACTATGAGAACATAAACAACTATACTATGAGAACATATACAACTATACTAGAACTAGAAACATTACATTACATATACGAGAATACGTTAACAATTGTGATCCACTGTATCGGAGCATGCCTTAAATGTCATGTCCCGAGTTGTAGCCAGAATTCTCTTGGAGGGAGAGCGTGAGTTTGCATATAGATCTATACTGGATTGACTATCCTACACCTTGCTGCTAGCTACAGCCGGACCTGCAGGTCTGCGGGTGCCAAACGTCATTCCGTTATTACGACCATTCGTATGTCGTTGTTACCAGTCGATAGCATGGTGCAATTTATCACATTTTACCTTAATATAAATCCGGTTTAAGGTAGTTAGTACAACAGTAGTTCCGATAATACAAAACTACAGTACTACAATGATTTACCCATTACATATTTTTAGTGATAACCTCACTTAAACATTAATGTACAAACTATATTTTATTAAATGATAGTTACACTTGGTAAATTACACACTTTTACAATAAACGAGGATACAAAACAGTTAAGCCTTGGTAGAAGGCTACTTTAATAGAAAATATAGGTTTTTCTGAAAGATTCAAACTTTTACAAACACTTACATACATTTTACAAACTTATACTTGAGACACGTTCAAACGATTTTGATAACAAACACCGACACTAAAATACTTATGAACTCACCAGCTTAATGTTGATAAACTCTTTTAAAATAACTTGTATTCTCAGGTCATCAGTAGACAGGTACTGAGGCCAGCTTTTGAGAAGATGGAGCGCATTAAAGACTCATCTCATATTATTTTATTTTACATTATTTTGGTGTCTATAACTGTACAGAACACACTTGTATTAAAATTATATATTTAATGCAATGGATGATGTTGTTTGCTTATTTACATTTACTGTGTTGTGATACTTTACATGACGTCCTCCGCCCCATAACGTTTCTTCCGTTCTTGGTTTTGGGGTGTGACATCATTGTTCGACTGATTGCTTCCAGATGACGACATGATTCTGTAACACGAAAGATAAGGATTTTGTGAGCGATTCTAGATGACCTTAGATGTACTTCGATTGCTCAATCAAAGAGTAAGAGTATGTTCTCGAAAGGTTGACCTACATCCCTATGATGCAGTCCTAGTACGGATTGGAGGTATGATCGTGAAGGTTTGACCTATATCCCTATGATGCAGTCCTAGTACGGAATGGAAGTGAGTTTGTAGAATGGTCTCAAGACGTTTGTCGTTCAAACCGAGGTATCGTGGGTTGGTGAATAATAGGATCCAACCACTAAAAGAGACATGGAAATGTCTCCGGAGCTAAATTACTATAGTCCAATGACTTGACTAAAGAAGGTTTCAGATAGACTCCAATGAAAGTATGATGAAGGTACTTGAATAAAGGAAATGACACAGAAGTTAGCCGACTTTCAATGTCTTTGATATTCATGATGTAAAAGTTCAGGAAAATGACCTTGTAAAGGTCTTACATCATATCCAGAGAAGATAGTTCTTGACAGCATAAAGACCTAACCAAAAGTACTTACAGTACAAGATAATTTCATAGAAAATGCCACATCGGGCATAGACAGAAAAACAATTCCTTTTAATAAGGAAAATAACGTAAGGAATCTACTACTAGCGACGGTTATCCATCTGGTGAACTCTCAGTTCAGCCAGTTGACGTTCCAAATCAAGTAGGTGTCTTTCGTACACCCTCTGGCGTACGTGGAGTTCCATGACTTTGGCTCATGATTCGGCCAATGCTTGCAGCAGGGTTTCGTGGTTTCTCTCTGATCTCTCGCGAGCATCTTCTAGACGAATGGTGCGAAGAGTATGCATTCGCGTATCAGTGACAACTTCGGTAATCTGATGTAGGGCTGTCCTGCCTTGAATCTCATTTCGGGCCACTCTGCGGACCAATATTGGAAAGATTTTGTCTGCTGAGCCCCCATTACTCAGGTCATAGAAGCTTCGGTCACCATTAAATGGCATGGGCTAGTTTTTTCCTTGGCTCCATGTTTCCAAGCATTCCACTCACTCAGGCGTCGGGCCATGAAAAACCGGACGAGGGTTAGGAATTGGAAAGGGAGCTTCTTGAGGTAGGTTCTTAACCTCGGGTTCGGAGTTAGCATCGTCCGAAAGGTCTTCATCATGTTGATTATTCAAAGGGATAGGATGATCATTCTCTGGTTCTTCTTCAAACCATCCAGCAATGACCTCATTCGGGAGGTACTGGTTGCCGTGGGGATGGAGTCCAACCATGTTATCTATGCGAGAATTGGGGTAAGAAAATAACTATTAGACGGACTATGTAGATAATTATTTAGAAAATCTTCATTAGTTACATTGCTATTTGTGAAGTACATACCAATTATATGTAATCTAAACAGGATAGGCCTTCGAATAAGTGACCTTAACTCCTGATTCACATAGAATAGGGGTAAAGTAAAATTTTCACAGATTCTAAGTCTATAACATCCTAATTACATATAGCCTTACTGTATCCACTTAGCAACTGCCAACTTAGTAATGAAGATCCCGTTTTAGTTCTCAAGTATAAAGTACTTATAGTAACACCAAATACTCCTATAGTATTTTAAGTTTAATGTTATGTTCTACTGTTCTCATTGTGGTAGGGTTGGTAAGATTTTAGATTTGTTCCAACCACACAACTACACTTAGGCATATGCTAGTCAACCCTCGGGTAATATAGGTGATCAGGCTATATCTTCCCAGTTTTGACCATATGTCTCTAAGCCCACCTGTGTTGCCCAACAATTGTAATTCTTTTGTATTGTCCTAGTGACACTGATTTTAGTATGAATGCAACAGGTATACTTAATTAAATATTTTATTATTTAAAGTATAAACTCTTGGTCAGAGTATTTTTAATCCCTTATGTATTTATAGTTAGTATATCTTTTATGGGTTGATATATATAATTCACTATAAACAATGCTCTGATACCAATCTGTCACACCCCAAAACCAAGAACGGCGGAAACATTCTGGGGTGGAGGACGTCATGTACAGTATCACAACAATGAAAAGTAGTAAACAAGCAACAACATCATCCATTGCATTAATAATATAATTATTATACAAGTGTGTTCTGTCAAATTTTGATAAACACTAAAGCATAAATCAAAATGAAAGATGAGTCTTGAATGAGCTCCATCTTCTCTAAACCTTGCATCGGTACCTGTCTATGTTTGACCTGAGGATACAAGTTATTTTGAAAGAGAGTATCAGCTTTAAAGCTGGTGAGATCATAAGTATTTCAGTGTCTTAATTTGTAAGTAAGTATTTGTATGTGTATGAATTGTAAGTATTAAAAGTGTATATGAACTGTAAGTATGAAAATGTTTGTAAAACAACTGTAAACGTTTGAAAAACCCTAGAAATCCCTATGATTCCTACTATTATAACAGGGAGTCTTCTACTAAGACTTAACTGATCTATATGTAGCCTTCTACCAAGGCATCTAGTATCTGTGTGTGTCTCTTGTAAGAGTGAGTATTTCCCAAGTCTGAGTATCATTAACCAAAAATATAGTTTTCTACATTACTGTGCGTCGTGTGAATATTCACGAAGTGAATGTAATGGGAAAATGAAATAGTACTATGGTGTAGTGCCGAACTACAACCGTACCAATTACCTTAAGTCTAGGGTAATACTTCTAAGTACTGTAGCATTTGTAATAAATAACTACATCGGTACTCAACTGCCTTATTTGAGGGATAGGGTATAATGTGATCTCTAGATCCCATACTATACACTCCCCTATCAAAGGGATTTTGGGACCTACCCACGACCCCTGCATGTATGCAAGCCGTGAGCATCCACATTACTATGATCATGTATACCCGATATAACTATCACAATTGCGTTGTGATTCATCGGTATAGTTAGATCCTGAACTGGTTCCATGCTGTAGCACCTAGTGACGTCTGTTCTATGTATATGTAAGCGTACTCATGTAAGTGTGATCATGTAATTGTACTCATGTAAGTGTGATCATGTAATAGTATAGTAATGTACTGTAATGTTCTACCTATAATGTATGCTCTCTCTATCTAGCAAGTATAGTAATGTACTGTAATGTTCTAAAAAGTATTGACTCATGAATGAACTGACTCATTGTATGATATCGCGTTCTTGTAATAGTTCTAGTATCTTCCTAAACTACCCATATGGTAGTTTACTAGTAATCTAACTGGTACGTATGGACATGGATGTATACCCTTGCTACCCAAGGGAATTGGGTGAAATGGAAGGAACTTTATGACTATATATGTACACATGATATATAACTAATATTTAAACGACCTTCAGACGGGTGCCCGATATCCCACCAGACCACATCCAAATCGAGGAAAAGGAAACAGAGTAGATAGCCTTCCTAAGTCTTTTAAACATTTCTTATATAACTATACATATAGAGGCATGAAATTTATATTATAAAAGCATAAAATAAGTTTTGTAAAACCTTTGAACATAATTATTATCTTAAGAAAAGATCGACTTGATGTCAATCTATAAAACGGTTTGAAGGCATGGGTTTGATAAAACAGTTTAAGTATAAGGAAACATTTGTTTGAAACACAATTGTAAATAAGTTTGAAATAAAACATACAGAGTAAAATGTACAGTGTAATAAAGATTTTTAAACACATAAAGTTTTTATGAAAAACATTTGAAGGAAACTGTTTGGTAAAACGGCTATTGAGTAGCCAATCATTTGACTGCTGCTTATTAATCACATGTGATTGATATAATAATTAGCATAATTCTACTTGTATCTCCTCCATAAAACATTTAAAAACAGTTAAAATATTGATTAAGGGGTATGAACTCACCTGTTGTGGGTGATTCGGATGAACTGATGAGGTAGGACTGCTAGGTGTCAAGTGAAGACTTTAGACTCACACAATGGTCCTAATTACATATGAACACATATGTATATAAACAATTAGTGATTATATCACTAATTAAATATGTATAAACATTCTAATGCGAGGAAAACACTTTTGGTCAAGTGCTAGGAGGCTAATGGGTTGCAACAAAGGAGTGCAAGACCTCTTATGGGAGTTTATGGTCAAAAGACCATATGTGTTGGAGTTTACGGCCCAGGGGAGTAAACTCCTAGCCGTAAACTCTCTCTTAGGTCACTAAATGAAGCTTAACATTATTACAACTTAAGTGGTGAAAAGCTTCTAGTCTTCAACAAGTTTTTGGGCTTCCTTTTAAATCCTTTGAGGAGTTCACGGCCCATGGACCATATCCCATGGAGATTACAGCCGTAATCTCCCTTGGGAGGGTGTTTGTGGTGTTTTCAAGTCCTTAATTTATCCAAGAATGAATTAAGGAAATTGTCTAAGGCTTTAGGAGAGTTTATAGCACCATTTGGCACCATTGTTTGGAGTTGATGGCCCTAGAACTTCTTGGGCCGTGAACACCTTGCTCTTTGTGTTCTAAGGGTGTTTGCTAGTGCTAAACTCATCTAGGTACATGTCTAAATTAGTCTCTTGGCTTAAGGAAGGTTTTTAGGGTGTTGTGGCACCTAAAAATGGAGTTCACGGCCCAAGAGCTTCCTTGGCCGTGAACTCACTTCTAGCCTTGATTCTTAATTGTTTTGTGGTCTAAAACATGTAATGAAGGCTTCTAGTTTGAGTTCCAAGGCTTTGAGGGACATTGGGCACTCTTTTGGCCCTTAAAAAGGAGTTTACTCTCCAAGTGTTCTTGGGCGGTAAACTCTCGAATCTTGGGGTTTTGATCCGATTTTGATGTTATAAAACACAATCTAAGTTATATAATACAACTAGATAGAAGTACTCATGATTTGGGATAAAAACCTGAAGATCCGTGAGAGAGAATTCGGCTTTTCTCTAGTTGGAAATGTAACTAATGAATGAATATGGTTCAGATTTCTATATATAGTCCTGGGATTTTTAGCAGAAAATATTTTTATTCCCGGAATGAACTCTAATATCCTAGAGTATTGGAATAACAGTGTTGCACAAAACCCTAGTGCATCCACTTTCCTGATATCTCCTTAAGTGCTAATCCTGAAACACTCAAACGTATACCCAAAGTCTGGAATTTCACTGTAACTGTTCTAACTTCTATTGGCTTGATATGGTTTGTTAAGAAGGGAAATTTCGGGTTGTCACAGAAAGGCTAAGTCTGTGATAGTCCCATGTACCATTCCCAAAGATTCAATATGTTTCAATTGCCAAGAGAAGGGGCATTCGTTGCGAAGCTGCCCTAACTACATGAAAGATCTGAGAGAAGGAAGAATCAAAAAGTTTGACTCTGCTTCAGGTAAGTCCACTATCTAACTCTGTTAAGTTCCTAATTGTTGATTCTTTATACACGATGTGACTATGTTGCATTTTGATTTTTGGCAGGATCAAGCAAACGATAGGAAGCTTAAAAGAAGAGTATGCAGAATCTGATCGCGAAGATGGATTTCAATCGCATGGTTTGAAGATTGGATTTTTGAGTTGCTGCTTAGGAGTTATGATAGATTGCTCGGAAATATGTAATAGCATAGTTTTCATTTAAAGTTGCATTGTAAGGAAATTTTTTTCTGCATTTTATAAATAAATAAAATTTTGTTTTATATCTCCTTGCAATGGCATTTATGGAAAATTGATGTTTGTATGTTTCTAGGAATATTGGAAATATGAATTTGATTCTTTCATTTGTAGTAGTGTCTAAATTTACCAAATAAGGGAAGATTCTCATCACCTAAGTTTCAACTGGAGAAAAACTTGGAATCAAGCAAGTTGTATTGTATTATGAATGTCAATTTTCATCTTTGGAAAATTAAGACTAATTCCTTGTTCACATGTATATGTGAGTCAAGTGAAGGACTAAGGGATCAAGTAAACATTCCTATGCACTAGTCAAGTCCACCACAAAGATCGATAAGACTATTCGTCGTGATTTACTAAAGTTTAGTAAATATGGTTATACTTAGAAGTTTAAGTATAATTCTGAAACATTGGAAAAGTTTCGATGTATGGCAGAATGAATGAGAAGAATCAAATTAGGCAGAAAGATAAAAGTTTCTCAAATATGAAAAAATGCCAGAGTACTTTAGTATTATGTTTTGTGATCATCTTAATGATTATGATACCATATTACAATTGGTCCTCTAATGACATATTAGTGCATTCCTATGGCTAAGAAGAGGAATCATGAATTGTTGAAATTGTTAAATCAAGAAGATGAGTCATACTTCATTCCAAAACAATTATTAGATTCATACACCAAGATTGTAACTTGAGTGACACATCTTAAAGAAGGTTTATAATACTTGTCAAATGTAAGAGTAAAATGTTTTCTACTCTTGTACATTTGAAATTGGTAAGTTGTGATGTTCTGGATAAAACAAAGACCAACTAAGGCTAATTGTGTGAAGTGTTTGTCTTGATAAGAATCCACACTATCTCTTGAATATTTGTTTGTCAAGAAATGGTTCTTGGCAAGAGTCTTATATGTCAAGAGGACAGTGGGAGTCTAAAAGATCTTGAAATAGTTTCAAGAACTAATCAAGAATAAAACATGTAGTTTATCACTAGCGCACGACTTGAGTATTGTAACCTATCGTGTTGACATATTCTTATCCCTATGCCCATTACAGTTAAAGTTGACTATGCATCTGAGTTCTACAAGTTCTCAATTGTTTGCATAACAACTTGGAAGCAATGTTAGGCCCTTGTGCTGTCTTTTGGAGAATTTAAGATTGCACAAGTTTAGTCCATATGAGTTTGTGATGAGTTATTAATTAACTCTTTGATCGATTAGATCTTTGTAACAGGTATGCGATGAACGTAAAAACAGTAAACAAAACACAAGTATGAATCAAGATGTGTCGAATGATTAGATTACTCGATCCACAACAGAGCTCGACTAAGAACTTCCGCTGTAGAGGATTCTAGGGTTACAAAACAAGAACGATAAATTTGCTGAACAATAAATCTCTAATCGTTACTAATCGTCCCTTGTTTTTTAAGATGCATGCATGCACCTATTTATACTAAACCCTACAAAACTCACGGATGGACAGGCCCATACTGGAGATACATATTGGACTAGCTAACGAGCCCAATAGACGCAACACTATACTGATCCTAACAATCTCCCCCTTTGCGTCAATTTGGAGCGAGACTATCGTTTCTTCTTGCTTAGACCAGCAACGGGAACCTTCTTTACTGTATCGAACAGACATGTGATAAGTGCAAGGATTGTCTGTCTGAACCGAATGTACCATTGAATCATATCATCAAAGTACTTTACATCATCCGCTGTGTTCTGCTTGCATCGATGGATGATCCCCAAAACGTGTTCCAAACAGGCAGTGGTGTAGAGATGTTTGTCTGCCAAGGCGAAAAGACATTTCTTTCCTTCGTTCCTGGTAAACAAGACAAAGTTTCTCTTTGGTTCAATCTTCCCCATCTGCATCATGTTGAGATCACTGGCAGAGCCAACAAGAGATATGGTGGGCTTCTTCTTAAATACGCTCGCAATCTCCTGATCCATCAAAGCAACTTCCATAATATAGCATACAATCATCCTCTTAAAGTGGTCGATGATCGGACCATATTCAGCTTCGTTTGTAAGAAGGATGTTGTGCAAGATAATCCAATCATGGGGATTAAGGTTGGGAAGATCTGCAAGTGAGATGGCATGTTCGGCCTTGGAAGATCCCCGTAGTACCTTGAACCGAACTTTGGTGAAGTTGCGTTCCCTGTATGACTTCAGGACCTGAACATTGACGATTTTCTGAGTGTTCCAAGTCTGGTATTGGGGTTGAGCTGCCCTCAGATAAAATTCGACTAAGTCCCGATCAACCTGTGGATGAGGATGGGGGAACTCAGCAATGTTGTCAAAGGCATGAAAAACAAACGCCTTTCGGGTCAGTGGCATATCGAACTGAGAGTCAACAGTGTTAGAACAATCTAAAGAGATCACAGGTTCTAGCCAAAAGATACTTGGTGTTTCGATGGCTTCTTTAATCAGCCTCTCAAGAGTCCAAGGAGGAAAAAGGGTTTTCTTGCTCTCAAGAAGATCGTGGGCTTCTTTCTGTCTTCTTTCGGCTTCTTCAGCCTCTCTAGCCACACGAGCATTAATGTCAGCCTCTTTATCTGGACCCTGTCGCTTCAAAAGGTTGGCAATTGTCTCCTTATCATCATCGTTACTCTCCTCAGCAATATTCTTGCCTTTGTCTTTCACACCGGAACCTGAGGCTTGGCCTACTGGAGGAGGTTCGGTTGTGTGAGTTGCTAAAGTAGGAGGTGGTTGAGACACTTGTTCTTTTTCTGCCCCTTGTTTCGAAATGGACACGAAATCAAGGAGCCCTTCAAGTTTGCTCAGTAGAGAAAGGGCGGGAGCAAGGTTCTCTGCAAGGGTACGTCGTACTGAATAATTGAGGATTGGGTCATGTGCTTCAAGGATGTTTGAGATAGCAGAGTGGACATCCGAAACACATGATTTAACCACCTCTCTTTCAGATCGAAGAGAGTCAATCTCCAGTTGAGAGTTGGAGAGTTGAGTGCTCTTGAGCTTTAGAGCAGTAGTCTTCCTTGCTAGAGCATCCATGAGAGAGTTCTCAGCAGCTAAGTCTTCTTGAAGCTTGGATAGACGCTCTTCAATGGATGTTCTGAAAGCTGAGTTGTCGTCAGAAATTGTTTGACAAAGTGAAGCGAACGACTTCAACTCTGATGCGACTGAGATAGCCAGCTGGTTGACAATGGGTTCCAGCTTTGTCGTGGTGGCTTCAATGTTTTCCTGTAAAGATTTCAACAAGGAAGAAGCATCAGTGAATAGTTTATCGACTTTTTCGATCGCTGCCTCACAAGCTTTGGTTGAGGCGTCAATGGCTGTAGTGGCGGAATCAAGGGAAACTTGATGAGCTTTGGAAAAAGCATCAACGATTTTCTGAATGGCAGCTTCAGATATGGAGGACTGAGATGTGGAAGACGAAGCGATGAGCGAATCGATTTTGTCATGTAGCTCCTTGAGATGCCTCTTTGTGACAGGAGCATCGTCATCGTCATCACTTTGAACTTGAAACGGACTGTAATAGACCGAATCAAAAGTCATATTCTCCCCGCCAAGGAGTGGTTCTTCTATTGGATTAGTGTCTAAGTCCATAACTATTTTGGTATGTACTTGACCCGATTATGAGCATGGTCCTTTTGGGTTGCCTTCACCATAGCAATATGTAGGATGATTTAAGGAGAGAAAGGTTTAAATATGATTTATTAATATATTATGAGAATAATATATTAAAGAAAAAATCATATTGTTTAATTAATATTAGTCAAGAATTAATTGATAATTAATTTTGTGGCTAAAAGGGATTAATTAAACTTAGGGGACTGAAGTTGTAATTATAAGATAATTATAATTGGGCTATGGATCACCTAATAATATATAGGTTGGACGAATTCTATGGGAAGCCCATTAGAAATCGTCCAAGGGATATGTTTAAGGAGTCCATGGGCTGCTTAGGGCCTAAGCAGTCATATTAGGGTTTCCTAGTTGTAAACCCTAATAGCCTACATGTATATAAAGGGCCCCTATGCCCCAAAAACGTGGACAAGTCTTCCATTAGGGTTTCCAGCTGTTTTTTGGGCAGCCTCTCTTCTTCTCCTCTTCATCCAAGTTGCATATGGTGTTTGTGACTCCATTAGAGGTGCAACACTTGAGGCACTAAGCTTTCTAAGGCCAATCCAAGCAAGGAATTGATTGTTATTGCTATATAACAATCAAAGGTAATTCTATAAACCCTAATTCAGTTTCTAATATGTTAGATCTATGTTTGTTAGTCTTGGATTCAAAGCATGTACAATAGAGAAACCTAGATCCAAGCATTAGGGTTTGTATGAGCACATAGGATTGTTCTTATGCATAAAACCCATCAGTGGTATCAGAGCCTTGATTGGTTTCAGTTGTATGTGATGCTTAACTGTTTTATTTACTGAAAATACGTTTTTTAGCCTCTGCCCGACCTGACTCGGCGAGTCAGTGGAGAACTCGGCGAGTCTGTCCCTGACACGGCGAGTCCAGTCCCTGACTCGGCGAGTCCAGGGGTCAGACAGAGGGAATTCCGGGTTTTTGCTGTTGTTTTGACTTGGATTTGATACCTAATTCGTTTTTTGAAGTTAAAATCCGATTTTTATCTTAAATTAGTGATTATCCTTGCCAAAACAATAGATAATTTCAAATCTTTTAAATATTGGTTGTTTATATGATAAATATGGATTATTTCAAATTATTTGGTAATTATCTAATGACTAAAATAAGATTAGGTCAAATATAGATAATTGTAAAATTAATTGTTTAATTTGAATTATTTGTTGTTTGATCCCTAATGTTTTGAAATGTTTCAAAACTTGCCCTCAAGTTTTTTTTTTGGAATTTAAAAGTTGATCAAAAGTTTAATTTTGAAATGTTAAATTCTAAAACCCTAGTAATTTGAAAAGTTCAAATCACACCCTTATGATTTATTTATTAATTAAAGTGTATAATTAAAAGTGATTTAATAAACCCATTAAGATTATGGTTTACATTTAATTAAATTAAAAGTATAATTTTACTAAGTTAAACCACCTAGTGTTTTAAAAGTGTAAAATACACCCTATACTATATATAACATTAAAAGTCTAATATTATAATATGTATGAGTAAACAGTCAGTCTTACCGTTAGTAGGCCTCATTCACGAAGCTGGTCTATAAGGGGTGTTTAAGGAAATTGCCTATAAAATGGCGATTGAATGGGTATCCACTCTTATCCACCGCACTCTTGACTAGTGGAGGGTCGTTAGCCGAACGGGTAAGATAGGACAGAAACCTTCCATTATAAGTATAATGAAGTACAAAGTAACTAAATGCATTTTTCAAATTCCCAAATCATAGTTACTTTAGGAAAATGTGAAAGTGTATGCTAACCCATGGAATTACACTTCGTACCCTTGTCAAACGTTAGTGGAGCGTGTGTGGTTAACCGGCACACTAATTTGGGGATGACATTGGTAGCGAAGGGTGACTCGATGTTTGTCATAGATCAATGGAGCGTGTGTGGCTAACCGGCACATTGATTAGGTGATTGTAGCATTGGGTGACCACGTGATTCGTATGGTTATTCACACCTTGTTTGTGATCCTCGGCATCCCAGTCACAAATAGTAGGGCATAATCGAGATTAAACATGCCATTGAAAAGTTCAATGAATCTCAAAAGATCTAGGAGTTTCAATTCATTTAAAACTTAAACTTCTTTTTCGTTTTTCATGGTGGAAATTGGTAAATCGTCATTTACCTACCTTCAAATATTTTGCAACTAGATTACGGCATCCCTTTTCTAGGTTGTGGAATATTGTGTTGGATCCTAGCCTTAATGACTCATTTGGGTGTTTTATTAAGGAATCTAATCAACTTAACTTGAATTTTCTCTCGTTTTGTAGATGTCTAACCGGTGTATTCCCGAATCCCAAGGAAAAAGTGTTCCTAATGAAAGTGAAAGCTTGATTCAAAGTGAGAGATCAATGTGGACTAGCTTAATTTCACTTCCTCCTCTTCCTCCCGTTGTTCTCCCTAGCCCTAATGATCGAAGACTTGAAAGGTTCAAGATCATCGAATCCCTATTGGAAATGGAACATCAAGATGGCAAACCCGTGTGTGCTCACATCCTAGGGATGAAATCACACATTGATAGGTTGATCATGTTGGTTGCGTCTATCTCAGATAAGTTGGCTGTGGACTGGGTTCTTCAGTCACTCCCTGAATCATATGATAAGTTCATTAGAGAGTATCATATGATGAAACTTGACGCAACCCTCATTGACTTGACTTATATGCTTATTGCTGCTGAATCAGAAATGATTTGGCAAAGTAATGGAGCATATTTGTCCAATAAGTCAACCAACCATGCCTCCGTGGACAATCTAGGAGAATCCACCTGTTCCTGCTGCCAAGGAAAGGGGAAATGGATACGAAGCTGCCCGAAGGACCTGAAGAATCTAAGAGATGGGAGAGTCGACAAGTATGGCTCTACTTCAGGTATAAAATCCACTATCTAACTCCATTTAAAGAAAAGAGAGGAAGTTTGATGGAAGAGCAAGATGAGTCTGATCACGAAGAAATGGATTTCGATCGCATGAATTCGAAGATCAAATTTTGAGCTTAGGAAGTTATGATAGATTTGTTAGGAGTATATGATTACATAGTTTTTCATTTGAATTTTGCATTGTAAGGACATGTTTTCCGCTATTTTATGAATAAAATAAATTTTGGTTTTTATCTTATTTGTTTATCCTTGCAATAAAATATATGAAAAATTGATGTTTGTGTACTTCTATTATTAGCAAAATGGATTTGATTCTTAATTATGTTTTTTGTGGAAATGTCAAAAGTTTACCAAATAGGGAGAGTTTCTCATCGCCCAAGTTTCAAGTGGACAGAAACTTGAAGTTATGCAATGTGTATTGCATGATGAATGAAAAACTTTCACATTTGGGAAACCTAGAAGGACTAGGAGATCGAGTACACTAGGTCGTACGTTGATCAAGTCTACCACAAGAGTGACAAAGATATTCGTCATGATTTACTAAAGTTTAGTAAATATGATTATACTTATAAGATTAAGTGTAAGTCTAAGTTGATTGAAATAGTTTTAATGAATAGTAGAACGAATAAAGAAGAATCAAGTAGGCAGAAAGATAAAAGTTTTTTTGTGTTTTATGATAAGTCTTAAAGATTAAGAACCATGTCTCAATAGATCCTCTAAGTGAGTCTTAGTGCATTTGCATGTCTAAGAAGAGGAATCAAGTATTGTAGAAATGGTTAAATCAATAAGTCAATCATACTTCGTTCCAATATCAAGTCTTAGAGTCATACTCCAAGATTGTGACATTGAGTGACAAGTCTTAAGTAGATTTATAACACTCATCAAATGTGGAATTTGGAAATGTTTTCTTATTCTTGCACATTTGAAATTGGTAAGTTATGCTGTCTTGGATAAGACAAAGACCAACTAGGACCAATTATGTGAAGTGTTTTGTCTTGATAAGAACTACACTAACTCTTGAATATTTGCTTTGTCAAGAAATGTTTCTTGACAAGAGGATCTTATATGTCAAGGAGTCAGTGGGAGTCTTAATGGTCTTGAAAGGTTTCAAGAACAAATCAAGAATATACCTTATCGATCATCACTAGCACACGACTTGAGGTTTACAACATGTCGTACTGACATTATCTTGTTTTCTGTGCCATTCCAATTAAGTTAATTGCGTATGTGAGTTCTATGAGTTCTCATTTGAATGCATACTAGAGCCTTAGTCGATGGAATGTACATTGATGTGTAAGGACAAATTACTAAACTACTTGGAAGACATGGTGGGCACTCGTGTTCCCATAAGGCAAGAAATCAAGATCAAGAAAGTTCAGTCCATATGAGTTTGGATTTGTCGAAAACCTTGGTTTTGGCAAATTCACATGGATAGGAACTCATACACCATAAAATCTAAGTGTCATAAGATTCCCTCCTTCATGAAAATGACTGTGAGGAAATGCTTTCACTAAAAGAGATTTTAAGAAGATAGCGATTGTGAAAATTGTATTCTCACATTCGATTATGGTTACGGCATCCCTTTCCATAGTTCGAATTGTGAGATCTGGCAATTAGTTTGAACATTTGGAACTTAGTAACATAAGTTCTAGATTGTTTAAACACACATATGAGCTATCTAAGGCAAAGGTGTATAAGTTTAAGAAGCTTAGATAAAGGCTTATCGAAGCATCTGGTATTGGAAATATGAATTTCAGAAATTCAATAGGCATTGTTTTCTGGAAGTTCGTTTGTTTTCTGAATACATGTCAAAGCTAGTGGGAGCATAAGTGTTATGCTTATATGATAGTAATCATCATGATAGTGGGAACATAAGTGTTATGATTGTATGATTATTATGGCGAGTATTGCAAGTTAGCAATATTAATTATAGAAAAAAAAAAAGATTCAAATTTGCAAAGTTGCATGGGTTGAAAAGTTGTTTTGCTATAATTAAGGGAGAGAATATTATACTTCGTTTCAAAATCTAAAGCTTAGATTAAGAAATTTTAATACTTTCAGTCAAAGGGTACATTGTGTTATCTTATAATTCGATTATGATTACGGCATCCCTCTTCATAGTTCGAATTATGAGAACATGACACATAAAATATTATGGCAAAAGATTAGTAAAGTATCATATCTTTATGTGAGACATTATGCATCGTGTCCCATACACTTCGAGTATAGGACCGATTGCAAATGCTATAATAATTTACCATTCTAAAATTTTTCAAATTTCTAGCGCATTAAGAAGGAAAAAGGACTAGAATGGATTTTGACTAAAATTATTAAACAACTATCAAAGGACGATCCAAAGTTCGCTGAGGATTGGTCGCTTGTGAGTAGTTGGAAGTATGGTATTGGATGGACCTTATCGACATTATTATGAATAGATAAGATTTTATCAAGAATGAGTTGTCATATGGCAAATGTGGAAATGTTTCCATGTTGGGAGTTGGATATTAAGAGTTTATTTCTAGATTAGAAACTTTTATGCAAGAAGGATGTTCAAAGGAATGTACTTTGAATGTGAGACTTCACGTCTATGGAATTGTCTTGTAACAATTTCCAAGAAAGTACTTTGTAATTTCATTAGCCAAGTCTTGGTGACTTTTGTGCTATGACTTTACGAAAGGATCGTTGCGTAAAATGTTAGAATCTAGCATGTTCTAACAGTAGCAAAGAACCTTGTGTTCTTACACTGATGATAAGGATTGGAAATTGTGAAATTAGCATCATTAAAAAGGTTTTTCAATTGATCTATTTCACAAAGTAAGGACCATAGGAAACATAGTGTGCATGCTTTATGCATGGGATAACTATTGTTGTAATTCGAGTAATAAGTTGATTTTCTGAAACAGTAAACGATAATAATGAGTAATCAATATGGTGGTTAAATAGAAGTGTTTTATTTACTCTCACAAGTTTGAGGCCATATAGGATTAAGTATTATTGTTATGTTTAAATTTGCATGTTTTGACTTCCAGAATAACTAGGTTATTCAAACATCCACAGTCGGTCATACGTAGGGGGTAAGTATGAAGGAAGATTGTCATTAATCTGTCTGTAGATTGTCCGAAGTGTTTAGACATAGCACAAGTTTGCTGCAGAGTTCATGAGTGCTTTGATAAGATTAAAGTATTGGATTAAACCCACACTCACTTGGATCACTTCATGGTTTTTTCACGAGTGATTAGTGAGACGATAATATTGTATATTCTTGAAACCGAGACATGTGAGTTGTTATTTGTTGGTCGGTTGCACATTGATAATAAGTAAACGCACCAGTAACTTGGTGTTATAAAACTTATTGTTGTGTGTGACTCGATCAATAAATGCAAGCGAGCATTTGAGTCGAAGTTTATCCATTCCTTTTACCCAAAGTGGGATAAAAGCGATATCTATGGTCCTCTCGATGATTTAGTGATGACACCTAAGAGCTTGGCCAAGCCGAGACTAAGTTGATGTGTTCAATTGTAGTCTGTTGTTAGTCGTCATAAATTGGAAGTCGGGAAATAGTATAGAGAGAATGATTGAAATTCATGTCTTATGTCTATACGATATCTTGAGAATGGAGGAATATATAATCCCTTATCTAGAGGACACGCTATCTGATAAGATCAGAGTTGACATCGGCTTTTGAAAGCTACGATTGCTGATCAGGTTTTGAAGTCGTACGGAAAATAGTTATTAGACTTATCCAAGTGGGAGACTGTTGGATTAGTGTCTAAGTCCATAACTATTTTGGTATGTACTTGACCCGATTATGAGCATGGTCCTTTTGGGTTGCCTTCACCATAGCAATATGTAGGATGATCTAAGGAGAGAAAGGTTTAAATATGATTTATTAATATATTATGAGAATAATATATTAAAGGAAAAATCATATTGTTTAATTAATATTAGTCAAGAATTAATTGATAATTAATTTTGTGGCTAAAAGGGATTAATTAAACTTAGGGGACTGAAGTTGTAACTATAAGATAATTATAATTGGGCTATGGATCACCTAATAATATATAGGTTGGACGAATTCTATGGGAAGCCCATTAGAAATCGTCCAAGGGATATGTTTAAGGAGTCCATGGGCTGCTTAGGGCCTAAGCAGTCATATTAGGGTTTCCTAGTTGTAAACCCTAATAGCCTACATGTATATAAAGGGCCCCTATGCCCCAAAAACGTGGACAAGTCTTCCATTAGGGTTTCCAGCCGGTTTTTGGGCAGCCTCTCTTCTTCTCCTCTTCATCCAAGTTGCATATGGTGTTTGTGACTCCATTAGAGGTGCAGCACTTGAGGCACTAAGCTTTCTAAGGCCAATCCAAGCAAGGAATTGATTGTTATTGCTATATAACAATCAAAGGTAATTCTATAAACCCTAATTCAGTTTCTAATATGTTAGATCTATGTTTGTTAGTCTTGGATTCAAAGCATGTACAATAGAGAAACCTAGATCCAAGCATTAGGGTTTGTATGAGCACATAGGATTGTTCTTATGCATAAAACCCATCATCTTCTTCCTCTGAAGCATGAGCAGGAGAAGATGGTGGTGCTGAAACTGGAGGCTCGGTAGTAGTAGTAGTTTCGGGTTGGGTGGAGTGTTCGGTTGTTGGTGTGGGTTCGGTTGCTGAGGTGGATCTTGGTGCATCAGTATGAACCTCCGTATTAGATACGTTGGTTCTAACATCTGCAGTGGTGGTGGTTGTTGCTTCGGTAAAGATAGGTGGTGGTACTGGGATGGAGGTGGATGGTATTTGAGTGGTGGAGGTTATGGGGGGAATGGAAAAAGGAATTGTAACGGGTGGAGAGGAAATTGGAGAAGTAGAGATGTGAATCTCTGGTGTAGGCGAACGTAGTGGAGTGTTACCACGTTGAGATCCATCTGAATCAGAACCCTCTTCCTCAGATTCGCTTGAGGACGAAGCAATGATCAGCTTTCGCCTTGGCTGGGTTTTTCGCTTCTTTATGGGAGGGGATTGGGCGGCTCTGGTGGGTTTCCTCTTCTTGGGAGATGGGCCTTTTGCTCCCTTTGCAACCTACTTGCCCTTATCAGCCTTCTTTCCTCTAGCGGCAGGCTTGTCAGCATCATGAATCGATTTCAGCATTTCCGGAGTAAGGTCTCTCGGACCAGAACGTCGGAACTCCTTGTACATTTGAATGATCCGGCTGTCGGCAGGCACATCACCATACATTGTTTCAGGGATAGACCCGTTGAAGGGAAATTTTGAAGCATCCGACACAATAATCTTTCTGGTATGGAAAGTACCAATCGAAGACATTGGAGCACCAGCGACAATGGGGACGTGGTACCTGTCCATCACCCATTTAGTGACAAAAGACCAGAACCTGGCATAAGAAATCTCTGAGTGTAGAGAAGTAGAAGAGAGACTCTAAATGAGTTGTTGCCATAGGACCGACCCGTAGTCCATGTTGATGCAATTGTAGATCCCGTACATGATTGAGAGAAACAAACGACTTGCCCCATCGGATCCAGCACTTCGTTCAGGTAAGCCCTTGAAAAGAACAGTGAACATCCTATTCCACTGAGGGGGCAGACACGACTTTTTGAATTTCGTGACTGTAGTGAGCACCTCAGTGTACCCCATGTTGTAGAACATGTTGAACAGATGACCCATTGGAATGGTTTCAGGATTAACCCTCGAAGAATCAGGTGCAAACCCTAACAGCGTACAAAACCTTTGCTTTGAAATCGACGCCTTGTGCTCAAAGACATCGAAGAAAATCCTGTCGACGACCTTGTCGTAGTGAGCTGTAGCAAAAATTTGTGACAGGAACTCCATTGGAACAGCTTCAGCCCTGGTAAGAGCAGGAGCGATTGGCGAGAACTTCAGGCATTCAATGATGGGAAACATGAAAGCGTCATATGCCTGAGGAGTAAGATCAATGATCAAACTCTGCTGGGGACGAATGGGCAAGATGTGAGAAGTTGCGTGAACAGATGAAGAATCCGCCATTGTTGAGATAAAAGTGGGAGAGATGATGAACAATAGAGGTTTAGAGGATTTTCTTGCTCTCTGGGAATATAGGTGCAATAAAGAGGTAAACGGTGGATCACATTGCCTTTTATACTGTGGGTAAAGGAGAGAGAAAAATCTTTCCCAAATCTTCGATTGAAAAACGAAGGGTTTTTCGGAGGTGACTGACGCGTGACAGTTGGGTGTGCCGATGATCACGCAGGAGAGAGAGTGTCAGTCCCTAATCACACGCCTTCCAATCAGGCGCCGTTTGGAGATGAAACGGTTCCTATTCGCACGCTTTTCACTATTGCGCTGTTTGAGATCAAATCGATTGGACTCCCGCCTGAGTCATCATTTCGTCATCTTATCCCTTTAGAGATTAACGACATCTTTAAAGTAAAATCCCCACGTGGATCAATATTAACCACAACCTTTTATAACAACCAATCCAACTAAAATTCCTTAGAATTAATGAAACCAGAATTTTGGAAAATCAAAAAGATTTTTGTGCTGAGTGTGTAAAAGAAAAAGAAATAAAGCAACACTTTTGAGGGGTTATGTGATGTCAATAAAGACACGAAACAATGGATCCCGGGCACGAATATCTTCCTTCAAAGTCAAGAGAGACTTTAAAGTGTTTGTGTGGTTTCCCGTTGCATAACGATCAGACACTTATTAAGAAGTGTTGAAAGGCTTCTTTTAATTAGGCTTATGGGGTGGATTTCGCTTCGATTCATAATTCCTGATCTTGATATAAGATAGAAATCGAATGAAGTACTTGTGAGACCAATGTAGTCTGTTGAACAAGTAGGTTGGAGATAATTTAAGTGGCAAGGTAAACTAATGTATGCGAAATCTCAAAAAAAAATTAAAACTGGATCCCAAGGGAAGAAATGTTATTGGATTTAACAATTTCATAGGAATCACTCAAAAGAAAAATAGAGATTTCATGTTGTACCCCCATGGATAAGTTCGTCAATTCATTAGTGAAAGCTAGAGCAAGTTAATTGTTCACCGTCAATGCATAGTAGGTATTGAATTGTGGGTTTCACTTAGCACGTAGTGACACGAAGCTAAGATCATGAACACAGAAATTGTGCAACCATAAACCTCAGTGGTAATGTTTGAGATTCTCAAGGGTTACGTTTGTGAAACGAATGAGATGGAGAAAAAGTAATGTAGATGGTGTAAAGAGACCAAAGTACCTCTGCTGTGAAAAATAAGGACTAAACAGAAAACTCTTATCTCATGTGAGAAGAGAGTTTGGTAGCTCATGATTAGAATAAATATGAGAGCCTAATTGGGAAGACAAAGTTTGTTTATACCAAGTCAGTAAGGCTATTATTCAGAATCAGGTGAGGCTTTAGACACATACAGCAGCATGCTTCTAGGGACACTTAGCTAGTAAAATGATTTACCCACAAAGAGATATACAAAAAGATAAGAGCCAAAAGTAAAATAAAATAAAGAAAGAGAAAAATAAAAATAAAAAAAAAAATATTTTTGGAGTTTTTGAATTTTAAAAAAATAATAAAAAAATATTTTTGGAATTTTTTATAAAAAGGAAAGTAAGACATAAAAAAAATGTTGGAACCGAACCCGAGCGTTCGGTTTATTTCGGTTGAGAAAATTTTGGAACCGAACCCGGGCGTTCGGTCTATTTCGGGTGAGAAAAATTGTGGAACCGAACCCGAACGTTCGGTATATTTCGGTTACCAAAATTTTTTTGAAAAAGAAAAGAACTTTGACAATAAGATAAATGAATTAGGAAAAATAATACAAAAGATTTACAACCAAAGAAACTACCTTTGAGTGATAGGCGAAGATCAGATGATACAACCGACCCCGAGCGTTCGGTCTATTTCGGTACACCAGAGCAAGACCCGAACCCGAGCGTTCGGACCATTTCGGCATACAAGAGACCCGAACCCGAACGTTCGGTCTATTTCGCTTCTTACTTTTAATCTTGAGAGGTAATTTTTGGTACTGACTCCAATTCCATCATTCCTAGACCTTGTAGAATTTTGTTGAAAGAAGCTTCAGGAAGAGCTTTGGTGAAGATGTCAGCCAGTTGATCAGTGGTTCGAACAAAATGAATTTCGATGTTCCCATCTTCCACATGATCCTTAATAAAGTGATACCTCAGTGCTATGTGCTTAGTCTTGGAGTGTTGCACTGGGTTATGACAGATCCTAATTGCACTCTCGGAGTCGCAATATAGTGGGATCTTTTTCATATTGAGTCCATAGTCCCGGAGCTGGCTTTGGATCCAAATCACTTGAGATGTACAGGAGGCAGCTGCGATGTATTCTGCTTCGGTTGTAGACAGAGATACACAAGTCTGTTTCTTTGATTGCCAGCTAACCAACTTCCCGTCAAGGAATTGGCAGCCTCTAGTGGTGCTTTTCCTGTCTTGTCCACAACGTCCAAGGTCTGCATCTGAGTAGGCTTGAACGAAGAAACCTGAGTTTGATGGATACCATAAGCCGAGAGAGGTATTTCGTTTTAGATACCGGAGTATGTTCTTCACAGCAAGCATATGAGGTTCACGAGGATTCGCCTGAAATCTAGCACGGTAACAAACAGAAAACATTATATCAGGCCTGCTAGTAGTAAGGTACATTAAAGAACCGATCATCTGGCGATATAGCATAATATCGACTGCTGGCTTATCCAAGGATGGAGTGAGCTTGGTGCCGAACACCATTGGAACTTTAACCTTTGAGTCTCCCATCATGCCGAATTTAGCAAGGAGAGTCTTGGTGTAGGCTTCCTGGTTAATAAAGATGCCTTTGGGTCCCTGTCTAATGTTTAAGCCAAGGAAAAAGTTAATAGGACCCATTGAGCTCATTTCAAATTTAGTCTCCATCAGCTTTCTGAATTCAGCCGTTAAGCTAGGATTCGTTGAGGCGAAGATGATATCATCGACATAGATTTGAACAATCATAAGGTGGTTACCTTCCTTCTTATGAAAGAAGGTTGGGTCAACCGAACCTTGTTTGAATTTGGACATCTTTAAAAAATTAGTTAGCGTTTCATACCAGGCTCTAGGTGCTTGTTTCAGCCCATAAACCGCTTTGTCCAGAATATAGCAGTGATTGGGGTACTTTTCATTGACGAATCCCGGAGGTTGCTCCACAAACACCGTTTCTTCAAGTTCTCCATTGAGAAATGCGCACTTTACGTCCATTTGGTAGACCTCCAAGTTCTTGTGTGCAACATAGGCAAGAAATATTCTAACAGATTCCAGCCTAGCTACAGGGGCAAAAGTTTCCTCATAATCGATTACTTCCTCCTGGCAGTATCCTTTCACCACTAGACGAGCTTTGTTTCTTATCACATTGCCTTCCTTGTCCATTTTATTTCTGAAGACCCAAGACATTTTGAGGAGTTGGAATGAGGCGCCAAACTTTATTTCTTTCGAACTCATTAAGTTCGTCTTGCATAGCTTGAACGCAATCAGAGTGATCAAGAGCAGTGTTTATTGTCTTTGGTTCAACTTTTGAGTTGAAAGAGTTAAACATACAGAACTCTACTTTTGAAAATAAAGATGTTTGCTTTGCCTTCAGTTGAGATCGGGTTAGGACCTTTTCAGAGACATTACCCATAACCTGTGAAACATGATGATCTCTAGTCCATTTGACAAGAGGAGGGTAATTTGGATCATAGGATGGATCCAATTCAGCATTTACCATCTCTTCTAATTCAGATTGACTGTCATCGTCATAAAACATATCGGCATTCTCCCTCTCGACTGTTGAGCTTTCAGGTGTATCTTGACTTTCCGGTGCTACAGGACTTTCGGGTGCAATTGAGCTTTCAGAAGCTACAGTACCTTCAGATGCAGTAGAGCTTTCGGGTGCAGCTGGAGTAGAATTCTCCCACTCAACTTGTGAACCCAGCTGTTTTGAAGAAGATGGATTCTCCCCCTCAACTAAAGCACCGTGCTGAGGAGGTTCATTTGAAATTGATACTCCTTCATCCATTCGTTTGGCAGCGTCTTCGACGATTTGCTTCAGATGGTCAACTTTGTTGTCTGCTGCATTAACTTCTGAGAGAGTAGCCTTCTCCGGTTCATCGAATAACTCCACAAATTGCTCAAACAAATTTGCAATCGAGGCTGTGACTTGGCCTGTTTGAGAGAAGATTTCTCCAACTGATTCTTCCGTGGCCTTCAGCTTCTCGACATAGCTGTCATCGAAAGTCACCTAATACGTTTCTTCAATCTTCCTCGAATGCTTGTTTAAAACCCTGTATGCTTTCGAAGTGAGAGAATATCCCAGAAAAATCCCTTCATCGGCTTTTATGTCGAACTTGTTACGATGTTCTTTAGAATTGAAGATAAAGCATCGTGAGCCGAATACGTGGAAGAATTTGACGTGTGGCTTTCTGTTGTTGATGATCTCATAAGGATTAAGAGTGATATGTTTATTGAGATAGGACTTGTTCTGCGTAAAACATGCTGCAGCAATAGCATCAGCCCAGAAATATAGAGGTAGAGAAGCGAAACTTAGCATGGTTCGGGCCGCCTCACACAAAGATCGGTTTCATCTTTCGACAATCCCATTCTGTTGAGGGGTGTAGGGAGCTGAGAAGTTGTGACTGGTTCCTTTTTCTGCTAAAAAGTCTTCAAATTCTTTATTCTTGAACTCCAGCCAATTGTCGCTTCTGATGTTGCGAACGACTTTCCTCAGTTGCACTTCAACCTGCTTGATAAACATCTTTAGCTTGAGAGTTGCCTCAGATTTGTGCTTCAGAAAGAACACCCATGTAAAACGTGAAAAATCATCAATAATAACAAGAATATACTTGCTACCGCCAATACTTTCGATAGAAGATGGACCACATAAGTCAATGTGAATTAACTCAAGTGGTTCAACGACTTTAGTGTTTATTATGGATGGGTGACTTTGACGACTCTGCTTCCCCATTTCACATGCAGCACACAAATGTTCTCGAGCAAACTTGAGCAATAGAAGACCCCGAACATGACCTCCTGTGACAAGTTTGTTGATATCCTTGAAATTGAGATGGGAGAGCCTTCGGTGCCACAGCTAGCTTTCGTCAGAATGTGCTTTGGACAACAGACATATAGCTGGATTTCCTTTGATAGGTTTGAGATTGAGAGGAAACATTTCGCCTTTGCGCTCTAATTTGAGAATCACTCTTTTTGTTTTCTTCTCTATTATTTCCGAACCTTCATCATCAAACGAAACTTTAAGACCGGTACCTCTAACAAGCTGAGATACACTGATGAGGTTATGCTGTAGTCCTTCAACGTATGCAACTTTTCTAATTGTGAAGTCTCCATTTGTTATCATTCCATAACCTTTTATCATTCCATATGAGTTGTTCCCGAACATGACATTCCCGCCATTTGGAAGAGATCGGAATTCCCTCAGCTCTTCCTTCCTTCCTGTCATGTGACGTGAGCAGCCACTGTCAATATACCATTCTTCGTCGAACTGCTCGTCACTGATAACCTGCAAAAATCAAGCAGATTTAGGAACCCAAAGTTTCTTGGGTCCACGTGAGCCTTTCACAGGAACATGAATAGTAAGAGAAATGTCAACAAGATATGTTCTTTTTATTAAAGTTGTTTCATCTTTCTTCTTAATAGTGAAAACTTTAATTTTGTTGGGATTTGTTACAGTCGTTTTGGATTCAGGTTCAGGCGTTTGGGCCTTGGAATGCTTTTGATCATTCTTGACTGAGGAAACCTTCGATTTTCCTTTCAAATCTATTGAAGATTTTGGATTTTGAGTTTGAACAGAATTGGATTTAGAATGGAGTTGTGAAGAATTAGAATGAGAGAATTTAGACTGAGATGTTTTCTTGATTTGAGGTTCTAAGTGACCCTTTAGGTTTTGGTCGTTAGTGGGACCGAACCTTGAACCTCGAAAACTTTTGCTCTCGGAACCGAACCTATGCTTTCGGTAGCTGGTGTTCTCTAAACCGAACCTTTCCCTTCGGTTGTTATTCCTTTCTTGTGGTCTGACTGCTCTTTTCTCTGACTTTCTGTCATGATCAGAAAAATGGGCGTTTTGAGATCGCCAGAAATGTTTTCGCTCTGAGAGATTATTTTTGTATCTCAGATTCCTTTGCTGCTTTTGATCCTTTACTTGCTTCGGCTGTCGGTGGATGTTGGCTTTTTTCTTTTTGCTTTTTTTCAGCCGGTTCACTTTGAACTGATGATTTTTCGCTTGAAGGAGTGATTTCTTCTACATGAACTTCTTTTGCACCACTGGTTCTTGGCACATCGAAGTTGTCAGGCTTGTTTAGTGGCTCTGGCACATATCTGCCTTTGGTTTTCTAGGACGTTCGCTCTGACAGACCAACAGTTTCGTCTGCATTATCTATAGGAGCAGACCAGAAAAACTCATCAACCGTCTGCATTATCTTCGTTTACTATGGCGGTGAGTTCGGCTGTCTGATGTTTGGTTACTCCTGTGACCTTATACACCTGATTTGGTGTTGTTCTCACCTTTTGGTACACCACGGCCTTTTCTTCAAGAATCGGGGACTTATTTTGGGATAAACGAGCGAACTCCACATAATTTTCGGAAATAAGATTTTTGTGGTTTTTGGGTTCGCTCTTGACAAACTCAGAACAGTCGACTTCATCCTCTATAGAAATTTCACTCATATCATCATCCTCATTGAGCTCAGACGCATTTTCAACATCAATTTTATTTTCTGAGCTCAAGTTGGCATTCAATGAGTCAAACTTTTGTATGGTTTCGGTCCTTAGTTTTAGTTTATCGTTTTCATCCAAAAGGTTTTTCAACATGTCTTTATGGTCCTTGGACTTTATAAAAGATTCGATTTTGTCCAGACCATACATATAAGTCGGATTCACATCATCAGAAGAAACTACACTTTCACAATTATATGCTTCAGCGTCGATTTCATCTTCCTTAAATTCAAGGAAGGGCAAAATCATGCGATGAATTTTCTGCCCTATCTCACAGTTCAGATGAAGTTGAGTGATGTTAGCATAAAGACGTTTAGCAATTAAACAAAAGACATTTCTTTGTTTCAAAAGTTTTAAATTGTCTCTTTGCAAATAAATGTTTTCATCTTTGGATTTAATCAGCTCCGACTCCTTCAGCTCTATCCACATCCTCTGTTCCTCACTCTTGGAAGACACCCTGCTTATTTCGTCAGTTAGGTTAGAATTGGTGACCCGTGTTTGAGTTAAACTGCTATCTAGATTTGAGATTCTTGAATTTAAGCTTTTTAATTCTTTTTCATACGAATTTTGTGGGACATTGAATGAAACAAAAACGGATTGTACCTCCTTGATCAATTCATCTAGCTCATTGATCTGCACGCTGAGAGGTTTTGCTGTGAAGCATAGGTCCTCTCTCTCCTTGGATTCTTCATTCCCACCATCCGTATTGTATCCCCTCATTTGAGATACATCTGTCACCATCAAACACTTCCCACCGATTTCTTCACCTCTTGCAACGTATGTCTTTCCTTGAGATGGCTTCCTGACCTCATCATCCTCTGAGTCAGTTGACCAGACCTGCACGCCACCGAACTCATCATCCGCTGCCGAACCCTACACAATTAAAGCATTTATTGAAGGGTTAGCAGTAGCTTTCTTTCTCTTGATCTCTTCCAGCTTTTTCATCAACAAGGCCTCTTCATCTTTTTCCTCATCCTTCTCTACCATTTTCTTTAGAACGCAGTCTTTGGCATAGTGGTTCTTTCCTCCACAGTAGTAGCAGTTCACACCTGAATCTCCTTCAACTTTCGCCTCTTTCTTTGGTTCCTCTGTCTTCGGTTCCTCCCTAACCTTTTCAGAACTGTAGCTTCCCTGCCAATTTCGGTTCTTATTGGTAGCGAACCTTTTCTTAATGAACCTCTTTGGATTCGACAGCATCATTGCATAGTCTTCAGAAGTAAGATCATAGTCTTCTAAGTTGAAATCTTCATCTTCTACCACACTTTTGCTTTTGGACAAGAGGGCCAAGGACCCTAAACTGGAGACCACATTTTTCTCTTGCAAAACAATCTTTTTTTGGGATTTCAAAATCCCCACCAGCTTTGCCAACGAATAAGATTCAAATTGTTCATGAGCTTTAACAGTGGACACAACCGCTCTCCACTCGGATCTAAGGCCATTCAAAAAGGTTACTTTTTGTTCAATCAGCTTCCTTTCTATATCGTGTTTGATCATCTTGCTAAGAAGATGATTGAAGCGATCGAACGTCTGAGTAACAGTTTCATCAGAATTCTGCTTAAATTCACCAAACTCAGACAAAAGCAAGGTCTGAATAGAATGCTCCAAATCTTCATCTGTGGAATATAGCTCTTGCAACCTATCCCATATTTCTTTAGCAGTGCTGCATGAACTCACTAGCCTGAATGTATCTGATTGTAGAGCGAATCGAATCAGTCTCAATGCTTTAATGTTGCATTGAAACTTTTCCTTTTCGTCTTGAGCAACATCCTTTACGTCCTTTAACAGATCATTGTACTCTTTCTGAGTTTTAATGATTTTTGACGTTCTAGAGTGAGCAAATGGTCCAGAAACGATTGCTTCCCAAATAAGGTATCCATTGTCTTCCGATCCGATGACATAATCTTCAAAGTGATGTGCCCAGACTTCGTAATCCTGGGTGTAAAGAATAGGAATCTTCGTCGTCGATCCAATGCTGTTAGAGATGTTGATGGGATTAGATTGTGACTCGCCCATGCTTGATCGTTTTTAACCTGTTTGAAAGATCAGACTTGTAATATTTAATGTTAGGGCAAACAAATAAATGTTGAGTTACGTCAATAATGGAATGACGGCTCAATAAATATTAGTTAATGCGGAATAACCCTAATCGCAAACTCTTTCACATAAAAGATGTGTATGAATTACACAGCCTGCTGCTCTGATACCAATTGATGAGTTATTAATTAACTCTTTGATCGATTAGATCTTTGTAACAGGTATGCGATGAACGTAAAAACAGTAAACAAAACACAAGTATGAATCAAGATGTGTCGAATGATTAGACTACTCGATCCTCAGCAGAGCTCGACTAAGAACTTCCGCTGTAGAGGATTTTAGGGTTACAAAACAAGAACGATAAATTTGCTGAACAATAAATCTCTAATCGTTACTAATCGTCCCTTGTTTTTTAAGATGCATGCAAGCACCTATTTATACTAAACCCTACAAAACTCACGGATGGACAGGCCCATACCGAAGATACATATTGGACTAGCTAACGAGCCCAATAGACGCAACACTATACTGATCCTAACAGTTTGGATTTGTCACTAACCTTGGCTTGTGATTATGGTTTTGAAAAATTCACATGGATAGTAATACATACACCATAAAATCTAAGTACCATAAGGTTTCTCTCCGATTCATGAGAATGATGGTGAGGAAGCGCTTTCACTAAGTAGGTTTTAAGTAGATAGCAATTGTGATATTTGCATTCTCAAAGTCGTTAGTGGAGCGTGTGTGGGTAACCGACACACTAACATGGACTTGTGAGAAATGGAAAAGGTCTAAACAATTGAGACTATGATTACAGCATCCATTTTCATAGTTCTAAAAAATGTTTAGACACACATATGAGCTATCTAAGGAAAGGTGTATGATTTTGATAAAGTTTTATCAAAGCATCTCGTATCAGAAATTTGAACTTTGGTAAGAAAGTCAATAAAGTATTGATTTCTAGAAGTCCAACTGATTTCTGAGTACATGACAAAGCTAGTGGGAGCATAAGTGTTATCCTAATAATTATCATGTTAGCGGGAGCATGATAATTATAATAAGTATTGCAAGTTAGCAATGTTAATTATAGAAAACAAAAGTTTCAATTGGGAAAAGTTGTTTTGCTATAATTAAGGGAGAGGAAATTATACTTAATTTCAATTCTAAAAGCTTAGATTGAGATTTTAATAACCTTTAGCCAAGGATATATTTATGAATTTTATGTTCGAATGGTTCAACTTAAGGAAATTCTATATATATTGCATTCTCAAAATTCGATTATGATAAAACATCGCTCTTCATAGTCGAATTATGAAAGCATGGAAAATTAAAAATATTGTAGTAAAAGACTGGTTTGGGATTATGACTTTATGTGAGACACCATGAATCATGTCCCATATGCTTCGAATATAGGATCGATTACATGTGCTATAATATTTATCCTTTCTAAATTTTCCAAATGCCTAGGGAATTAAGAGGGGAAAAGGTCTAGAATTGGGGTCATATAGGATTAGTATTATTCTTGTCTTTCACTTTGCATGTTTTGACTTCCCGAATAACTAAGTTATTCAAATTCTCCACAGTCAGTCAAGACTGTCATGAAGTTGGCTTGTAGATGTCTAAGCTGTTGGACATAACAAGAGTTGCTACAACATTCATGAGTGCTCCTGGAATGAGATTCGAGTATTGGATTCAACCCACACTCATTTGACTCACTTCATAGATTTTATAACGAGTGAATCATGAGACGATAATATCTTACATTCTTCAAACCTAGAGATATGATTTGTTGACTGTGAGTTGGTTATACATTGATTGGACAAAAATGTATCAGTAACTTGATGTTATAAAATGTGCCATTGTGTATGATTCAACAAGTGGTTAGTATAAACATATGAATCGAAGTTTATCCATTCCTTTCACCCTTGGATGGATAAAATCGATATATGTGGGCCCCTTGATGATTTAATGATGACACCCCTAAGTGCTTGGCCAAACCTGGACTGATTTGATTTGTTCAATTAGTCAGTTGTCAGAAATCGAAAATCGGGAAACAACAAATGGATATAGAGAATTATTATAAGCCATTTCTTAGTCCATATGGTATCTAGAATGGAGGAATATATGATCCCTTATCCAATGGACACGTCATTGACTGGGTCAGAGTTCGACAACGGATTTAAGAGCTACGATTGCTAGTCGGGATCTTGGAGTCATACGTAATAATAGTTTTAGACTTCTCAAAGTGGGAGACTGTTGGATTAGATGTCTAAGCCGATAATTATTATTGGTATGTATTCGACCGAAGAGTAGCATGGTCCATTTGTGTTGCATGGCATTGGAAAAATTGGATAGACAAAATTAGAAAAGGGATACTTATGATTTTTATTAATATATTATAAGTTCTAATATATTAACATGAAATTTAATTAGTATTGATCAAGAATTAATTTAGAATTAATTTAGTGATCAAAAGGAACTAATTAAATATGGAATCTTATATATATATATATATATATATATATATATATATATATATATATATATATATATATATATATATAACTTCAAATATTTTATAACTAAGGTTACGACATCCCTCTTCTAGGTTATAAAATCTTGTGTTGGGTCCTAGCCTAAATATTTCATATTGGGTGTTATATTAAGGATTTAAATCAAGTAACTTGGATTTCTCCCATTGTAGATGTTTGGTTCAGACAATTATGATCTTCCCAAATCTCTTGGAACAAAATCCCCTAATGAAGATGATGTCCCGCGATTGGATCATGGAAATCATACTTCTCTTTCTCTACCTCCTCCAGTTATTCTCCCTACCCCACAAGCTCGAAGACTTGAAAAGTTTAAGATCACTCAAGCCCTACTTGCAATGAAACATAAAGATGGAAGACATGTGTGTACTAATGTATTAGAAATGAAGACACACGTTAACATGTCGAGAATGTTGGGTGTCATTGTCCCATGGAAGTTGGCTATTGACTGGTTTCTTCAGTCACTTCCTGAGTCATATAGCGAGTTCATTAAAGACTACTATGAGACAGATCACGACATGACCCTAATAGATCTTTCTTATTTGCTTGTTGTGCTGAATCAACAATGATTTGGCGCAATGGTCAAGCAAATTTGGGTTGAAGTTCTATTTCTCCAACTTCCATGGGCATTGATAATGGAAACATTGGAAGTCTAGAAAAGCTTTCTGTTCCCAATGGAAAGGGATAGGCCTTGGTCAACCCGGTTGATCAAAAGGTAAAGGCAAAGGCTAAGTCTGTGATAGTCCTATGTACCATTCCCAAAGAGTCTATATGTTTCAATTACCAAGAGAAGGGGCATTGGTTGCGAAGCTGCCCTAACTACCTGAAAGATCTGAGAGAAGGAAGCATCAAAAAGTTTGACGCTACTTCAGGTAAGTCCACTATCTAACTCTGTTAAGTTCCTAATTGTTGATTCTTAATACACGATGTGACTATGTTGCATTTTAATGTTTGGCAGGATCAAGAAAACGAAAGGAAGCTTAAAAGAAGAGTATGCGGAATCTGATCGCGAAGATGGATTTCAATCGCATGGTTTGAAGATTGGATTTTTGAGTTGCTGCTTATGAGTTATGATAGATTGCTCGGAAATATGTAATAGCATAGTTTTCATTTAAAGTTGCATTGTAAGGAATTTTTTTTCTGCATTTTATAAATAAATAAAATTTTGTTTTATATCTCCTTGCAATGGCATTTATGGAAAATTGATGTTTGTATGTTTCTAGGAATATTGGAAATATGAATTTGATTCTTTCATTTGTAGTAGTGTCTAAATTTACCAAATAAGGAAAGATTCTCATCACCTAAGTTTCAACTGGAGAAAAACTTGGAATCAAGCAAGTTGTATTGTATGATGAATGACAATTATCATCTGTGGAAAATTAAGACTAATTCCTTGTTCACATGTATATGTGAGTCAAGTGAATGACTAAGGGATTGAGTACACATTCCTATGCACTGGTCAAGTCCGCCACAAAGATCGATAAGACTATTCGCCGTGATTTACTAAAGTTTAGTAAATATGGTTATACTTACAAGTTTAAGTATAATTCTGAAACATTGGAAAAGTTTCGATGTATGGCAGAATGAATGAGAAGAATCAAATTAGGCAGATAGATAAAAGTTTCTCAAATCTGAAAGGATGCCAGAGTACTTTAGTATTATTTTTTGTGATCATCTTAATGATTAAGATACCATATTACAATTGGTCCTGTAATGACATCTTAGTTCATTCCTATGGCTAAGAATAGGAATCATGAATTGTTGAAATGGTTAAATCAAGAAGATGAGTCATACTTCGTTCCAAAACAATTATTAGATTCATACACCAAGATTGTAACTTGAGTGACACATCTTAAAGAAGGTTTATACACTTGTCAGATGTAAGAGTAAAATGTTTTCTACTATTTTACATTTGAAATTGGTAAGTTGTGATGTTTTGGATAAAACAAAGACCATCTAAGGCCAATTGTGTGAAGTGTTTGTCTTGATAAGAATCCACACTATCTCTTGAATATTTGTTTTTCAAGGAATGGTTCTTGGCAAGAGTCTTATACGTCAAGAGGATAGTGAGAGTTTAAAAGATCCTGAAATAGTTTCAAGAACTAATCAAGAATAAAACCTATAGTTTATCACTAGCGCATGACTTGAGGATTGTAACCTATCGTGTTGAATGTTGGGTCAAAATATGGTTTATACTTTACTTTTACTAGAAAAATGTATTTTTTGTGTCTTGGACCGTAAACAACTTGGTGTTTACGGCCGTAAACCCATTTACGGCCCATGTCCACCAAGCCCATGTTCCCCTTGTATAAATATAAGTGTTAGGGTGTGAGGAACAGATTGATGAACGAGAGAAGAGAGAAACTAGAGAGCATTTTGTGTGTGTGAATCTTTTGTATCCGGATCCTAATTCTAATCAATTCATAAAAATATTCATATTATTCTTCTTCTCCTTCTCTTCTATTTGATCTGACATCATCCGTTTGATTGGGATTCCGCACCATCAAATGGATCTGATTGATACACAGGCAAATTAGGGACTTACAATTGGTATCAGAGCTTGGTTGTATCAATCAATTTTGTCAGATTTGGAGTATTATTTGATCTTATTTTCGAAAGATTTTTGAGTTTTTGGATAGATCTCAGAAAAATAAGGGGGGTTTGTTCTTCATGTTTTTCATACAAAAAGGTTTTTGATCGAGTTTTGGAGCTTCAAAGTTGAAAAATCGTTGTTTTTTGTCGTAATCAACGAGGAGTTTGCGGCCGGCGGTTAGGGTTCCGAAAAGTTTGCGGCCGGTGTTTGCGGTTCGAGGAGTTCGCGGTAAGAGGTTACGGTCTGAGGCCTCGCACGTTTACGACCCGAGATTACGGCCTTTGCGGTTAGCCTCGGTCAGCAGCGTGTGCGAGACTTCGATCAGGGTCCGAAGTTCGCACGCATACACTTAAAAAAAGGGGGGCGAAGCGTTTTTGGGGGGTACCGGGATTCGAACCCGGGTCTCCTCCATAAAAGACCAACGCCTTACCAGTTGATCTACATTGCCACATGTTTCTTTCCTTCCGTTATTCATTCAAAACCTCTCATTTTCGCATCTAAATTTCGAAAATTGGCATCTTTAACCCCCAAAATCAATTACTTTTATTTGTAAAACCTCATTTTCAATAATAAAAAAAATATATATCTAAAAAAAATTAAAAAAAAATTAAAAAAATAAAATATAAAAAAAAATTAGTTTTTAAAATTTGACTTTTATTTAAAATTTTGACTTTTACTTTCAGATTTGACCTTTGATTTTAAGCTTTGATTTTTTCGTTTAACTTTTAAACTTTCAAATTTAGCTTTTCGGTTTGACTTTTAAGTTTGACTTTTCAAGTTTGACATTTGAGTTTAACTTTTTAAATTTGACTTTTAAGGTTGACTTCTGAGGTTTATAATCAAAGGGTTTGACTTTTAAGTTTGATTTTGTTTTTTAGTTGTGCTTTTTAATTCATTTTAAGGTCTACAAGGGAGTTGAAAACATGAAAGAGAGTCGTCAGGATATGTTAAGACAAAATTTCAACATTTTCGATTATATCCCTGGAAAAACCCTCGAAACTCAGTTGCAGCGATTTACTACACTTACTACTGAGATGAATATAGTTGGGATCTTCTTGTCTAAGTTTGAGATAAACAAAAAGCTACTGAATTCACATCCAAAATCGTGGGATATGAACATGGCTATCATCAAGAAGACAAAAGATCTCAATCATCTTAGTCTTGCTGATGTAATTGAAGATGCTTTGAAGTGTAGAAAAACAACGAGTTCTGAAAACATCCCGGTCACTGAAGTTACATGTACTCCAGTTTGTGAAACTACGATTAAATCTCTTCGGGAACAAATTGATTTATTAAAAAGAGAAGTTGAGGACCTGAGATATGAAGGATATCAACTTAGGAAAGGACAGAAACCCCTGAAGGCTGAATTAGAAGCAAAAACCAAGGACTTTAGGAAGCTTCAGGAAGAGTATAGCAACAAGTGTGAAAATTATGACTATATTAAGAGTCAACTTGCTTCTGTGACTGAAGAACTTGACACTTTGAAAATTAAGTGTGGAAAAACAGATGTTAGGTATAAAAATTATACTGCATCAAGTCAGACAGTCGACTCCTTATTTGAAACCCAATTAAAGTTTAAAGATAATCAAAACAAGGGTCTAGGGTATGATAGTGTTCCTCCACCTTTCAATCATAACTACACATCCATCCCTATGACACAAAAAGAAATTGACAGGGAGGCACATCTTCGATATGGCAAACCAGCTGGGTTTGTGTCAGGAGGTATTCAGGTAGAAAATACTAATGTTTCTACTTCATGTGCAGGTAAAGTAGGAGAAGATGAGAACAAGGAGAGCACTACTGAACAAACCAATGACTCTTTAAACTCAGAATCTGTTGCTTCGAATTCTGTTACTCCTAACAAACCTGTTGTTGAGAAATATAGGCCTCCAATTCCAGCACAACAGAGTGCCTATTGCAAGAGTGCCTGTTGTAACTGTGTGTGGGGGGGAAAAGCAAGAGACAAGGCATGGATACGCCACCAGGGGTAGGAAGAAATAACTTCACAGTGAAGAAAAAGACATGTTTTCACTGTGGAACACCTGCACACATTGCTAGAAATTGTCCTAATCGCGCATAAGTTCCCTACTATGCACAAGGATGGCAGAACGCGCCAAATGGGAGATACTTTAAAAGAAACCCTTCAAGGTCACGTTCAGACAATGCCGAATGGAATGCCATGAAGGCCAAGAATTCAACTCCCAAGGCCAAGCATCCAACTCCCAAGGCAAAGCATCCAACTCCCAAGAACAAAAAAGGAATGTTGGCCCAGAAGTCTAGTTCAAGAGATGCTCCTGTGAAGCCAAGACGAGTTAGGTCCAAGTCATCTCGGCAGCCGGCTTCAAGTTCCAAATCAAGTGTCGAGGCACCCATCAGATAGAACAAGAAATGGGTTAAACCCAACTACAAATGGGTTCCGAAGGCTGAATCTCCCAAATCTTCTAAGGATTCTAATATTTCTATATCTTCTGTTTGTGACAAGCAAGATATGTCATGGGAGAGGGTATCGTGCGGTGATGACAAAGGTCGACCCAGTTTTAAAATGGACTGGGTTCCAAAGACCAACTAATCCCGCTCTGTGTCGGCGCAGCTATGGAGGCATATCATCAGACTTCGGTTTGTTGGTAGTGGCTGTTCCAGGCACATGATAGGAGGCATCTATCAGCAGTACAACACCCAGAATTTTGTTTGAGAGTATGTGTCCTTGCGGGAAGGGAAGAAAGGAAGGGATCACTCATGGGGTTAGTGATTAACGATGTGAAGAATTTTTGGATGTGTTCTGAGATTACGCGTGCTGTTCTCAGACCTTCTGGATGCAAATTCAATCGATGACTTACAGTTTGAATTTTCTTCTCTATACTCCTGAGTTTTTCTTAAGCGGATTCGCTTTAAAGGCTAATTTTTGTTTTAGGATAGTTTAAATTTGCGCACTTACTTTTGGTTTCTCTCCTATGCACAAATTTAGGGGCATAAATAAAAACAAAACAAATATTAGAAAATTTTAATTTAAAAAAAAATCCAAAAAACATTAGAAAATCAAAAAATAAAAAATATGGTGTTAATGGAATGTGCTTGCAGGAGATGTTTTGGGAAATGAAATTAGCAAGTGATAACGGGGAATCTGAATCGGCATAACGTACCTAAGTTAAATCGTCTACGCTATGTGTTCGATGCGCTGGTAGGCACGAAAGATTTTAAATGGACTTAACTAGGGAGAGTTGAACCTAATGAATTTAAGGACTTGACAAACTTTGACCTAGTAATATCCGTTTAACCTGATTTCACGACGGTCGGATAGGTTGAGCAGGGAGATATACATGGGAATCTACCGGTCACATTAAATAACCCGTATCTAGAACTGTTGATTCACTTTTCCTCGATGTGCGGATTCTATCCTTAATTCCGGTTGGATGGGACGACAGGTAAATTCCGATAAATTAGGTCTGTAGAAAATCGTTTTCTTTGTTTCTGTCTGTTAGTCATATGTTGTCTCCTTTGCGTGACTTCCAATCCGACCTGGTACACAACGTATGCAACTCTATTTCTCTGCATGTTATATATATGAAATTCCTCTTATCTGTTAGCCATATGTTGTCTCCTTTGCGTGACTTCCAATCCGACCTGGTACACAGCATATGCAACCTTCTACTTCTTAATCCCTCTAAAACGTTAAGTAATAGCAATCTAAATCTGCTCTCTCTCTGAATGATTGTCTGCTCACCCGGTGTAAGGAGTACTCTGGAAGTTCTTGATGGCTGGGGCATATTAGGAAGCGGGAAACACGTTCTAGTACACTTAAAATTGAACACGTGAAGATTGTCTGTAGATCTCGCTGCTCAATTTAGGTGGACAACAATATCCCTGGTTGTAGTCAGTTAAATGGTCATAAGAAAAATCTATTTAAGAATTAGGGCTAATCATGATAATAAAGTTATAATTAGATACATGCATGTATCATGTCATTGGTAAATTGTCCAAATCTTGTCACAAATGTTTTGTGTTTAAGTGGACCACAATACTGGCGATCGATCAGACGAAGTTGTGAAGATAAGGGTACCGACAAGTGGAATAAGGTTGTCTAACAACTTTGATCCCAAATCACTATTAAAGTTAGCTATTATTTTTGTTTTTGTTAAGTTTGTTCATAGTGTTCTTCTAATTTAAATATAAGGGGGAGAATTAAAAATAAAAAAAAAACAAAAATCAGATAATTCAAAATCAAAAAACAAAATTAGTGTTATTTCTGTTTTACTTTTTGTTCTAAGTTTTCTTTTAGTTTTGTTTTGTCTTGAAAAGTGATTTCAGGTATAGATAAGACTCATAGAGTTTGTGTGGAAGATTTTTGAGCCAAAGGCTTCGTTTGTGAGCATCGAAGAATTCTCATTCGACGGAGCAAGAAATGAAGATTATTCTTTCGACATTCAATCCTTCAACCCCAGAAGCAAGGTGAAGTAGAAATTGAAGATTATGTGACAGATTGCATTGAAGCCTCCTCAATCAGTTTGCTTCTATCGTTGTACCTGCTAAAGTGATCCAGAAGATTTGTTCTCTCTGATGTTCTCTCTAAAGATTCTCAATCTGAAAGCGTCATTTTTCAAGAATCAGTACATCAACCATCCTCACCCAATATGGGTTCAATTCCAAATCTTGAAGAATTGCCCAAGTGCTCAAGATGAAGTAATTCATTGAAGATAAATGCTGAAGCCAAGCTCTCGATGAAGATTGACAAGAAAAGCCAACTACTTTTTAGGTGAAGCTTCTTGGGTCATTTAAGAAAACAAAAGTTATAAACCAAGGGGGAGATTGTTGGGTCAAAAATATGGTTTATACTCTACTTTTCTAGAAAAATGTATTTTTTGTGTCTTGGATCGTAAACAACTTGTTGTTTACCGCTGTGTTTACAGCCGTAAACAGGTTTACGACCGTAAACCCATTTACGACCCATGTCTACCAAGCCCATGTTCCCCTTGTATAAATATAGGTGTTAGGGTGTGAGGAATAGATTGATGAACGAGAGAATAGAGAAACTACAGATCATTTTGTGTGTGTGAATCTTTTGTATCCGGATGCTAATTCTAATCAAGTCATACAAAGATTCATATTATTCTTCTTCTCCTTCTCTTATATTTGATCTGACATCATCTGTTTGATTGGGATTCCGCACCATCAAATGGATCTGATTGATACACAGGCAAATTAGGGACTTACATTGACGTATTCTTATCTTTGTGCCTATTACAGTTAAAGTTGACTATGCATCTGAGTTCTACAAGTTCTCAATTGTTTGCATAACAACTTGGAAGCAATATTAGGCCCTTGTGCTGCCTGGTGGAGAATTTAAGATTGCACAAGTTTAGTCCATATGAGTTTGGATTTGTCACTAACCTTGTCTTGTGATTATGGTTTTGACAAATTCACATGGATAGGAATACATACACAATAAAATCTAAGTGCCATAAGGTTTCTCTCCGATTCATGAGAATGATGGTGAGGAAACGCTTTCACTAAGTAGGTTTTAAGTAGATAGCAATTGTGATATTTTCATTCTCAAAGTCATTAGTGGAGCGTGTGTGGGTAACCGACACACTAACATGGACTTGTGAGAAATGGAAAAGGTCTAAACAATTGAGACTATGATTACAACATCCCTTTTAATAGTTCTCAAAATTGTTTAGACACACATATGAGCTATCTAAGGACAGGTGTATGATTTCGATAAAGTTTTATCAAAGCATCTCGTATCAGAAATCTGAACTTTGCTAAGAAAGTCAATAAAGTATTGATTTCTAGAAGTCCAACTGATTTCTAAGTACATGACAAAGTTAGTGGGAGCATAAGTGTTATGCTAATAATTATCATGTTAGTGGGAGCATGATAATTATGATAAGTATTGCAAGTTAGCAATGTTAATTATAGAAAACAAAAGTTTCAATTGGGAAAATTTGTTTTGCTATAATTAAGGGAGAGGAAATTATACTTAATTTCAATTCTAAAAGCTTAAGGAAATTCCATATATATTGCATTCTCAAAATTCGATTATGATTACAACATCGCTCTTCATAGTCGAATTATGAAAGCATGGAAAATTAAAAATATTGTAGTAAAAGACTGGTTTGGGATCATGTCTTTATGTGAGACACCATGAATCGTGTCCCATATTGAACCATCCCAAAAATACGACCCAAAAATTTTTGTTTTTAGATATAATAAAAGTCATAACACTGAATGTCATATAATAAAAACCATAGGTTGGGTATCTCAAAAGCCATAATAAAAGTGTCGTATAAAAAACTGTATCAAATCATGTCTAAATATCTGAACAAAACTCCCAGGAATAAAGCTGAAGTTGTGGTGTGTGCGATGCCATCATCCCGAGCTCTTCCCTTTACTTGCGGAAGTACCTGAAACCAAAACTGAAACTGTTAGCACAAAGCTTAGTGAGCTCCCCACCCAATTACCACATACCATACAAACATATAAACAACTACTGGGCCCCGCCCACTACATCGGACCGAAGCCCGGAAACTGCATCGTACCGAAGTTCGGAACTAACCAGGGCCCTGCCCTCTGCATCGGACCGAAGACGGAACTAACTACCTCGGACCGAAGTTCGGAACTAACTGCATCGGACCGAAGCCCGGAACTGACTGCATCAGACTGAAGCCCGGAACTGAACGCATCTGACCGAAGTCCGGAACTACTGAACATAGCATAGCATACACATATCAACTAGCATTACAACATAGACTGCATATTGAGTCGAGCCATATCCGAAACACATAACACGCAAAACCGGTCCGAGCCACGAAGGCGTCAAACATTCTAACTACTGCATCAGACCGAGGTCCGGAAACTACTACTAATTAAACGGGCTGGCATTGTGGCCTTAGACCCGATCCTGCTGGAAGGAAACTCACCTTGTAGCCTAGTTGCTGAAAGAACTGCTCCAGAATCTGTCTACTGCGGCTCCGGTTTCACCCCGACTACAATTTCCATAAGTACCCTCAATCAAAATACTGATAATAATACTGAGGGTAAAATAAATATCATACCCCTAGTCAAAGTCAACCTATTGGTCAAAGTCAACATTCAGTTGACCTGACTTGTCGAGTTGGGTCACAAACTCGTCGAGTCCTTACTCTCACTTTCTTGCTTCTGCTCGCTACTACTCGTCGAGTTTGGCATAGACTCGATGAGTTCCTCCTTGATACTAACACTCAGTAAATCTGCATCCGACTCGAAGAGTTATATGAACAACTCGTCGAGTTCTCCTTCAACACATGAACACTCTGACTGTGACTCGCCGAGTTGTATGAACAATTCGTCGAGTCTATTCTTGAGGAATGAAGATTGCCTTGGACTCGCCCAGTTAGGGCATTGACTCGCCGAGTTCTTCCATGAATGAGTCTAACCTCCAGCTCACCGAGTCCATCTCTCACTCACTGGCTCCACTCGGCATAACTCGAAAAGGGGAAAACAGGGGACTCGCGACTCGACTCGTCGAGTCTGAAGAATGACTCGCCGAGTCGTATACATGAAATCACTATATATTCGATTATGCTTGAATCCAGTTCATTCCATTCGTAGATCTAGGTTCTAAGGGCTTGTTTAACACGTAAAGTTTCCAACTTTACATGTAAATAAACACCAAATGAAGGTTATAAGGCTCAAAGCACACTATAAGAGTAGATCTAGGGCTTTCATGCAATATGGCTCCATAAAGATATTAGATCTTGGCCTCTGGAACTCAAACATAGCTAGATTCGAAGGCTATTCATCTCAATGTGTCCTCTATGCTACCACCAAGCCACGAAATGGTTCAAAAATAGCTTTAATGGTGTTCCAATGGGGCTTAAAGCATAGAAACAGAAAAGGGTCGAGTTATACCTTACTATACTCTAAAATGCCACAAAGATCTTGGGTCTCCTTCTTCCCCTCTTGATCTTCCTTCCTTCTTCTCTCAAGATCTTCGAAGAATCACACCAAATCACACAAAATGCTAAGAGAGTTCTAAGGATGCTCTGGGGGCTGACTTGGGGTCCCAAAAAGTTGATTAAATAGGGTGCAAACCCTTGAAATTAGGGTTTCATCCAGATTGGCAGACTTGCCAAGTCGCCAACTTAAACGTGCTCAAAATCCCGACTCTACTCGACGCGTCTGGCTACTGACTCGTCGAGTTCCTCTTGAAAGCTTGAAAAATAATTATTTAAATAACATACCAGACTTTGGGGTGTTACAACTCTCCCCTACTTATCTCAGACTTCGTCCTCGAAGTCTGCTGCTGCTGAACCTGGAAACAACTCAGGGTAATGCTCCTGCATCTCCTCCTCGGGCTCCCACGTCCACTCTGAACCCTTCCGGTGCTGAACCTGGAAACAACTCAGGGTAATGCTCCTGCATCACCTTGTTCCTCAAGGTCTTCACTTTCTGATCTAAGATCACAACTGGTCTCTCGACTTAATTCAAGCTGCCATCAACCTGAATATCCTCCATGGGTACTACTGCTGACTCGTCCACCAAACACTTCCTCAACTGAGAAACATGGAAAATGTTGTGGATCTGGCTAAGCTCTGCAGGAAGATCCAATCTGTAGGCGACCCGACACTCCCGGGCCAAAACCCTAAAAGGACCATTGAACCTGGGGCCTAGTTTGCCCCTCTTTCGGAATCTGATGACACCCTTCTAGGGTGATACCTTTAGGAGGACCATGTCACCCACCTGAAACTCCAAGTCTGAACTCCTCTTGTCGGCGTAACTCTTCTGCCGACTCTGCGCAGTCTGCAGTCTACTACGAACCTGCTGGATCAACTATGTCGGCTTGAGCACCACTTCGGTGCTCCCAATGACACGTTGGCCGACCTCGCCCCAACAGATCAGGGTCCTGCACTTCCTCCCGTATAGCATCTCGAAAGGAGGGCGGTCAATACTCGCATGGTAGCTGTTGTTATACGAAAATTCCGCTAACGGAAGATACGTATCTCAACTGCCACCGTAATCTAGAACACATGCCCAGAGCATGTCCTCGAGAGTCTGGATCGTCCTCTCGCTCTGCCCGTCCATCTGAGGGTGGAAAGCGGTGTTGAAATGGAGACGAGTCCCCATCTCGTCGTGAAACTGCTTCCAGAATCTGGAAGTAAAACGGATGTCTCGGTCTGACACCACTGAGACAGACACTCCATGCCGTGCCACCACCTCTCGCACATAAATATCGGCTAGCTTCTCCGCCGATATACTCTTCTGGATCCGTATAAAATGAGCACTCTTCGTCAACCGATCCACAAAAACCCAAATCGAATCCACTCCACGTGCAGTCCTGGGAAGCTTAGTGATGAAATCCATGGTGATGTCTTCCCACTTCCACACTGGAATGTGTAATGGCTGCATCTTGCCGTGAGGCCTCTGGTGTTCTGCCTTGACCTTCCTGCAGGTCAGGCACCTCTCCACATACCAGGCGACATCCCGCTTCATGCAGGGCCACCAATGATGGGGTCGAAGATCTCTATACATCTTCGTCGCCCCTGGATGGATGGAAAATCGAGACTTGTGGGCCACATCCATCAGTACCTGCCATACTCCTCCACAGTACAGCACCCAAACTCTCCCATGAAAGGTTAACGATTCTCGACTATCATAGTCGAAGGAAGCTACTCGGCCCACGATCCTCTCACACTTCTGTCTCTCATCCTTGAGGCCCTCGACCTGTGCCTCTCTGATCTGCTCCAATAATGCAGTAATCACTGTCATTCTCAGACATATATCACTGATCGGGGCTGCTGCCGCCTTGCGGCTTAGGGCGTCGGCCACCACATTGGCCTTCCCTGGGTGATAAAGGATCTCACAATCGTAATCCTTCAATACATCTAACTATCGCCTCTGCATCATGTTCAGATTCGGCTGATCCATGTGGTACCTCAAACTCTTGTGATCCGTGTAAATGGTACAACGGACCCCATAAAGGTAATGTCTCCAAATCTTGACGGCAAACACCACTGCTCCCAACTCTAAATCATGTGTAGGATAGTTAGCCTCGTGAGGCTTCAACTGTCTTGAGGTGTAAGCTTTCGCATGTCCTTGCTACATCAGCACTGCTCCCATACCTGTGATCGAAGCATCACAGTAGACTACAAAATCCTCTACTCCCTCTGGCAGGGCAAGAATCGATGCCTCGCACAAGCTCTGTCTAAGGGTCTTGAATGCTGCCTGCTGCTTAGGCCCCTAGCGAAACACCACTGACTTCCTAGTCAGTTGGGTGAGCGGTATGGCTATCTTGGAGAAATACTGGATGAATCTCCTGTAGTACCCTGCCAAACCTAGGAAGCTCCGAATCTCCGTTGGAGACTTCGGGACGTCCCACTGCATCACGGCCTCTATCTTGGCCAGATCTACTAGAATACCCTTCTGGTTGACGAGGTGACCAAGGAATTGCACCTCGCGAAACCACAACTCGCACTTGGAGAACTTCGCAAAAAGTTTGTCCCTCCTCAAAGTCTCTAGCACCTCCCTTAGGTGCTCTTCGAGCTACTCCTGGGTCTTGGAATAAACCAAGATATCATCAATGAACACTATCACAGACCGATCCAACATCGGTGTGCACACACGGTTCATGAGGTCCATGAACGTGGCTGGAGCGTTGGTGAGCCCAAACGGCATCACCACAAACTCATAATGACCATACCTGGTCTTGAAAGCAGTCTTCTGCACATCCTCATCTCTGACTCACATCTAATGATACCCGGAGTGTAAATCAGTCTTGGAAAACCAAGACGCTCTCTGAAGCTGATCAAACAAATCATCTATCCTCGGGAGTGGGTAACGGTTCATCACCGTTACCTTATTCAATTCCCGGTAATGTATACACATATGGGGCGACCCGTCCTTGTTCTTTACAAACAAAATCAGTGCTCCCCAGGGCAAACTGCTCGACCTGATAAAACCCTTGTCTAGCAGCTCTTGCAGCTGCGTAGACAACTCCTACATCTCTGGGGGAGCCAACCGATACGGTGCCTTGGCTGTCGGAGCCGCACCAGGGATCGGGTCAATCCTGAACTCGACCTGCCTATCAGGAGGTATTCCAGGAAAATCCTCTGGGAATACATCCAGGTAGTCTCGCACTATCGGAACATCATCCACCGTCATCTTGCCCTTCTCCCGGGCATCTACAACATAGGCAACATAACCGATGCAACCCTGCTGAAGATAGCGCCTCGCTCTCGCCGCTGAACACAAAATTGGTCCGCACTATGGCCTCTTGCCCTGAATCACTAACTCTCCCCCACTTGGAGTGCGGACCCTCACTAACTGAAGCTCACAATCTATCACTGCCCCATTGGGGCCCAGTCAATCCATGCCCACTATAACCTTATTCCCTTAAAGGGGAATAGGGACCAAGTCCATCGGAAACTGCTCATCGAATAACTGCAGAGAACATCCTCTGTGTACCCTTGGAACCCTAACGTCCTATCAGCTACTATCTCCACCTCAAGTGGAAAATCTAGCAACCTGGAGCTCTGCTAAACCTCTTACTAAGCGCAAGAGAGACGAATGATCGAGTAGCCCCCGAATCAAACAATATTGTAGCTGAAATGCCGTTCACTGAGAACAACCCTATACAAAACATATAACCATAAGAAACAAATAAATAACAAATGCAGAGATAAGGGAGAAATACATACCTTGTAACGCCATGTTCTAAAATATTCGTTTGTGGAATTTCAGAGGCCAAGGCCAGGGGCATTTTAGTCCTTTATTAAATTTGGAGTTGTTATTCGAGAAGTTTTCGGGTCGGGTTGTGTTGTTAGAAATGTAGGGTGTATCGTCACCTTTCCGTGGATATAATGTAACACCCTGAGATTCAGGTGCATATCTTTCATCCTTGCTCTTTATTGAATTTTCATGTTTGGTCGTTGAGTGGAGGATGTGTAGCAAGTGAGTACGTTGGGCGTACCAGAGGGGTACGCTGCGCGTACTCACGCGCTTAATTTGGACGCGGAGTCGCCAAGGTACGCTGGGCGTACCTAGAGTTACGCCGGGCGTACCCGACCCAGGTGCAAAAACCCTAATCCTCATTGTGCACTATATAAAGGGTGTTATGGCTCATTCCTTAGCCTCCATATCAGTGAGTAAAACCCTAAAAGAGAGCCCCATCGTTCTTAGAGTGTGAGAGTGTTGATTTGAGGTTGTTGGTGCTTTAGTGGCTTGGTGAAGAAGGAGGATAGGAGATCTTGGAGGCTAAAGCTTGAGGTGCCATTTTGGATCTAAGATCTACAGAGGAAAGAGCTACTCTTGGAGGTATAAAGTTCAAAACTTTCCTCTTCTTTTGGTTTTTGTTGTATGTGTCCTTTTTAGGGCTAAAAACCCCAAAGGTGGAGACTTTATGAGTGTAAAGTGCTCCATGGTCTGAGATCTGTCCTTTTTCAGTGTTATTAGTGATGTAGAGCCATAAAATTCCCATCTTCGATGTTACTTTGGAGTCATGCATGTGTTTTAAGCCTTCTAGAGTTGAAGGTTGGATCATTTTGGGAGTTAGTGACTTGTTCAGCCATGCACATGCTTAAAGTCATCAACTTTATGGATTAAGGGGCTTAGAAGGGGTCAGATCTAAAATATGGACATAGGTCTTAACTGTTTAAGACCTCAAGAGAAAAAGGGCTAAAGCAGGGGAGTACGCCGAGCGTAATCCCTAGTATGCGCCGCGTACTGGGTGGCGCTCCCCGATTCTGTGGTGCATCTGGGTACGCCCAGCGTACACATCTGGTACGCGCAGCGTAACCTTGGGAGTTGACTTTTGGTTGACTTTTAGGGTATGGTCTAATGTGGGGCCTTTGAGCTATGAGAGGGGTAAAATGGTCTTTTACCCTTCTGAGAGTGTCATAAGAGAGCCTAGTCTAGCCTTTGAGAGTTATATTAAATATAGTGTTATTTTCATATGATTAGGCGGAAGCTAGGCCAACATTTGCCGAGTCAGATTTTTACCGAGATACCCGAGGTGAGTCTTCTCACTATACTTTACCTAGTGTGGTAACAGAGTTAAGAGACAGAGCATTATAGAGTTATATGCCAGTGTGATTGCATGTTATTATGTGTTGTGATTTATTGTGTTATGTGATATGCATGATTCAGAGTTACGGAGTTGGGACTTTCAGGTCCCTGGAGTTCGGGCCAGAGGGCCCACAGAGAGTTGGGACTGGAGGGCCCCACTGAGACAGATTGACCAGAGGGTCAACAGAGTTACAGCCTCGAGTGGCTATTATGTGATTATTGTGGTATTTTGGGGAACTCACTAAGCTTATGCTTATAGTGTTCAGTGTTATGTGTTTCAGGTACCAGTGATGACCGCGGGAAGGCGCCGGCTTGATTCGTACACACATATGGGATTGGATATATTTTGATATTGGGAGACATTTGTGAAATTAAAACATGATGTTATGAGATTTTATGAATGAATGGTTTTATTTAAAATGTGTTTTCAAATGTGAAAAATTGTTTTAAATTTTACGGTGTTACAAGTTAGTATCAGAGCCTAGGTTTGAGGGATTCGGGTGCACCTTCGGGCGTATCTGACAAACAGAGCAGAGTCGTGTGTACGAACAGCCAGCGCCCGAACGGTGATTTCCCAAAATACAATTATTATAAGTGTTATGAGATATGATGTGCTATGTTATATGATGAGCTATGATATGCATGCTAGAGTAGACCAGGTATTCTTATTAGGACTAGAGTGGCCTGATATGTGATGCCTGAGTCTAGGAGTCTTGCTGCTATGAATATTTCAGAGTGATTAGGTAGTAGCGAGGAGATTGTGAGAGATCTGTTTGCGAGTATTATATGATTAGAAAGAGTAGAGTGCTTGGGATTTGAGACTCTAGGAGGAGGACTTGGGGTGGATGCTGATGCGGTGTGGACGGTTGTATTGGGCCTGTACTACTAAAGACACCGGGTCAGTGCACAGTCCAAGTAAGAATCTTTGGAGTACCAAGGAACAAGTAGGATGGAGTACTCGAGTGTGAGTATAGTCGAGCGAGTCCCTGATATTATTCTTATGTTGTATTTCAGAGAGAGAGAGAAGGATCATGGTTGGGACTCGCCAAGCATTAGGGACCAGTGATACGAGGGATGAGGAGATCCGTAGGATCATCCAGGAGGAGGTGGCTGCGGCCATCAGGGCAGAGATACCACAGATGTTCGGGTCTATCAAGACCACATTGATAGCCACTGCAGCTATAGCTGCGATGAGGCCGCAGGGTGGTGATGCGTTGCTGTTCCGAGAGTTCAGCAACACAAAACCACCGGAGTTTAACGGGACCCAGGACCCGATTGCGGCGATGAGATGGATTTCAGACATAGAGGGGTGTTTCTTCACTTGCTCGTCTCCTGAGCATTTGAGAGTCCGGTTCGTGCTGAACCAGCTTCGCTTGGGAGCGAAGGACTGGTGGAAATTTGTGACGGCGCACTTCACGCCAGCTGCGCTTGCAACAGTGACCTAGGAGAGGTTCACTGCTATGTTCCGAGATGAGTACGTTCCCCAGGTGGAGAGGGAGGGTTTGGCCCAGTAGTTTCTGAACCTCAAGCAGGGTACTGAGTCTGTTACGGTGATCACGAGGATGTTTCATGAGCGGGCGAAGTTCTGCCCAGAGCACGTGTCCTCCGAGCAGGCACGTATGGGTCGATATTTGAGCATTCTGAGGAGGGACATACGTGAGTTCGTGGCGAACTTGACGTACCGGACATTTGCCGAGCTTCAGGTAAATGCCCGGAAGAGGGAGATAGAGCTTGAGACTCAGGCTAGGGAGGAGGCTGAGTCTCAGGGGAGGGATCGATGACCAGTGCAGTCTCAGCCGGTAGCCAAGCGGGCCAAGCCCGTCGATTCGAGATCAGGGAGCCAGAGGGGCCGCACTTGTGGCATGTGCGGCAAGAGCCACGATGGAGTGTGCAGAGCAGGGTCTTGCTACAAATGTGGCAAGGAGGGGCATATGGCCAAGGACTGCCCCAAGGGGTTTGCAGTATGGTTTCACTACAACCAGACCGGACACTGGAAGGCAGAGTGTCTGCAGTTGCGGGGATCAGCACAGGGAGCACCTTAGGGATCTGCCCCTGCCGCCATCAGAGCTACCGACAGTCGGCCATTGAAGGCTGAGGCGCCAAGAGCACGAGGGAGAGACTTTCAGTTGACCGTGGAGGAGGTCCGCGCAGCGCCCGATGTCGTGGCTGGTATGTATTCTTTCGTGTATTTATTTTGATGTTGAGATATTATGCTTATATTATGTTATGTGTAGATACTTTTCTTGTGAATTCTGTACCTGCCTTGGTGTTATTTGACTCGGGTGCGAGTCGGTCTTTTGTATCTTTGGCTTTTAGTCAGCATATCAGTGTTAGTCGTGAGGCGTTGAGTCGGCCTCTGAGAGTTTCCATAGCTGACGAGAGGGTGATATATGCCACAGAGGTGATCCGATGGTGTGTATTCGAGATTTTCGGTGTTGAGTTCCCGATTGATTTGGTTCCTATTGCGATGGGTGATGTCTGTGTCATTGTGGGCATGGACTGGTTGAGCAGATTCGGTGTGGTTATCGACTGCGAGCGGCAGCTGGTGACCGTACAAGACCCTAGTGAGGGAGTTCTTACGGTGTACGACGAGGGTACACGTTCTGGGTCAGCGTTTTGTTCGGCCGCTAGAGTGAGGCATTGTCTACAGCAGGGCTGTAAGGGCTTTGTGGCGTATGTGATGGATACGCGGGTTGATTCAGAGAGACCGAGGTCAGTTGAGGAGGTTCCGATAGTGCGTGAGTTCCCGGACGTATTTCTAGAGGAGTTGTCGGGTGTGCCCCCGTGAGGCAAGTGGAGTTCAGTATCGATTTGGTTCTGGGGGCCGCGCCTATTGCCAAGGTACCTTATTGTCTTGCACCTCCAGAGATGCAAGAGTTATCCTCGCAGCTTCAGGAGCTGTTGGGAAAGGGATTTATTCGGCCGAGCAGCTCGCCGTGGGGGGCGCCTATCCTTTTTGTCAAGAAGAAGGATAGTGAACACCGGATGTGCATTGATTACCAGGAGTTGAACAAGCTAACGGTCAAGAACCGTTACCCGTTGCCGAGGATCGATGATTTGTTCGATCAGTTGCAGGGAGCATCTTGGTTCTCCAAGATCGATTTGAGGTCGGGGTATCATCAGGTAAGGGTGCGAGATGAGGATATTCAGAAGAGAAGATTCAAGACTCGTTATGGGCATTATGAGTTTGTGGTGATGCCTTTCGGACTCACCAATGCCCCGACAGTGTTCATAGATCTCATGAATAGAGTGTGTAGGCTGATGTTGGATCGGTCGGTGATCGTGTTCATCGACGAGATTTTGGTATATTCGCGATCTAGAGAGCAACATGAGGAGCATTTGAGGGAGATCCTCGGAGTACTCAGATCGGAGAGGCTTTACGCCAAATTCTCCAAGTGTGATTTCTGGTTGCGAGAGGTCCAGTTCCTAGGGCACCTCGCTAACCAGAAGGGGATATTGGTCGACCCGGCCAAAGTGGAGGCAGTTATGAGTTGGGAGGTGCCGAGGTCACCGTCCGAGATCAGGAGTTTCTTAGGGTTGGCAGGCTATTATCGGAGATTTATCAGGGATTTCTCCAAGATCGTCGTGCCACTCACCAGGTTAACCCGGAAGGGTGTTGCTTTTTCATGGGGACCAGAGCAACAAACCTCCTTTGAGACGCTTCGCCAGAGGCTATGTGAAGCCCCAGTGTTAGCCCTCCCAGAGGGGATGGAGGACTTTATGGTTTATTGTGATGCGTCGATTTTGGGGTTGGGAGCGGTGCTGATGCAGAGAGGCCATGTGATAGCATACGCATCGAGGCAGATGAAGCCTCATGAGACGAGGTATCCCACCCACGATCTTGAGTTGGGGGCAGTGGTGTTTGCCCTCAATATTTGGCGTCACTATTTGTACGGGGTTCGGTGTATGATATACATGGACCACAAGAGCCTGAAGTATTTGATGGATCAGCCCAACCTAAACAGGCGACAGAGGAGGTGGTTGGACGTGGTCAAGGATTATGATTGTGAGATCCTATACCACCCGGGCAAGGCTAATGTTGTAGCCAATGCACTGAGCCGCAGGGCGGAGAGCACCCCATTGTGAGATGTATGTTTGAGATTGACCGTGATATCTCCGGTGTTGGACGCCATTCGTGGGGCACAGGCTGAGGCTGTGCAGCCTGAGATGCAGAAGAAAGAGCGAGTTGTTGGGTTGGTACCGGAGTTCGTTACCGATGGCTGGGGGCTTATGACATTTCAGGGGCGTATCTAGGTACCGTTTGTGGGAGGGACGCGTACCATTTTGATGGAAGATGCTCATCGGTCGAAGTTCTCGATCCATCCTAGAGCCACTAAGATGTATTTAGACCTGAAGAGGGAGTATTGGTGGCCATGTATGAAGAGGGATGTCGCGTGGTTTGTTGAGAGGTGCTTAACCTGCCGTAGGGTTAAGGCCGAGCACCAGAGACCGCATGGTAAGTTGCAGCCATTGAGGTTCCCGAATGGAAGTGGGAACAGATTACCATGGATTTTATCACCAAATTGCCAAGGACTGCTAGGGGAGTCGATGCAATTTGGGTGATTATGGACAGGTTGACAAAGAGTGCCCACTTCCTTGCTATTAGTGAGAGCTCATCCGCAGAGAAGTTGGCAGAGATGTACGTGAGGGAAGTGGTATCACGGCATGGAGTGCTGATCTCGATTGTCTCAGACCGAGATGTGCGTTTCAATTCCAGATTCTGGAAGACGTTTCACGAGGAGTTGGGTACTAGGCTGCATTTTAGTACTGCATATCACCCCCAGATGGACGGACAGAGTGAGCGGACGATTCAGACGCTCGAGGATATGCTCCGGGCTTGTGTGTTGGATTTTGGGGGGAATTGGGACATGTATTTTCCATTGGCAGAGTTTTCCTACAACAACAGCCATCATTCGAGCATTGGTGTGCCACCCTTTGAGCTGTTGTATGGGAGGAGGTGTCGGACTCCCATTTGCTAGGGTGAGGTCGGGCAGCGTGTTATGGGTAGTACAGAGATTGTGCTGCAGACGACTGAGCAGATATAGCAGGTCTGGCAGAGGTTATTGACCGCTCAGAGTCGTCAGAAGAGTTATGCGGACAGGCGCTGGTCCGAGCTCGAGTTCCAGGGCGGCGACTTTGTACTCCTGAAGGTCTCTCCTTGGAAAGGAGTGATTCAATTCAGGAAGAGGGGCAAGTTGGGGCCCCGTTATATTGGTCCTTTCAGGTGATTGCAAGGGTAGGCAGGGTAGCCTACCGGTTGGAGCTACCTGCAGAGTTAGGTCAGATCCATGAAACTTTCCACGTGTCGCAATTGCGGAAGTGTATAGCCGATGAGTCGGCAGTGGTACCATTGGAGGATATTCAGGTGGATGCGAGCCTGAATTATCCTGAGAGACCGGTGGCAATCAGAGATCGGAAGATCAAGGTTTTGAGGAACAAGGAGGTACCTTTGGTTTTGGTTCAGTGGCAGCATCGGAAGGGATCTGATATGACTTAGGAGTCAGAGTCAGAGATGCGATGGCAACATCCAGAGTTGTCCGATGAATGAGACTTCGAGGGCGAACTCTAGTTCTAGTGGGAGAGAATTGTAACACCCCGAGATTCAGGTGCATATCTTTCATCCTTGCTCTTTATTGAATTGTCATGTTTGGTCCTTGAGTGGAGGATGTGTAGCAAGTGAGTACGCTGGGCATACTAGAGGGGTACACTATGCGTACTCACACGCTTATTTGGACGCAGAGTCGCCAAGGTACGTTGGGCGTACCTAGAGTTACGCCGGGCGTACCCGGCCCAGGTGCAAAAACCCTAATCCTCATTCTGCACTATATAAAGGGTGTTATGGCTCATTCCTTAGCCTCCATATCAGTGAGTGAAACCCTAAAAGAGAGCCCCATCGTTCTTAGAGTGTGAGAGTGTTGATTTGAGCTTGTTGGTGCTTTAGTGGCTTGGTGAAGAAGGAGGAAAGGAGATATTGGAGGCTAAAGCTTGAGGTGCCATTTTGGATCTGAGATCTATAGAGGAAAGAGCTACTCTTGGAGGTATAAAGTTCAAAACTTTCATCTTGTTTTGGTTGTTGTTGTATATGTCCTTTTTAGGGCTAAAACCCCCAAAGGTGGAGACTTTATGAGTGTAAAGTGCTCCATGGTCAGAGATCTGTTCCTTTTCAGTGTTATTAGTGATGTAGAGCCATAAAGTTCCCATCTTGGATGTTACTTTGGAGTCATGCATGTGTTTTAAGCCTTCTAGAGTTGAAGGTTGGATCATTTTGGGAGTTAGTGACTTGTTTAGCCATACAAAGGCTTAAAGTCATCAACTTTATGGATTAAGGAGCTTAGAAGGGGTCAGATCTAAAATATGGATGTAGGTCTTAACTGTTTAAGACCTCAAGAGCAAAAGCCCTGAAGCAGGGGAGTACGCCGAGTGTAATCCCTAGTACGCGCCATGTACTAGGTGACGCTCCCCGATTCTGTGGTGCAGCCGGGTACGCCAAGCGTACACATCTGGTACGCGCAGCGTAACCCGGAGAGTTGACTTTTGGTTGAATTTTAGGGTATTGTCTAATGTGGGGCCTTTGAGCTATGAGAGGGGTAAAATGGTCTTTTACCCTTCTGAGAGTATCATAAGAGAGCCTAATCTAGCCTTTGAGAGTTATATTAAATAGAGTGTTATTTTCATATGATTAGGCGGAGGCTAGGCTAGCATTTACCGATTCAGAGATTTACCGAGATACCCGAGGTGAGTCTTCCCACTATACTTTACCTAGTGTGGTAACAGAGTTAACAGACAGAGTATTATAGAGTTATATGCTAGTGTGATTGCATTTTATTATGTGTTGTGATTTATTGTGCTATGTGATATGCATGATTTAGAGTTACAGAGTTGGGACTTTCGGGTCCCTAGAGTTAGGGCCAGAGGGCCCACAGAGAGTTTTAACTGGAGGGCCCCACTGAGACACATTGACCAGAGGGTCAACAGAGTTACAGCCTCGAGTGGCTATTATGTGATTATTGTGGTATTTTGGGGAACTCACTAAGGTTATGCTTACAGTGTTCAGTGTTATGTGTTTCAGGTACCAGTGATGACCACGAGAAGGCGCCGACTTGATTCGTACACACATATGGGATTGGATGTATTTTGATCGTGGGAGACATTTGTGAAATTAAAACATGATGTTATGAGATTTTATGAATGAATGGTTTTATTTAAAATGTGTTTTCAAATGTGAAGAATTGTTTTAAATTTTATGGTGTTACATATAAAGTTCATCAGAATTGGATCTAGAATGAAGGAGTTATGACACTTTGAAGATTTGGCAAGAATGGCCCTTATAGAGAAAAGTTTGCATGGAAGGCCCTGGATGCATGTTTGGAACACGCATTGGTACGCCCAACGTAAGCTGGGTTACGCCCAGCATAATGAGGTAGCTTGGTCGCAGATGTCCAAGGCGTACGCCCAGCTTATGCTAAAAGTTATGAAACCCTAATCTCGGATTGAGCACTATATAAAGGACATTATGGTTCCAACCCTAGCCCCCATATGACCCTCCCCAACCTCAGAAGAAACCCTAGAACGCCCCTACCTTCATTTTATGAGATCTTGACCTTGGAGAACCCATTTTGGTGGATTAAAGCTTTGAAGAAAAGGGAAGAAGGTTGGCAAGGAGGAACCTTTGAAGCTAGACCTTGTAGATCTGGTATAAGTGCTTCATTTCGGACCTTTGCAAGGTAAAAAGTCTTGAGCTTGATGATTAACCTCTTAGATCTCCTTAGTACAAGTTTATGGATGTTTAGGTCCCAAGATTTGGGCTTTATGACTTAAGCTTGTTTCTAAGACCAGGGTTGCCTCCCTTAGAGTCATATGAGTCCCAGAAGCAGTAAAGTTCCAACCTTTGTGGTCTTATTAAGTTCATGCATGAGATCTAGTCCCCTTTATGGAAGTAGAAGAGTGTTTTGAGAGTTTGGGTTGGTTTGGGCCATATAAAGTCACCAAGTCAGTGACTTTATGGATTAGGGCATGGAATAAGACCCTGATCTAAGTTTATGGCTCTTGAGTCGGAGTATTAAGCGCTTAATGGGAAGTGTCTTAACAGAGTAAGTACGCCGAGCGTAATTGCAAGTACGCCCCGCGTACTCTCTAGCAAGCCAGTACGCTAAGCGTACATTAGAGTACGCTCCGCGTAACGCAGTTAGTTGGGCTTATTGCATTTTGGGCCTCGGTGTGGGCTGAGTTGAGACTTAGGGTCCTTGGGCCTTATTGGGCCATCAGAATTCAGTTGCTAAGGACCAAGGATTTAGCATTGGGCTTGAGTAAGGTCAATAAAGGGCTTTGGGCCCAATAGAGAAAATTGGGCCATTAGTGGGCCTTTAATGGGGCCATGGATGGGCTTTGAAGGAATTGGGGTTTTTGGACCATGTTGTGACCCATGCCATAACAGGGGTAAAATGGTCATTTTACCCATAGGAGAATCCCTATTCTGTGTTAGTATCTTATTTCCCATGATAGCTGGGGAGCAGCCGGGACAGCAGTCGGGGATCTTTCACTCGAGTTTTCAATAGTCAACATTTCGAAGTGAGTTTCCTTCCAGTAGGAACGGGTGTAAGGCCACAATGCCGGCCCGTTTAGCTAGTAGTAGTTTCCGGACTTCGGTCCGATGCAATAGTTAGTATGTTTGATGCCTTCGTGACTCAGACAGGATTGATGTGTTATGTGTTCCGGGCTACGACCCGTTGCAGTATGCAGTATATGTGTGTTCATGCTAGTTGATATGTTTATGTTATGTTCTGTTCAGTTAGTTCCGGACTTCGGTCCTACGCAGGTAGTCCGGACTTCGGTCCGATGCAGGGGACAAGGTCCCAGTCAGTTTCCGGACTTCGGTCCGATGCAGGGGGCAAGGCCCCAGTTAGTCCGGACTTTGGTCTGATGCAAGGGACAAGGTCCCAGTCAGTTAGTCCGGACTTTGGTCCGATGCAGGGGACAAGGTCCCAATCAGTTTCCAGACTTCGGTCCGATGCAGGGGGCAAGGCCCGAGTTAGTCCGGACCTCGGTCCGATGCAGTGGGCAAGGCCCAGTATGTGTTTTATATGTTATGGTATGGTATTTGGTAGTTTGGGGGAGCTCACTAAGCTTCGTGCTTACGGTTTTCAGTTTTGGTTTCAGGTACTCAGTTTTCAAAAGAGAAGCTCGAAGAGATTGCAGTGCACACACCATAGTCAGTTAGCCTGAGGAATGTTTTACTCTGATAATGAGATTATGTTTTGAATTTAATACTCGAAAGTTATGTTATGACTTATGATACGTTTTATAAATATGGTTTTAGTAATGTTTTAAAAAGAAATTTTTAGTCATGATTTTTGGGTCGTTACAAGTTGGTATCAGAGCCTTGGTTTGAGGGATTCAGACATACTTGAGAGTGTGTCTGGACTCAAACTAAGGAAACGGTAAAAGGTTTTCAAAAGAAAAACATTTTCGAAAGGAATTTTTGGTAAGAAGGATTTTGAGAAAAGAAAAGAGTTTGAGAAAAAGCAAAAAGAATATTTAAAAAGAAACTAACTTGAAAAGAGAAAAAGGGTGTGGTGCATGCAATCTGCCGATCTCAAGTAAGTACTCCCAAATTACCCATACAAGTATGGGACTAAGGATCTAGGAGGATGCCTTATGTGCCTGCTCATGTGTTTCAGCCTTATGAGAATTGCATGCTAGTATTGAGTAGACAGTAGTAGGATAGCCTGTGTAGGTTATGCCTGATAGTATGAACTTAGCATTGTATGCTAGTACAGTTTCTGGTTATGAGAATATTTTTGCATGAGTATGTTTCGTTTATCCGAATGTTGCTTGCTTTGTGCTTTGTGGGACTCTGAGTGATGGGAGTTAGCCATTAGGTGAATACGTCACATCACATGTGAGCAGGGTTGAATAATCTCAGAGTGCTGGATTTGGCCCTATTGCGCAGCTCTTGTCTGAATCCAACCGTTGTAGGGACAAGTCTTTTAGTCGAAGGATTATCCGAGCCTCATTGCATGTGATGGTATTCAGGTGGTGGCTAATTGGCATTGCAAGGAGGCCTTCAGCAGCTGAGGACTGGTTGGGTGGAGTCAAAAATTCCCTTGGGCAAGCCTAAGAAGGAAGTAGTAGCGATCAGTAGCAGTAGAGTGACTTGGTGGAGTTAAGGTAACTCTTGAGGAAAGTACGGATAGTTGTGGAAGGTAGTATGGGCCCGTACTACTGAAAGTAGAGGATCCGTACTCGAACCAAGAGGGGCCGAGACAAGACCAGGGAACTTTTAGAGTGTATGAGAGATCCCTCAGTAGCGGTGTGTATATTGATCAGGAAGTGTTATATTTTCAGCATGGCGACATTACGCGAGTTACCAGTTAGCAGTTCAGGTACCGAGGAGGGATCTGGCTCGGGCTCTGGAGCCGGGCAGCTTGATGATCAGATGAGGGATTTCATTTCCGCAGAGATTATGTGCAACATCATTGATCAGTCTCCAGTGATTTTCGGCTCGGTTAGAGAGGCCATCATGGTGCTTATGGACAGTCATCTTGAGGCCTTTAGGGCCGAGATAGTTTCAGGACAGTTTGGGGCTCGTCCAGAGCCTGATGCTTATGGAGTTCAGGGATCCATCAGGAAGGGAGTTCCCATTTCTAGCTCTTACCATCAGGGGACAATTATGAGTGGGGCACCCTATCTCCAGGAGAGACCTTTGCATGATTGGGTAGTTAATGAGGTATCGCTAGTCATTCGCGAGGAGTTGCCCAACATCATTGAGCGGGTCACTGGTCGGTTGACCGCTAACTTCTAGGGACAGCCAGCTGTTGTTCGTACGGTTGATGAACTAGTTGGGGTCACTCGAGAGCAGGAGAGTGGTTTGGATGGGCAACTCGGAAGAAGGTAGCGGGCACATGTTGCAGGGAGATTGGGAAGAAGTGTAGAGTCCTACTCAGCTGACTTCGGCGCTGGAGGTCAGGAGGACCAAGAGGTGTGTGGTAAGTGTGGATGGACTCATGGGTTTGCTTGTCACAAGTTCAGGTGTTTCAAGTGCGGAGAAAGGGGACATGTGTATCGAGATTGTAAGCAGGATCAGAGATGTTTTCATTGTCACCAGCCGAGTCATTTCAAGTCTCGATGTCCCGTTTTGGTGATGGAGAAAGTTCAGGGTTAGGCGCCCATCGTTCCGCAGAAAGTCAAGATCGAGACACACTAGATCGCAGGTATGTAATTTGAATTCTTCCCTTTTGAAGTAACTCTATTATTATGGTACTGCATCGATGTTAGTAAGCATGTAACCGTGAGTATTATATTACATGTTTGTGTCGGAGATATATGCCATTTGCAAACCTTGGGATTAGAATGGTGAATTGGAGGTCGTCCCCTCTAGGTCAGGTTCCTTTGGATACAATAACTGTAGCATGTATGTGTAAGATTCAGTAGTGCCTCACTACTTGCGGAGGGTGTTAGTCGGGTAATGATCAGTTATACTCTTAGTAGTGACAATCTAGAGCTTCTAGTGAGGTAGCCAGCGGACAGTAGGGAAGTGGTTGGGGATGTGCACCCTAAATACAGGTTCTCGAGATGTAGTCCCTAAAGCAAATACAGTGAAGGATTGAAGGGTGCTCAGTTAGACAGCAAGAATGGTCCGGATCTGGTAAAAGTTAGTTGGAGCGCCGACAAAGGTAAACGTTGGCGGTCAGCAGATCTCCCTTTTCATGGAAGGAAGGATAAGGAAATCCTTTCAACCAGTGAGTAGTAAGGAGTTAGCCGGATCCAAGTGGGGGAGAACCCTCCGAGTATACAAGGATAAGAGCACGTAGACCCAACATGAGTACGAGACCTCTGAGAAGAAAAGATAGTAGCACATCGATGGATTTATTGAGGAGTTCAGGATTAGGAGTTGAGGAACTTCCCAACAGTTAGTTCATGAAATCGAGATGGTTAGTAGCTGGTTGGGAATCCAGGATTGGAGGATCGCCTGTAGGACTCTAGTGAGTCGGAATGAGGATCTTGAGAAGGGTTAACAAGAGATGCTTCAGTGTTAGGAGCCAGTGGCCGAGACAACCTCCAGGGTTGTGTAGATTCAGGAGTTGGGAGTTTGGAAACCTCCCAAAAATAGTTCATGTATCCGGATTAGTAGACGGTTGGTTTGCGAACCAAGCCGAAGAATTCCTCGACAAAACACTAAGTATATCAAGGATATAAGATGTTGAGGTTGATGCAGTATTCGATGACTGAGGGCTGGTTTTGAGAAATCAGAATGAGGAATCACTAGCAGGACTAGGAATAGGCAGGATGTCCTCGGAATAGTAGTAGAGTGTTGTAAGTCTGCAGGGGTAGCCGTAGCATTCACTAGCAGTCAGATAGTAGTAGAGTGTTGTAAGTCTGCGGGGGTAGCTGTCACATTCACTAGCAGTCAGATAGTAGTAGAGTGTTGTAATCCTGCAGGGTTAGCCGTAGCATTCACTAGTAGTCAGATCGTAGTAGAGTGTTGTAAGCCTATGGGGGTAGCCGTAGCATTCACAAGCAGTCAGATAGTTGTAGAGTGTTGTAAGTCTGCAGGGGTAGCCGTAGCATTCACTAGCAGCCAGATAATATTAGGGAGTTGTAAGTCTGCGGGTGTAGCCGTAGCATTCGTCATGTTAGTAGAGAGCATGAGCGCGTTGTTTGGACGCGGGGGAAGCAGTGGTACCCACCAATTCGGGTGCAGCAATAAGGATATGGGAATCCACGGGTTATATTTCAGATTTCCCAAATGGTTCAGTTAAGGTTAAGTCGGCGATTCGTCAGTTGGATCGTCACCACAGTTATGAGATCAGGGTAGTAGTGGACCGTTTGGGTTTGTGTATGTTAGGAGCTACCGTTAGTCTGGGAGCCATCATGTTGCTAGTCGTGGAATTGATGATGTCAGGATGTGAAGTTTGGACCTGATCTGTGGATCGGGAGGTTGATAGAGCCACAATGACATGATAATTAGTGGAACCTAGTTCCAGAGAAAGATTCGTTCAGAAGTCGTGGGAGCGACTAAGTGAGGAGTCTTTGGACTCCACAGTTGAGTTGGAACTCGGTGTTACATATAACCGATGAATGTTTGGAGACCAGGAAGGTCTCGAGATATTTTAGGAAGCGGCCATAAGGCAAAGCAGTGTTTCAGACCGTTCAATGTTTCAGGCAGATCAGTGCTTCAGGTAGTTCAGTGTTCCAGGCAGTTCAGTGTTTCAGATAGTTTCAATGTTATGGACAGTATTAGTATTCGTGTTGGAATACAAGTGCTGTCAGTATAGTTGGTTGATTTGGAAATGGCAAGTCTCTTACAGCAGGATCAGTTGAATCATCTGCCAAGTATAAGTGAGATGCAAGGATAATTAGGCAAGTAACCTTTCTTTCAGGATGGAAGACTCGAGTTATTGGAATTCGAGTAGTCAGATGAGAGATAAGTAGGCTGGTTCCGACAGCATCGACTCAGTATGAGTGGCACAGTGGATGGAACAATTATAGATAGTCAAGGTATCTTCAAAAGTCGCTGGAAGCGACTAGGAGATTGCGATGGGGTGTAGTGACCGGTGGGAGTCCGGTAACCCAAATATCGGCAGATTAGTGGACTAGGGTGGTCTCAGTGCATCCAGTCGGCAGATGAGAGGCATCATAATTTTCAGTCAGCGGCAGTAGTGATAAGGGAAGTATGGTAAGAGGCAGCAAGTTGACAGGGGGTGTTACGCCTTTTGCAACAGGGTTGGATAATCTCAGAGGGGAGGGTTGACCTGGTTACGCAGCTCTCGTATGAGTCTTAACCGTTGCAGGGATAAATCTTTCACTCGAAGGATTGTCTGATCCATTCGCTGGGACGGGTGCTCAACACTACGTTATGGAAATAAGAAGTATTTAGTATGTTCTAGCAGTAATGATCAGCACTGAGAGTGGCTGGGGTGATGGACAAAAGGGTTAGAGTCACCAGACAAGGTGTGGTGAGATAATTGGTCATAGCGGACTTCGAGGACGAAGTCTAGTTTAAGTGGGGGAGAGTTGTAACGCCCTATTCTAAAATATTCGTTTATGGAATTTCAGAGGCCAAGGCCTGGGGCGTTTTAGTCCTTTATTAAATTTGGAGTTATTAATTGAGAAGTTTTTGGGCCGGGTTGTGTTGTTAGAAACGTAGGGTGTCTCGTCACCTTTCCGTGGATATAAAGTTCATCAGAATCGGATCTAGAATGAAGGAGTTATAACACTTTGAAGATTTGGCAAGAATGGCCCTTATAGAGAAAATTTTGCATGGAAGGCCCCGGATGCATGTTTGGAACACGCGTGGGTATGCCTAGCGTAAGCTGGGTTACGCCCAGCTTAATGAGGTAGCTTGGTCGCGGATGTCCAAGGCGTACGCCCAACGTACCAGGAGGTACACCCAACGTACGCTAAAAGTTATGAAGCCTTAATTTCGGATTGAGCACTATATAAATGACATTATGGTTCCAACCCTAGCCCCCATATGACCCTCCCCAACCTCAGAAGAAACCCTAGAACATCCCTACCTTCATTTTATGAGATCTTGACCTTGGAGAACCCATTTTGGTGGATTAAAGCTTTGAAGCAAAGGGAAGAAGGTTGGCAAGGAGGAACCTTTGAAGCTAGAGCTTGTAGATCTGGTATAAGTGCTTCATTTCGGACCTTTGCAAGGTAAAAAGTCTTGAGCTTGATGATTAACCTCTTAGATCTCCTTAGTACAAGTTTACGGACGTTTTGGTCCTAAGATTTGGACTTTATGACTTAAGCTCGTTTCTAAGACTAGGGTTTCCTCCCTTAGAGTCATATGAGTCCCAGAAGTAGTAAAGTTCCAACCTTTGTGGTCCTATTAAGTTCATGCATGAGATCTAGTCCCCTTTATGGAAGTAGAAGAGTGTTTTGAGAGTTTGGGTTGGTTTGGGCCATATAAAGTCACCAAGTCAGTGACTTTATGGATTATGCTAAAAGTTATGAAACCCTAATCTCGGATTAAGCACTATATAAAGGACATTATGGTTCCAACCCTAGCCCCCATATGACCCTCCCCAACCTCAGAAGAAACCCTAGAACGCCCCTACCTTCATTTTATGAGATCTTGACCTTGGAGAACCCATTTTGGTGGATTAAAGCTTTGAAGAAAAGGGAAGAAGGTTGGCAAGGAGGAACCTTTGAAGCTAGAGCTTGTAGATCTGGTATAAGTGCTTCATTTCGGACCTTTGCAAGGTAAAAAGTCTTGAGCTTGATGATTAACCTCTTAGATCTCCTTAGTACAAGTTTATGGATGTTTAGGTCCCAAGATTTGGGCTTTATGACTTAAGCTTGTTTCTAAGACCAAGGTTGCCTCCCTTAGAGTCATATGAGTCCCAGAAGCAGTAAAGTTCCAACCTTTGTGGTCTTATTAAGTTCATGCATGAGATCTAGTCCCCTTTATGGAAGTAGAAGAGTGTTTTGAGAGTTTGGGTTGGTTTGGGCCATATAAAGTCACCAAGTCAGTGACTTTATGGATCAGGGCATGGAATAAGACCCTGATCTAAGTTTATGGCTCTTGAGTTGGAGTATTAAGCGCTTAATGGGAAGTGTCTTAACAGAGTAAGTACGCCGAGCGTAATTGCAGGTACGCCCCGCGTACTCTCTAGCAAGCCGGTACGTTAAGCGTACATTAGAGTACGCCCCGCGTAACGCAGTTAGTTGGGCTTATTGCATTTTGGGCCTCAGTGTGGGCTGAGTTGAGACTTAGGGTCCTTGGGCCTTATTGGGCCATTAGAATTCAGTTGCTAAGGACCAAGGATTCAGCATTGGGCTTGAGTAAGGTCCAATAAAGGGCTTTGGGCCCAATGGAGCAAATTGGGCAATTAGTGGGCCTTTAGTGGGGCCATGGATGGGCTTAGAAGGAATTGGGGATTTTTGGGCCATGTTGTGACCCATGCCATAACAGGGGTAAAATGGTCATTTTACCCATAGGAGAATCCCTATTATGAGTTAGTATCTTATTTCCCATGATAGCTGGGGAGCAGCCGAAACTGCAGTCGGGGATATTTCACTCGAGTTTTCAACAGTCAGCGTTTCGAGGTGAGTTTCCTTCCAGTAGGAACGGGTGTAAGGCCACAATGCCGGCCCATTTAGCTAGTAGTAGTTTCCGGACTTCGGTCCAATGCAGTAGTTAGTATGTTTGATGCCTTCGTGGCTCAGAAAGGATTGATGTGTTATGTGTTCCGGGCTACGGCCCGTTGCATTATGCAGTATATGTGTGTTCATGCTAGTTGATATGTTTATGTTATGTTCTTTTCAGTTAGTTCCGGACTTCAGTCCGACGCAGTTAGTCCGGACTTCGGCCCGATGCAGGGGACAAGGTCCCAGTCAGTTTCCGGACTTCGGTCTGATGCAGGGGGGCAAGGCCCCAGTTAGTTTGGACTCTGGTCTGATGCTGGGGACAAGGTCCCAGTCAGTTAGTCCGGACTTCGGTCCGATGTAGGGGACAAGGTCCCAGTCAGTTTCTGGACTTCGGTCCGATGCAAGGGGCAAGGCCCTAGTTAGTCTGGACCTCGGTCCGATGCAGTGGGCAAGGCCTAGTATGTGTTTTATATGTTATTGTATGGTATGTGGTAGTTTGGGGGAGCTCACTAAGCTTCGTGCTTACGGTTTTCAGTTTTGGTTTCAGGTACTCAGTTTTCAAAAGAGGAGCTCGGAGAGATTGCAGTGCACACACCATAGTCAGTTAGCCTGGGGAATGTTTTACTCTGATAATGAGATTATGTTTTGAATTTAATACTCGAAAGTTATGTTATGACTTATGATACGTTTATATAAATATGGTTTTAGTAATGTTTTAAAAAGAAATTTTTAGTCATGATTTTTGGGTCGTTACATACCTGCCACCACATCAGGAGTCGCTCGTGCCTCCTCTGCCGTCAGCTGAAAAGCCCTACTCTTCGCCACCGGCGTCTCAACTCGGCCCTGACGGCCATCCGTAATCCTCAAAGTAGCAGGAGCAGGTGCTGACACCTTCCCAGCAGCTAAACTCGGACACTGGGACTTTTTATGTCCCTTCTGATTGCACTGGAAGCAAATCAGATCTGATGCTGCAACGGCGGTAGTGGTGGATGTACAATCTCTGCTCATATGCCCAGTCCGGCCGCACTTGTAGCAGCCGGCACTCCCTGCCTTGCACGCCCCATCGTGCAATCTCCCACACTTGCCACATCGACCGTGGCTCTGCTGACTCCTAGCTCTGTGATCTGAACCCTTGGGCTTTTTGCCCGAACCCCCTGAACCTGGAGCCGCCTTCGACTCCTCTTTCTCTCCATCTCAAGGTCAATCTCTCTCTCTCTCTCTCTCTCTCTCTCTCTCTCGCCCTAGCAATCATGTCATCTAGCGTTTTACAGCTGGACCGGCTCACAAACTGGCGGATATCACTCCGTAACATCTCATGATACTGAGCCTTCTTCATTTCCTCATCAGCTGCGTACTAAGGAACGAGATGAGCCCTCTCCCTAAAGTTGGCGGTAATCTCTGCCACTGTCTCTGTAGTCTGGGTAAGATCCTGAAACTCTTTGGCCTACTGCTGCACCTCAATGACCGGTGCGAACTCAGCTCTGAACCTGGTAGTAAAGTCAGCCCAGGTCATAGCATCCAAAGCTGCGTCATCTCCAATGGCATGTCCGACCTCCTCCCACCAATCCCGTGCCTTGTCCTTCAGATGACAGGACGCCAATTCGACCTTGTCCCCCTCGGGACATCTGCTCGTGTGGAAAGCGTTGGCCACATCTGCCAACCATCTAGTACTCGCTATGGGGTCCCGCGCCCCGTGGTAATCTGGAGCTCCACATGCACAGAACTCCCTGAAAGTAAGCGTGCGCGACCCCATCATGGCTGCTACCTTAGCACGGAAAGTGCTCAACCTCTCGTCCATCAACTCTAAGATACACTCCTTGATCAAACCGAAGAACACAGGAGTCTGTTCAAGTATGGTGCGAGTAATCTCTGAAGAGAGAAACTCCCTAGTCTGCTCATCCAACTGCCCGAGCTCCGGGCCTGATCCTGATCCCCCTCCGGCATCTGAACTGCTGACTGCTGGCATAGGGCATAATACCACCATTCTGAAAACACATCATAATAAACTTCAGGAACATAGATATATCTCGATGGATCACTACTACCACAAGTTTCTTGGTCTCATCTCAGCTTTCCTTGATTCGAGTACGAATCCTCTGCTTTCAGTAGTACGGGCCCATACTACCTTCCACATCTATCCGTACTTTCCTCAAGTATTGCCTTGACTCCACCAAGTCACTACTACTACTAATCTCTACTACTTCCATCCTAGGCTTTCCCTAGGGAAATCTCTGACTCTACCCAATCCAGTCCTCAGTTGCTGAAGGCCCCCTTGTAATGCCAATTAGCCATCACCTGAATACCATCACATGTGGCGAGGCTCAGATAATCCTTCGAGTAAAAGGCCCGTGCCTACAGTGGTTAGACTCATACAAGAGTTGCGCGACAGGGCCAAATCTAGCACTCTGAGATTATTCAACCCTGTTCACATGTGACATGATGTATTCACTTAATGGCTAACTCCCATCACTCAGAGCCCCACAAAGCACAAAGCAAGCAGCATTCAGACATAGGAAACTACTCAAGCAATTCTATCCTTATTACATGGAACTGTACTGACATACAATACTAAGCTCATACTATCAGGCATAACCTAAATAGGATATCCTACTTCTGTCTACTCAAAATTAGCATCCAATTCTCATAAAGCTGAAACACATATAACAGGAACATAAGGCATCCTCCTAGATCCTTAGTCCTATTCTAGCATGTTGTTCTACTGAAACTGAAATTGATAATCATAACATAAACTCGTATGGGTTATTTGGGAGTACTTACTTGAGCTCGACTGATCGCATGCACCACGCCCTTTTCCTTTTCTCAAAACTCTTTCTCTTTTTAGGTTTTCTTTTTCAAAATATTTTTGAAAACACCTTTGAAAATCCTTATAGCATTTCCTCAGTTTCAGTCCAGTCACACCCGAGAGTGTGCCTGAATCTCTCAACCCAAGGCTCTGATACCAACTTGAAACATCCGAAAGGTACGACCCAAAATTTTTTGTTTTTAGATAATAATAATAAAACTCATAACACTGAATGTCATATAATAAAAACCATATGTCGGGTATCTCAAAAGCCATAATAAAAGTGTCGTCTCAAAAACTGTATCAAATCATGTCTAAATATCTGAACAAAACTCCCAAGAATAAAGCTGAAGTTGTGGTGTGTGCGATGCCATCATCCCGAGCTCTTCCCTTTACTTGCGGAAGTACCTGAAACCAAAACTGAAACTGTAAGCACAAAGCTTAGTGATTCCCCCCCCCTTAACTACCACATACCATACAAACATATAAACAACTACGGGGCCCTGCCCACTGCATCGGACCGAAGCCCGGAAACTGCATCGGACCGAAGTCCGGAAGTAACCAGGGCCCTGCCCTCTGCATCGGACCAAAGTCCGGAACTAACTGCCTCGGACCGAAGTCCGGAACTAACTGCATCGGACCGAAGCCCGGAACTGACTGCATCGGACTGAAGCCCGGAACTGACTGCCTCGGACCGAAGTCCGGAAATACTGAACATAACATATCATACACATATCAACTAGCATAACAAGATAGACTGCATACTGAGTCGGGCCATACCCGAAACACACAACACGCAAAACCTGTCTGAGCCATGAAGGCATTAAACATTCTAACTACTGCATCGGACCGAGGTACGGAAACTACTACTAATTAAATGGGCTGGCATTGTGGCCTTAGACCCGTTCTTGCTGGAAGGAAACTCACCTTGTAGCCTAGCTGCTGAAAGAACTGCTTCGGAATCTGTCTGGTGCGGCTCTGGTTTCACCTCGGCTACAATTTCCATGAGTACCCTCAATCAAAATACTGAGAATAAAATGACTATCTTACCCCTGCTCAAAGTCAACCTATTGGTCAAAGTCAACATTCAGTTGACCTGACTCGACGAGTTGGGTCACCAACTCGTCGAGTCCTTACTCTCACTTTCTTGCTTCGGCTCGCTACTACTCGTCGAGTTTGGCATAGACTCGATGAGTTCCTCTTCGATACTAACACTCAGTCAATCTACATCTGACTCGCCGAGTTGCATGAACAACTCGTCGAGTCCTCCTTCAACACATGAACACTCTGACTGTGACTCGCCAAGTTGTATGAACAATTCGTCGTGTCTGTTCTTGAGGCATGAAGATTGCCTTGGACTCGCCGAGTTAGGGCATTGACTCGCCGATTTCTTCCATGAATGAGTCTAACCTCCAGCTCACTATGTCCATCTCTCACTCACTAGCTCCACTCGGTATAACTCGAAAAGGGGAAAATAGGGGACTCGCGACTCGACTCGTCGAGTCTGAAGAATGACTCGCCGAGTCGTATACATGCAATCACTATATATTCGATTCTGCTTGAATCCAGTTCATTCCATTCGTAGATCTGGGTTCTAAGGGCTTGTTTAACACGTAAAGTTTCCAACTTTACATGTAAATAATCACCAAATGAAGGTTATAAGGCTCAAAGCACACTATAAGAGTAGATCTAGGGCTTTCATGCAATATGGCTCCATAAAGCTATTAGATCTAGGCCTCTGGAACTCAAACATAGCTAGATCCGAAGGCTATTCATCTCAATGTGTCCTCTATGCTACTACCAAGCCACGAAATGGTTCAAGAATAGCTTTAATGGTGTTCCAATGGGGCTTAAAGTATAGAAACAGAAAAGGGTCGAGTTATACCTTACTATACTCTAAAATGCCACAAAGATCTTGGGTCTCCTTCTTCTCCTCTTGATCTACCTTCCTTCTTCTCTCAAGATCTTCAAAGAATCACACCAAATCTCACAAAATGCTAAGAGAGTTCTAGGGTTTCGAGAAGGATGCTCTGGGGGTGATGGGGGCTGACTTGGGGTCCCAAAAAGTTGATTAAATAGGGTGCAAACCCTTGAAATTAGGGTTTCATCCAGACTGGCGGACTCGTCGAGTCCAGAATATGTACTCGCTGAGTCACCATCTTAAATGTGCTCAAAATCCCGACTCTACTCGACGAGTCTTGATACTGACTCGTCGAGTTCCACTTGAAAACATGAAAAATAATTATTTAAATAACATACCAGACTTTGGGGTGTTACACATATGCTTCGGATATAGGATCGATTACATGTGCTATAATATTTATCCTTTCTGAATTTTCCAAATGCCTAGGGAATTAAGAGGAGAAAAGGTCTGAAATTGGGGTCATATAGGATTAGTATTATTCTTGTGTTTCACTTTGCATGTTTTGACTTCCCGAATAACTAAGTTATTCAAATTCTCCACAGTCAGTTATATGTTGGTAGTAGATATGAATCAAGACTGTCATGAAGTTGGCTTGTAGATGTCTAAGCTGTTAGACATAACAAGAGGTGCTACAACATTCATGAGTGCTCCTGGAATGAGATACGAGTATTGGATTCAACCCACACTCATTTGACTCACTTTGTAGATTTTATAACGAGTGAATCATGAGACGACAATATCTTACATTCTTTAAACCTAGAGATATGATTTGTTGACTATGAATTGGTTATACATTGATTGGAAAAAAATGCATCAGTAATTTGATGTTATAAAATGTGCCTTTGTGTATGATTCAACAAGTGGTTAGTACAAACATATGAATCTAATTTTATCCATTCCTTTCACCCTTGGATGGATAAAAGCGATATATGTGGGCCCCTTGATGATTTAATGATGACACCCCTAAGTGCTTGGCCAAGTCTGGACTGATTTGATTTGTTCAATTAGTCAGTCGTCATAAATCGAAAATCAGGAAACAACAAATGAATATAGACAATGATTATAATACATGTCTTAGTCCATATGATATCTAAAATGGAGGAATATATGGTCCCTTATCTAATGGACACGTCATTGACTGGGTCAGAGTTCGACAGTAGATTGAAGAGCTACGATTGCTAGTCGGGATCTTGGAGTCATATGTAATAATAGTTTTAGACTTATCCAAGTGGGAGACTGTTGGATTAGATGTCTAAGCTGATAACTATGATTCGTATGCATTCGACCGAAGAGTAGCATGGTCCATTTGGGTTGCATGGCATCGGAAAAATTGGATAGACAAAATTAGAAAAGGGATACTTATGATTATATTAATATATTATAAGTTCTAATATATTAACATGAAATCATATTATTTAATTAGTATTGATCAAGAATTAAGTTACTGATCAAAAGGAACTAATTAAATATGGAATTTTATATATATATATATATATATATATATATATATATATATATAGGATGGACCAAGTTCATTTCGGTTGGGCTATGCTTTCATGGATAGTCCATGGAGTTTTTAACCCAAGATCCTATGGAAATGAAAGGTCATGGGTATTAGGGTTTACATGAATGTAACCTTAATCCTCCACACTATATAAAGATGTCTATGGTTCATGAAATGGCACTAGTGCATATACACAAAAGAGGGAAAGACCGATTTTCATAAGGTGAACCTAAGTAACCTTCTTATCAAGTTATTCCAATTGTTTTTTGTGTTGTGTGAACCATTTGAGGTGAAACACTTGGGGCACTAAGCTCTTAAAGGCTAAATACTTCAAGCTCCATCAAAAGGTATGTCATCTAACTAGACTTTTACAGTATAGTTGCTTCATTGTATGCTAGTTAGGATGATGCTTTGGAATTTAGTATATTTGCATGTATAATAGTGAAAACATAGATCCAAAGCACATAGGGTTGCATGCACACCATAGGAGTGTTAGAATGTTCAAACCCCATCGATTTGGATGGCCTACGTTGCTCGCAACTATTCGCAGATGAACTATAACATTTTCCAACTTATCAATTTGATTTTGGAATGAAATCAAACTCCATCATTCCAAGCCCTTGGAAATTTTGGTTGAATGTAGCCTCAGGTAAGGCTTTTGTGAAGATGTTAGCTAATTGATCCACTGATCTAACGCACTGTAATTCCATATTTCCGTATTCCACGTGATCTTTTATTAAGAAAAGCACACTTCACATGCATCTAAAAGACTTCAAAGTTATTGTGAGCAGTGTATGCTAGAAAAATACGAAATGACTCTAGTCTTGCAACATGTGCAAACGTCTCTTCGTAGTCTATGTCGTCTTTTATACAATATCCTTTAACTACCATGTGTGCTTTGTTCCTTAAAATGTTTCATTCTTTATCCCGTTTGTTTCGAAATAACCATTTCGAACTAACTAATGATGCATTTGGTGGTGTCAGAACCAATCTTTAAATTTAAATCTTTGAAATTCGTTTAGCTCATCTTGCAATGCTTGTAAATAATCTACATGATCAAAACCAATTTTCATAGTTTTTCGTTCAATTTTTGAGATAAGTAAATTTAACATGCAGAATTCTCGATGTTTAGATAGCAAAGTCTATTTGTCTTTTAGCTAAGAACGAGTAAGAAATCTAGAAAATGTATCACCAATGACTTGAGGTATTGGATGATCCCTGGTCCATTTTATAAAAGGAGGGTAATTCAAATCATATTCATGAATGATTTAAGAATGAACTTCTACAAATTCCAAATGATCATCATTATCATTGGTTTCCGGTCTCTCCCCCTATACATCAGCATCAGATGAAGAATTCTCCCCATGAAAATGATCATCGTTAGTTAAATTCTCCCCCTAGAAACAATAATTATTAGAAAAAATTTCCTCCTGAAAATAAATATCATTATTTTGATTTTCAGATGAAATAGAAATTGCTAAAGTACATTGAGCTTCAATATTTTCCACACTCTCCCCCTTGATTGGACCATTTCGAGAATGAACTATTGTGGAAATTTCTTCTTCGGGATGAACTTCAACATTTTCAATTGCCTCACAGACTAACTTTAGTAACGCGTCCTCTTGATTGTCAACACCTTTGGATTATGAAGATATTGCTTTGCGGGTTCATCAAACAAATTTACAAAAGCGTCATATAATGGCATGAGAGGAATCGTTTTTGAACACGAAGAGGGAAAGATTTTGGCATGTTGAACATCATTCTTCTGAAATGATTTTATGTACTTGTCATAAAATTTAACATAATAACTTTCTTCAATCTTTTTTGATTTCTTGTTAAGAACTCTGTATTCTTTGGACATAAGTGAATAGCCCAAAACCATTGCTTCATCAGCTCTGACATCAAATTTGTTATGATGTTCCTTTGAATTGTACATAAAACATATGGAACCAAAAACATGAAATAATTTCATGTTAGGTTTCGATTATTCATAATTTCATAAGGAGTAATTAGAAATCTCTTATTAATGTAAGAATGATTTTAGGTAAATCATGCAAGTGCGATTGCTTCAACTCAAAAATACAATGGAAGATTTGTGAATGAAAGCATTGTCCTCACAACTTCATAGAGAGAACGGTTGTTTCTTTAAACTACACCATTCTGTTATGGAGTGTAAGGTGATGAAAAATATTGACTAATTTCTTTATTTGTTAAGAACTCCTCAAATGCTTTATTTTTGAATTCAGTTCCATTGTCACTTCTAATCTTCTAAACAGGCTTTTGCAACTGCAATTCAATTCACTTCACAAAATGTATTAGCTTTTTTATTGTCTCTAACTTCTGTTTAAGAATGAACACCCAAGTGAGTCATGAAAAATCATCAATGACAACAAGTATATACTTATTACCACCAATACTTTCAATTGAAGATGGACCACAAATATCAATATGCAAAAATTAAAATGGTTCAATGATCTTAGTATTCATAATGGATGAAATACTTTTTTTTGCTTTGGTTTCCCATTTTGTAGGTAGAACACATATGAAATTTGTGAAGTTTAATAAAAGGAAGTCCTTGCATAGGATCACCAAGGGTAAGGTTGTTAATGTCTTTGAAATTGAGATGCAAGAGAAGCATGTGTGATAATCAACTGTCCTCTGAAGATGTTTTCACAAGTAAACTGATAGAAGACTTTCCTTCAATGGGTTTCATGTTAAGTGGATAAATCTCACCTTTTATTTCTCTAGTTGTTGAATCTATATGCCCAAGAATCATTATTAAGTGATATTGCTAATAAAATATGATCCTATAAGGTCACACCTTTATCCGGTTGACACATTTTGTATATTTATTATTAATAAATAATTTGAATTTTGTTATTTAATTAGGGAATAATTATTGTTTTGTGAAAATAATAATTATAAGAGAGTATAACTAGTTATTATTTCATATTCTATGAATTAATAAGTAATGCACTAAATTTTGGACTAGTTGGATCATTTTGTCTTTTACCAAAAGGCAAAGTTTATATTTTACAAAATTTGAGTTTATAAAATTTAAAGAATCCTTCTTCTTTATCAAGGTATGGCCAAATTTTTGATAAGGCATGGAGGTTGCTTATCAACCTGCATACTCTGTCCCCCATACTTCTTAAAAGGCTAGAATTATGTTATATTATTTTAATGTAAAGGCATGTCTTGCATGAGAGTATAAAAGGAAGCCTTTCACATGACTTTCGAGCTAGTGTTTTAGTCTTGCACAATATTTCTCAAAAATAAGCATGAAGACGTAACTTTTCTTATCCCTTCTTCTATATTTCTCTTTTGAAGTTAGTTTGGTGGCTTAATGCCCTCTTGACTTGTCTCATCTAGTTCTTATTTGAGTTAAATGCTTAAAGGCTTAAGACACCCAAGAATACAAGAAGGAACTAGCATTTCAAGTACCTTATTCTTGATGGTGGATACATATAGAGAAATCATAGTCTTTGACTTTTGCTATCTTATGATTTTTAGAATAAACATACAATCATATGTGTGCATGCAACCCTAATAAGATCTTTGTCTTCTCTAATTGAACATACCATATGAACAACAACATGAAAACCCTAGATCTTTGGATAATAATCGAATATCATAAAATTAAGGGTTATGAAACATACCTTTGATTGTTATGTAGTAATGACAATCCAAAACCTTTTAGATCTTGAAGCTTGAGAGCAAGTATCACAAGTGTAATACCTCTAATGATTCACAAACACACTTAGCAAGAGAATGAGATGTGAGAGGGAGGAAGAGGCTTCAAATTTCGACTAAAACTCTCTATGTTTTCTGGTGGCCAAAATTGATCAAGGGTATGGGTCTTTATATGGTGAGGTGACTTAGAGCCAAAGCTAGATTTAAGAGTAGGAAACCCTGATTGCTTTGCTTAATGCCCAAGCAAACCCTAAATCTTCCATTCTTAAGCCATCGGAAGAAAATTTTGGGGCTTCTCTAGAAATTTTTGTCTAAGCTTCTTTAGGAGGGTTCTAGAGCTTCTTTCCTCAACTATCAATAAATTACCAAACAACTCCTGCACTTTTAATTAATTCAATTAATCTCAAAATTAATTCCATTTAATTTCCATTTAACTATTAGTTAAATAATATCATTTCTAATTAATATATTGTTTCCATAATACATTAATAAATCATTCATTTCAACTTATTGATCAAATTAATATATTCTTCCCCTTTCTCAATTAATCATCCTGTTTAGTTGCTAGTATGAAGGCAACCCAAAAGGATTGTGCTACTATCAATTTAAGTATATACCAATTATAGTTGTGGGCTTAAACACCTAATCCAACAATATCCCACTTGGATAAGTCTAATAACTATAATTCCTAGTATAACTTCAAAATTGATTAGCAAATTTTAACTCTCAAGGCCGTCCTCGAACTCTGACCTAGTCACTTATGCGTCCTAAGATAAGTGATAATATAATCCTCTGTTCTGCAAGATATCATGTGTAAAACTGACATGGAACTGAGTCAATCTCATTGTCCAATCCTTTGTTTCTTGTTTTTTGATTTGTAATGACAAATAACTACAATCGAACACATCAATTTAGTCCTGGCTGGGCCCGACACATAAGTCAACACCAAATCATTGAGGGGCCCAAGATATCATTTTTTCCCATTAGGGAAAAAGGAATAGATAAACTTTGACTTATATGCTTGTACTATTTACTCATCAATCACGCAGAACAATACGTATTATAACATCAAGTTACTGATGCGTTCACATATCATCAATGCACATCCTATTCATAAACAACAACTCATATATCTCTATTTGAAGATTATAAGATATTATCGTCTCATAATTACTCATGATAAATTCCATGAAGTAATTCTATGAGCGTGGGTTAATCCAATACTTGAATTCTCCATTTCAAAAGTACTCATGAATACTGCAGCAAACATTTTCTATGTCTAAAACACTTAGACAATCTACATTCCAATTCATGACAGTATTGATTCATTACTTACTTCTAAAAGTATGATCGATTGTTGTTGTTTGAATAATCCAATTATTTGGGAAGTAAAACATGCAAAATGAAGCACAATAATAAACAACTAACAAAAGATAGTAAGCAACACTCATGAATAAATCTCCATTATTTATTCATCAAATGTGAATTACACTTATTTGTTACAAGTTTCTAAATATCTATCTAATACTACAACTAATATCATGCTTCAGACCAATGTTCCTTTCATGCTGAACGTGCTTAGCCCTACTCAGACCCTTTGTGAGGGGATCTATAGGATTCTATTCTAAGGATACCCTCTTCACAACGAGGTGTCCTTCTACTCTATGTCTGATAAAGAGGTATTTTTTGTTGATATGTCTATATCCATTGGATCCTTTATAGCTGGCACAACTCCAAGGTCTCCGATGAATTTCTTCAAACATATAGTGTCCATCGATGCTTCGCTTACAACTATATACTTTGGTTCACAGGTAGAATCTACCATGGTTTCCTGTTTGAAACTTTTCCAAGTTACTGATCATCCATTAAGGGTAAATACCTACCCAAACTGAGAACGAAAGTTGCATCTGTCAGTCTGAAAACTGGTGTCACTATATTCAGTTACTCTCAAGTGATTACTGCCATCGAGAAAAAGGACCCAGTCCTTAATTCATCACTGATACTTAAGAATATTCTTACTACTATCCAATGAGCTTTACCTAGATTTCCCTGATATCGACAAACCATGCTCAAAGCAAAAGCCACGTCAGGGCAAGTACATGTCATAACATACATGATCGATCCAACGACGGAAGCATATGGAACTCGAATCACTTCTACTATCTCTGCAACAATGCTTGGACTCTGAGTCTCACTCAGTTTGGTATTGCTCTGGATAGGCAACTTGTTGGGTTAGGTATCTAAGCCCATAACTATAATTGGTATGTACTTGAGCCGATAGTAACATGGTCCTTTTGGGTTGCCTTCATCAGATCAATTTGATAGGATAGACTTTTGAGAAAGAGGTTGTTTGTGATTTATTAATATATTATAAGTATAATATAGTAATTGAGAAATCATATTATTTAATTAGTATTGATCAAGAATTAATTTGGAACTAATTTAGTGACAAAAGAGATTGATTAAATTTACGGGGACTGATTAAGTAAATCAGTAGTGCTTATAGTTTAGGCTACTGATCCATGGTTGATTAGGGATGGGCTAAACCTATATGATAGTCCATGAAGGCTTAACCCAAAGGGCCTAAGAAATATGAAGGGTCATGATGAATTAGGGTTTGCATGGAAGAAACCCTAGGCTTTGCCACACTATAAAAGCAACCCCTTAACCCCTAAAATTGGGCTATGCATCCTAAAGAAGAACCATAACCGATTTGGTGCTACCTAGCCTCTCTCTCATAAGCCTCCTCTTTCATTTGGTGTTTGTGACACATTAGAGGCATCACATTTGAGATGCTAAAGCTTTTAAAGGCCAAGAACTACATGTTACATTAAGAGGTATTCCTCTAACATGGTTTGATGTTGTATATCTCCAATTTCATGCTAGCTAGGGTGTATGCTTTGGAAAAATGAAATTGCATGTATAAGTAGAGAAAAATTAGATCCAAAGCATCTAGGGTTGTATGTGCGCCATAGGAGTGTTATAGTGCTCAAAACCCAAAATAACTCTCCTTTCTTGGTATTCTACCTACTAAAACGCTTTAATAGTTTATCCAAATATGTACTTTGACTATGTCCAATTAGACTTTGACTCATATTTCTTAAGATCCTTATCCCTAGGATATAGGCAGCCTCTCCCAGATCCTTCATAGCGAAACACTTTAGATCCCAAGACTTAACTTCTTGCAAATTTGGAATTTCGTTTCCTATAAGGTGTATGTCATCAACATACATCACTAGGAAGGTTACCATACTCCCACTAGCTTTGACATATACACAAGATTGATCCTAACTTCTAGAGAAACCAAACTCTTTGACTTTCTCGTCAAAGCAAAGTTTCCATCTGCAAGAAGCTTGTTTCAGTCATAGATTGATTTCTGAAGCTTACACACTCTATTGGGGTACTTAGCATCCACAAAAATCTCTAGTTGATTCATGTAAACATCCTCAGCGAACTTCCCATTAAGGAAAACATCACCCTAATAGATTTAGTATTAGCTACTAGTGACAAGGTCTCATCATAGTAAACCCTTGGGGTTTGAGTGAAGCCCTTCGCAGCCAATTGAGCCTTAAAAGTGTGCACCTTTCCATCGATTTCGGTCTTCTTCTTGAAGATCCATTTGCACCCAACTATCTTATAACGTGGTACGTTTTCAAACAAATTCCAAACTTGATTGTCATACATTGACTAGATCTTGTTGTCCATTGCCTCTTTCCATTTGGTACACTTAGGGCCTACTGTAGCTTCCTTATATTTAGAAGTTTCACCCAAATTTACCAGTATACTATCACTGATAAACATATCACCATCTGTAGTTATATAGAAACCATAAAACTTAGGTATCATTCTAACTCTACTGGAACGCCTAAGAGGTAACGACTCATCAAATGGTTCAACTGGAATTTCTTCCACAGGTTAAGCCATAGGAGGTTCAAAGATTCCTTCATCGTTTGACTATTTAATATCTTCAAGATCAATTATATTCCCACTGTCCCATTTGGACATGAGCTCTCTCTCGCGAAAGACTCCCCTTCGTGCTACGAAGACCATGTTTTCACTAGGTGTGTAGAACAAATATCCAAAGGACTTTTATAGGTAGCCCATGAAAATACATATCTACCTATGAGGCTCAAGCTTGTCTCGAGTCTCTCGTCTAACGAAAGCTTCCCAACCACAAATCTTGATGTGTGCCAACAAGGGAACCTTACCTGTCCACATCTCGTGAGGTGTTTTGGCAACTTTCTTTGTTAGGATAAGATTAAGAATATAGGCAGCAGTCTCTAAGGCATACCCACATAATGAGATTGGAACTAAAGCTCGACTCAACATGGAATAAACCATGTCCAACATGGGTCGATTACACATCTTCAGTAACACCATTGAGTTGAGCTGTCTTAGGAGGTGTCAGTTGTGAAAGTATTCCACATTCTTTAAGGTAGTCGTGGAACTCGATACTAAGATACTCACCTCCTCTAACAGATTTGAGCAGCTTGATCTTCCTGCCCAATTGATTCTTGACTTCTTGTTTGATTTCTTTGAACTTTTCAAAGGTTTCTGACTTATGCTTGATTAAGTATATATATTCATATCTGCTATAATCATCAGTAAAAGTCACATAAAATCGATTTGCATTCCTAGTGGTGGAGCTGAAGGGCCCACACACATCTGTGTGTATGAGATCCAACAATCCTTCACATCTTTCACAAGAACCAGTGAAAGGTTATTTTGTCATCTTTCCAAGTAAACAAGACTCGCATGTATCATCCGACCTTAAGTCAAATGATTCAAAAACTCCATCCCTTTGGAGTTGGGAACTGTGTTTCTTGTTGACATGTCTAAGACAACAATGCCAGAAGTATGATTTGTCTAAACCATTAAACGAATCAATTTGAATAACACTGTTACCTTAATTGTCTACAACCATCACAAATTCCTACACGCAATCACATGGTAAAGCTTCAAAATAAAATACACCATTATTATAAGCGTAAACAAATCCATTATCATTATCAAAAAAATATCTGAAACCTTGCCTATATAAAGCATGAAATGAAATGATTTTCTTGCCATCTCTGGTTAGTAGCAATAATTGTTCAAATGTAAACATAACCGACTACTAATCATTAAAGAATAAACACCAATCTTCATAACAGGTGACTATCTCCTATTTCTAAGGACCCGGTTCATCTTCCCATGCTCGACATCTCCACTTCTTTATAGCCCCTTCAAATCAAAAAAATGTGAAAACCATACCCTGTATCAAGGACCCAAGAATAAGAATACGATGAGTTTTTAGATAAGATAGTTTAAACACCTGCCGAGGTTGGCTTTACCTTTCCATCCTTTATGTCTTAAAATTATTTGGGGTAAGTTTGTTTCTAATTCTGTTTCTCATGGCAAAAGGAGAAAGTAGCCTCCTTAGGATCAGAGGTGGGGGATCTTCAAAATTGGTCTTTCCTTTTCATCCATAACTTAAGGACCCAGTTTGAGACTATCCCTTCGAATTCTGCTTAGGAGGATCTTTCCCCTTCTTCCTATTTCCTGCCCTATGGCCACGACAGGAGTAGTAGTAATAGGAGTGGAGGCAATATGTTTTTCCTTCATTCCACTTTTAGCAGTTCGCATCAGGTTCTGAAGTTGAGCCAATGCGGTCTCTTGGTGGTTTCTAACGATAAGTCATGATGAACTGATCATAACAACTGGGCAATGAGTGCAATACCATATCAATAGCCAATTCCTCATCAAAGTTCACATTGAGCTTCACCAGGCATTCCACATATCTTTGCATTCTTTGCATGTGGCTGCTGACAGACGCTCCGTCTTTCATTTTGCTGGTGATGAGGGACTTTATGTTGGATAAGGTGTCTAAGCCCATAACTTATTTGGTACATACTTGACCCGACCCGGCATGGTCCATTTGGGTTGCATTTCATCCGAACTATTTATGGATAATTTTATGAGAGTTATACACATATGTTTATTAATATATTATAAGTTATAATATATTAATATGAAGTCATGTTATTTAATTAGTCTTAGTCTTCAATTAATTATGAATTAATTTAGAGATTAAAAGGAAGACTAATTAGATTGTGGGCTATTGATTTTATATATTGTGGGCTAACACTCATTTGTTAATGGGCTAGGCTTATATGGAAGTCCATGGATGATCCATGGAGCTTTTAACCCATGGATCCTTGGAAAGGAAAACACATGGGTAATTAGGGTTTCACCCTAATCATGTACACTATATAAGCATGCTTATGTTGCATGAAATAGCCACTAGTGTGACTAGTGTTACTAGAGTATGGGTGTTTGTGTGTGACCGATTTCTATGTGTGTATACACTCTCTCAAAGTTTTCCAAGTGTTTGTGGTGATTTGTGATTCCATTTGAGGCATTCACACTATTGGTGCTTGGCCCTCAAACTCCTTAGGAATTGAACTCATCATCAAAAGGTATGTAATCTCATCTAATTCTTTTATGTTTAAAAGTACCCCATGCCATGTTACATAGGTTATGAACCTTGGGAAAACTATTATTTTGCATGTATTAGACAAACATAGATCCAAAGTTTATTAGGGTTGCATGCACACTTAGGAAGTGTTAGATTGCTCAAAACCCAACACTTTACTACTTCATACTTTTCCTGAAGAGCTCCTTGGTGGTAATTTTCCACTAATTCTTTGTTCATCTCGTATGGCCAGCAATCCTTATAGAACATTTGAAGCTCAGGAGTCATAGTAGCCACCATGATGGATGCCACTTTGGTAGCATCATTGTAGCGTCTCCTATACTCAACTTGTTCTTCAGGAGTAGCTTTAGTTTCATCAATCATTATAATTGATGCCATCAAAGGTAACCCTCGAACAAATATTCAAGATTGAGAAGTTATTGGAGGAATGGTTATTGCAAGAGGAACCAGAAGCATCATTAGGAGTTGACATCTTAAAAAGAAGAAGGATAAGTTTTAGTTAGATAAGAAGATTCCCCAATATAACACCCAAATGAAATATTAATGCTAGGATTCAACTAAATATTTTCACAACATAGAAAACGGATGCCGTGATCTATTTGTGAAATAACTAAAGGTACGTAAATGACGATCTTCCAATTTCACTACGAAAATGAAATTTTAAACGAATTAGGTTTTAAATGAAATTCCTAATTCTTTTGAGATTCATTAAACTATTCAATGACATGTTGAATCTCGATTATGCTCTTCCATTTGTGACTGTGATATCGAGGATCACAAACAAGATGTGAATAAACATGCAAATTATCTTTGTACTCTCAATGTCATTTATCATCTCATCAAAGTGCCAGTTAGCCACACATGCTCCATCAATCTATGATAATTTAAGAGACACCCATTGCAACCCTTTCTTAGTCCATATTAGTATGTCGGTTGACCACACACGCTCCACTAACGACTTGTATAAAGTGCAATGTGAAATTTCATGGAATAGCATCAATTTCACATTTTTCCCAAAGTAAGAAAGATTGGGAATTTATGAAAAAAATTTAGTTACATTATTAATTTCATTATACTTATTAATGACAATTAAGTTTCCTATCAAACTCATTCAACTAACGACCCACCGCCAATCAAGGAAGCAGTGGGTGAGAGTGGAAACCCATTCAACTACCATTTCATAGGCAGTTTTTTTTATCCCCGCCTATAGATCGGCTTTGCAAATAAGGCACGTACTAGTGGTTCGACTGACTTGTCTTTATATATATATATATATATATATATATATATATATATATATATATATATATATATATATATATATATATATATATATAGGCTTAGATTATTCTATTCAAACTATTGTTGTACATCTATCGTATGTTATGAGAATTACTAAGAGAATAAGTTGGTTAGCAATGCGAATACGTTCAACCTTACAAAAATATCGCCATTTTCATGCATTCTCGTTAATTATGTTTTTTTTTTGTTCTCACACATCGTTTTTCACTCATTTTCATTCTGACTGAATACGACCCAATAAACATTCTGACAGAAATGAGAATAATAATAATAAGTGTATAATAACCTTATAAATGATTTAATTAGATAGAATGTGTGTTAGTGACAATAGTTACGTAACATTGAACGTATTTATATTATCAAACAAAATATTTTCTTTATTATTTTCATAGCATACGATAGATGTACAATAATTAGTTAGAATACTCCAACCTAGCTCTCTCTCTCTCTCTCTCTCTATATATATATATATATATATATATATATATATATATATATATATTAGACTTTTGATGTTAGGTGTAATATAAGGTTGTATTTTAAACTTTTCAAAAATACTAAGGTTATATTTTAAAATTTCAAAATTAATATCCAATTACTTAAATTGAAAATATAATCGATCATCAATTTTAGATAAGAATATCAAACTACTATTCAAAATATCCAGGATTACACAATTAAACAATATTGTGACAACCCGAAATTTCCATTTTGTACGAACATTAACTATTCAATAGAAGCTAGTCCAATTTCAATGAACTTCAGACTTTTCCGAATAAGTTGTGTACATTAGGGTTTACATTTAAGAAGATATCAGGAGAGTGGATGCTCATGGGTTTGTGAAACTTGAGCATTTCAACAATTCATCATGTTAGAGTCCAATTCCAGAATAAAATATTTTCTGCCAAAATATTTCAGGACTATAAATAGATTTCTGAACTAAATTATTCATTATTCACATTTCCAACTAGAGAAAAGCCAATTTCTCTCTCACGGATCTTCGGGTTTTCATCCCAAGTCGTGAGTCCACTTCCCTAGTTGTGTTTTATTACTTGTTTTATGCTTAATAACATAGTTTACATGTCAAATATGTAAGATCCGGGAGTTTACCTCCCAAGAACGTTCTTGGGGAGTAAACTCCAAAACGAAGCCTAAGAGCTATCTAGTCCCATTTCCTTGTTAGGTAGCTAGTTAAGGACATTATGTATGATCTTTTAAGGCTAGAATACAATCAAGAACACCTAGTTTTAGGAGTTTACGGCCCAAGAGTTTCTTGGACCGTAAACACCAAATTTCAAGGGCTTAAAGTGCCCTAAACAATCCTAAGACTTTAAGACAATAACCCTCTATTACTTGTAGCTTGAATGGGGAGTAAATCACATCAAAATCATCCCTAAAAGGGAGTTTACGGCCAAGAAATGCTCTTGGGCCGTAAACTCCAAGTAAACGCACCAAAGTGTGCCTAAAGTCCCCTTTAGCCTTAAACAAAAGTCTAGAATTTATCCTTTGTGTGCAAGAGGCTTAAAAGAATTAAAACACTCACCCCATAGGAGTTTACGGCCGTAAACTCTAGGGGATATGGTCTTTAGGCCTTAAACTCCTCAAAGGAGCATTCTAAGGCCCTAAACTACCTAAAGGATTAAACCACCAATGCTAGGCTTATTCTAGAATTCATTTAACACTTTAAAACACCCAAAACCACCAAGTCAAGAGTTCACGGCCGTAAACTCAAGGGTTTACGACCGTAAACTCCAAAGGTGGGGTTTGTTGGGTGGTAAGCTCCAAAGGTGGGGTTTGTTGGGTGGTAAACTCATATACAAGGTCATTTGGTACATTAAACCCCTTTAGCGTTGTCCCGTAGCAACTTAGATGCAACCATTAGGACCTATAACACTTATACCAAGTGTTTGCATGTTCCTAAGTGTCCCAAATTATTTCATTAAGTTATTATTTGGCTAATTAGTTATATATATATATATATATATATATATATATATATATATATATATATATATATATATATATATATATATATATATATATATATGCTTATTATATGATAACTAGGCTCGTGCATGTGAATAAGTCTCCGTTTGCCACCTAGCACGATATCCGACACTACAATCCAAACCACTCACCACAAGTGAGTGCATACCCCTTTAATTAACCTTTGAAATACTTTTAAATGTTTTAAATACTTTATGGGGAGGATACAAGTTCAATGCTTATAGTTATTGAAATCAATCACTTGTGATTGCATTAATCACATGTGATTAATAACTAGAAAACCAATGATTTTATCACTATTCAAACTGTTTATCAAACTGCTTTACTTCAAAATGTTTTACAAAATCTTTTACTTACCAAATACTTTTATTTAAACTTTGTTATACTTCTTATAAATTGCATGCCCATATATGTATAGATATATAAGCAACGTTTAAAGGGCTTAGGAAGGCCATCCGCCCTATTTCCTTTTTCTCGATTTGGATGTGGTCTGGTGGGATTTCGGGTGACCATCCGAAAGTCGTTTCAATATTAGTTATATATCAATTATACATATATAGACGTAAAAGTACTTCCATATTCATGCGTACTATACACATCATAGTAAGTTGGCATCGGGGTAACACATGATCATACTACTACACACTGCTAGATCAATGAGTCAGTTCATTCATGAGTCTATACATTACATTACTATGAGAACATGTACAACTATACTATAAAGAGAACATATACAACTATACTAGAAAGAGAACATATACAACTATACTAGAAAGAGAACATATACAACTATACTAGAAAGAGAACATATACAACTATACTAGAAAGAGAACATATACAACTATACTAGAAAGAGAACATATACAACTATACTAGAAAGAGAACATATACAACTATACTAGAACGAGAAACATTTCATATACAAGAATACGATAACAATTATGATCCACTGGATCGGAGCATGCCTTAAATGTCATGGCCCGAGTTGTAGCCAGAATTCTCTTGGAGGGAGAGCGTGAGTTTGCGTATAGATCTATACTAGATTGACTATCCTACACCTTGTTGCTAGCTACAGCCGGACCTGCAGGTCTGCGGGTGCCAAACGTCATTCCGTTATTACGACCATTCGTATGTCTTTGTTACCAGTCGATAGTATGGTGCAATTATCACATTATACCTTAATATAAATCCGGTTTAAGGTAGTTAGTACAACAGTAGTTCCTATAATACAAAACTACAGTACTACAATGATTTACCCATTACATATTTTAGTGATAACCTCACTTAAACATTAATGTACAAACTATATTTGTTAAATGATAGTTACACTTGGGAAATTACACACTTTTACAATAAACGAGCATACAAAACAGTTAAGCCTTGGTAGAAGGCTACTTTAATAGAAAATATAGGTTTTTCTGAGAGATTCAAACTTTTACAAACACTTACATACATTTTACAAACTTATACTTGAGACACGTTCAAACGTTTTGATAACAAACACCGACACTAAAATACTTATGAACTCACCAGCTTAATGCTGATAAACTCTTTCAAAATAACTTGTATTCTCAGGTCATCAGTAGACAGGTACCGATGCCATCTTTTTAGAAGACGGAGCGCATTCAAGACTCATCATATTATTTTGATTTACATTATATTTTTGGTGTCTAAAACTATACGGAACCCGCTTGTATTAAGTTTATATATTTAATGCAATGGATGATGTTTTTTGCTTATTTACATTTACTGTGTTGTGATACTGTACATGACGTCCTCCGCTCCAGAACGTTTCCGCCGTTCTTGGTTTTGGGGTGTGACAGATTGGTATCAGAGCATTGTTTATAGTGAATCAAGTATATCAACCCATAATAGATATACTAAAGTATAAACCCATTAGGGATTAAAGCACTCTGACCCAGAGTCTATACTTTAAATATTAAAATATTTAATTAAGTATACTAGTCTGCATTCATACTAAAATCATTATCACAATGACAAGAACAAAAGTATTACGATTTTTAAATATCACAAGTGAGCTCGGGGATGTATGGTCAGTCCTGGGAATGGCATAGCCTGATCAACTATGCTGGTCCGAGGAGTGATTAACATATGCCCTAGAATGGTTGTGATGTTTTTAGCAAGTCTAAAAACTTAAATACCACAAGAAGATCAGTAGAACTTAAACTTAAAATACTATAGGTGTATTTTGTACTACTAGTTACATGTATACTATATTCTTATACCTCTCTTCTCGCGTAGATTTAAATGGATGGATTCCATCACGGCGACCCGTACTTTCCAAATGAAGGCAATGCCGGGTGGATCGAAGAAGAGCCCGAAGATGAGCCTCCAATCCCTTTTGATGATCACCTCTCAGAAGGCTTTTCTGATGGATCCGACTCTAAGCCTGAAGTCAACAACCTACCGCTAGTAGGTCAAGCCCTGAACAACAACCCCCGACCAGCTTTTCCAGGTCTGACTCCCTTGTGGGCAACCAACTTGAATCACTGGAGTGATGAACAGGGTCAACCCTTACCATACTTTGGGGACCGAAGCTTTTACAACGACAGTGAAGGTGGCTCTGCTGACCGAGCTCTGCCTGTCATTATCCGCAGGATAGCTCGTAATGCTGAGCAAGGTCGAGCAGCCATCGGCCGGGTCATGGAGATTGATGCCAACTCAGGTGTCAACACAGTCCGCATCCGCCGTCTTGAAGAAGACATGGAATGGACCCGGAGAACCAATGAAACCCTGCAGCAACAGCTGGCTGCTTCACGAGCTGAAGTCTTGGAACTTCGAGCCCGTCAGAGGGCTCAGGAGCGATACCTTCAAGAAGTGTTTCGTCAAGTGTCCGACCTCAGGGCTCGCCCGAGAAATTCCCATCGCCGTTAGATGATGTCTAGTACATCTCTGTCTTTTGGTTAAGGAATAGCCTTTAACATCTGTGCTCTATGTAGCACTTGTCTGTAAAATATTCCTAACTTTCAGTACTCTAATTAGGAATCTAAGAACTGTCAACTTATCTGTATGGTATAATGTAAGACCTACTGTTAGGTCAAGTTTCCTTGAACTTATTACATCAGTAACACCAGTATTATTGAAATCTATCTAATTTGTGGGAAAAATCGGTACACTTGTGTTTTCCTACTAATATTTCTTGTTGTGATTTCAAACACTCATTCAACTGTTGGGCTATGGTTAGTTAGTCCATGTGACACTTTCACGTTGCTTACAAATTGATTCTTACCATTTTTCTTATCTTTATAAACTGATAGCTGAAAGATGCCTCCTCGCAAATCTCCCAGGAGTAACCCTGCACCTCTACCACCTCCTCTGCCTCCGGTCATCGATACTACTGCCCTGAATGTTGCCATAGTTGCAGCAGTGGCAACTACCATGGCTCAGTATCACTCATCTGATGCCAGCAGAGGTGGAACCCCTGTGGAATCAATTCCGGTTGAAACCCCTGTGCGCTCGAGAGAGTCCTCCTACAAGGATTTCACCAATTGCAAGCCGAAGCCTTTCTATGGCACCGACGGAGTCATTGCCCTCTCGCAATGGTTCGAGAAGACTGAGTCAGTCTTCGAAATCTGTTCATGCCCTGCTACGAGCAAAGTCAAATATGCCGCATGCACCTTTGAGGGAAAAGCCCTAACGTGGTGGAACGGCCACGTTAAAGCACTAACCCTCGTCGTAGCCAACGACATGGGTTGGGAAACAATGAAAGACCTCATGATTGAGGAATACTGCCCAAGGGGCGAAGTCCAGAAACTGGAACAGGAACTTTGGAACCTGACTATGAAGGGCACCAACATAATCGCTTATACTGCCCGATTCAGCGAGTTGGTGGCCCTCTGCCCCAATGCGGTTCCTACTGAAGGGAAAAAGATCGAAAGGTACATATGGGGGCTAGTGCCTCTGTATCAGGGGAATGTCCTAGCATCAAACCCCGATACCTTCGACAGTTCCAAGCGACTGGCACAACGACTCATTGACCATGGAGTCAAAACCCCTGCAACAACAACCACCCTAACCATCCCAGAACCCTCCAAACCCGCTGACACTAAGCAGAAATTATGGGATGAAAAGAAGAAGCAACAGGCTGCCAAAAAGCAGCAAATTGTGGCAATGCATGCCGTAATAACCCCTGTTGCTACTGCTACTACTGCTTCGGTGGGTCAGTATGCTGGAAGTATGCCCAAGTGCAACAAATGCAACTACCACCACAATGGCCCCTGCCATGAAATGCAGTGCTCTAACTGCAACAAGAAAGGACACACCGTCCGTTTCTGTAAGTTCCTGGCACAACCGATCACCCAGGTCCCTGGCTCTGGTGCGAGCCCGAACTGCTATGGATGTGGCGAAGCAGGCCACTTTAAGAGGGACTGCCCCAAAGAAAAGAATGTTGGTGGAGCAGGGAGGGTACTAGCTATAGGCCACGGGGAAGCAGTTGCTGACCCGACAGTGGTGACTGGTACGTTCCTCCTCGATAACTCCTATGCATGCATTCTGTTCGATAGTGGAGTGGAGCGAAGCTTCGTAAACCATAAATTTGCTCGTATGCTTAAACAACCACCACACGCACTCAAAGAACTATTCACAGTAGAAATGGCTAATGGAAAAACTGAAAGTACGAATAGCATATACTTAGGTTGTACCCTAACTCTAGATAACCATTCATTCCCAATCGACCTCATGTCGGTCTCAATTAAAAGCTTCGACGTTATCATCGGCATGGATTGGTTAAGTCTTCATCGCGCCGACATCATGTGCTACGAGAAAGCAGTCCGTCTAAACCTTCCGTCTAACGAAACTCTTATAGTCTACGGCGACAAAACTGGTGCAAGTCTTCGTATTATATCAAGTATTCAAGCACAGAAATATCTGCGTAAAGAATACCATGCATTCCTTGCTCACATTGTCGACACGAGCCTCGAAACGAAAGAACTAAACAACATTCCAGTAGTGAGCGACTTCCCCGACATTTTCCCAGAAGAGCTACCTGGATTACCTCCACAACGACAGGTCGAGTTCTGAATCGACTTAGTCCCAGGAACTACCCCAGTAGCCAAGTCACCCTACCGCTTAGCACCAGCTGAGATGCAGGAACTCTCTGGCCAACTTAACGAACTGCTCAGTAAGGGCTTTATAAGGCCGAGTTTCTCACCTTGGGGAGCACCAGTCTTGTTCGTTAAGAAGAAAGACGGAACATTTCGTATGTTTATCGACTACAGAGAACTCAACAAACTGACGGTCAAAAATCGTTACCCTCTGCCTCGCATAGACGATCTATTTGACCAACTGCAAGGGGCGAACTATTTTTCCAAAATTGATCTGAGATCCGGATATCACCAGTTACAAGTACTAGAGGGAGATGTGCCGAAGACAGCCTTCCGAACTCGTTACGGACATTACGAGTTCGTGGTGATGCCATTCGGATTGACCAATGCGCCTGCAGTCTTCATGTATTTGATGAATAGAGTATGCCGACCTTACTTGGATCAGTTTGTCATCGTTTTCGTTGACGACATCCTGATCTACTCCCGAAGTAAGGAAGAGCATGGCGATCACCTGCGACAAGTCCTAGGGACATTACGGAAGGAGAAACTTTATGCGAAGTTCTCAAAATGTGAATTTTGGATCCGAAGAGTCGAATTCTTAGGACACGTGGTAAGCGAAGAGGGAATCCACGTGGACCCATCCAAAATTAAAGCCATTGAGAACTGGTCAGCACCCAAGACGCCTACTGAAATTCGTCAATTTCTAGGCCTCGCTGGCTACTACCACAGATTCAATCAGAACTTCTCCCGAATATCGAAACCCCTTACAACCTTGACCCAGAAAGGCATGGCCTTTGACTGGGAGGAGAAACAAGAGAGAGCGTTCCAAACGCTCAAACGAGCCTTGTGCACCGCGCCAATACTATCCCTCCCCGAAGGGATAGAAGACTTCGTAGTCTATTGCGATGCATCGAATCAAGGGCTCGGATGTGTTCTGATGCAGCGAGGTAAGGTCATCGCCTACGCCTCGAGACAGTTGAAGACACACGAGGTTAACTACACGACACACGATCTTGAACTAGGAGCAGTGGTGTTTGCTCTGAAGATTTGGAGACATTACTTGTACGAAACGAAAAGCACTATCTTTACCGACCACATGAGTTTACAACACATTTTCGATCAGAAGGAGCTCAACATGAGACAACTACGGTGGTTCGAGCTACTCAGTGACTACGAATGCGATATTCGTTATCATCCGGGTAAAGCCAACGTAGTAGCAGACGCCCTAAGTCGGAAGGAATACTCTGGTCGCAAAGTCAAGTCATTATCAATAACCATCCATTCACACTTGTCTAAGCAAATTCAGGCGGCTCAACTTGAAGCCATGAAACCTGAAAATGTGACGAGTGAATCCCTTAGAGGAATGGACAAGAATTTAGAAGCCAAGGGTGACGGAGCCTTATATTTCATGAACCGGATCTGGACACCGAAACACGGTGGTTTCCGAGACTTGGTCATGACCGAGGCGCACAACACTCGGTATTCCGTCCACCCAGGTTCAGATAAGATGTATCTGGATCTTAAAAAGCTATACTGGTGGCCTAATATGAAAGCAGAGATTGCTACCTTCGTAAGTAAATGCCATACTTGAACAAAGGTTAAGGTCGAGTACCAGAAGCCCTCTGGTTTACTGCAACAACCAGAGATTCCAGAATGGAAGTGGGAGCGGATCACTATGGATTTCATAACCAAGTTGCCCAAGACAACGGGTGGACTTGATACCACATGGGTCATCGTCGATAGATTGACCAAGTCTGCGCACTTCCTGCCTATCAAAGAAACTGACAAGATAGAGAAACTTACAAGAACATACATTAGGGAAATCGTACGGCTTTATGGTGTACCTATGTCCATTATCTCCGATAGAGATAGTAGGTTCACCTCAAGATTCTGGCAATCACTACAACATTCCTTAGGAACAAGGCTATGTTGGAATAGTGTCTAAGGCTGCAACTATATTAGGCAAGTACTTGACCCGGTTGTGCATGGTCCTTTTGGGTTGCCTTCACCATAGCAACTTGACAGGATGGTTTATCAAGAGAGAGTAAATATTATTAATATATTATGGGAATAATATAAAGAATAATATATTGTTATTTGATTAATATAAGTCATAGAATTAATTGGAATTAATTTGGTGACTTAAAGAGATTAATTTAATAAAGGGGTATAAATTGTCAATTGTTAGATAGTTAAGATTTAGACTGTAAATCCATATAGATATACAAGGGACGGATTCTAGATGCTAGGATAGCTTCAAAATCGTCCAAGGGGTTATCTATGGAATGGATTTGGATAGCCTTAAGAGAAGATTATCCAATTAGGGTTTAGATTGTAACCCTTAAGGAGTCTACAAGTATAAATAGATCCCATGGGCAAGGGAAATCGGTACCTAACCTAAAATAAGAGAACCCTAGCCGATTTCCTCCCCTCTCCTCACTCCTAAGTCATCTTTCTTGCTATTGGTGTTTGTAAGCCATTAGAGGAGTGACAATTGTGACTCTAGAAGCTCCAAGACAACAAGATCAACAAGGAATTCAAAGGCATGGTTCTAGATCTGTTTCAATGTTGTTATTTAACCTAATTAGCCATTAAAAGTCTTGGATTCAAAGAATGTTTAATTAGAAAGCCTAGATCCAAGCATTAGGGTTTTCCATGCGCACATAGGAAAGTTCTTATGGATAAAACCCATCAGTGGTATCAGAGCCTTGCTTGGTTTTCTTTAAAGTGTTGCTTAATTAACTGAAACAAACCTGCAAAATTTGATTTTTTTGGTTTCTGAGTCATGGACTCGGCGAGTTCCAAAGTGGACTCGGCGAGTAGGCCTGACTCGGCGAGTCCCTTTGTGCACTCGGCGAGTCCAGGCGTCAGGAATGGCCAGATTCGGGATTTTTTCATAGTTATCTTATGGAAAATTACCTTAATCATAATAGATCAATCTAAATCCGATTTTTTGATATATATGGCTATTATCTTGATCTAGTTAAAGGTATTTATCAACTAATAAAATATTTGATTTCCTTATATGATAATTAATTAATTATTTTAATTATTTTGGTAATTATCTTTCAAAGAAATCTTGAATAAAATCAAATATAGATAATTAGGATATTAATTGTTAATTGGAATTATTTGTTATTTGATCCTCTATGTTTTAAATGTTTAAAACTTGCCCTCAAGTTTTGAAATTTATATTTGTGATTAAAAGTTTTAATTTAGACAACTTAAATTTCAAACCCTAGATTTTAAAAGGTTTAAAATACAACCCTTTACTAATATGATATTACTAGAATAATATATATATGTATAACTAAATGCTAGTCTTACTGTTAGTAGGCCTTATTCACGAAGCCGATCTATAAGGTGGGTATAAGGTTGCGGCCTATAAAATGGCGCTTAATGGGTGTACACTCACACCCACCGCTTGCTTGATTGGTGGAGGGTCGTTAGCCGAACGGGTAGGATAGGGTAACCTCATCCTCTCATTAAAAGTATAATAAGTGATACAAAGTAACTACACAATTTTATAAAATTTCCCAATCCTAGTTACTTTAGGAAAAGTGAATTGATGCAATCCCATGAAATTACACTTTGCACCCTTGCTAAGAAGTTAGTGGAGCGTGTGTGGTTTACTGGCACACTAATTGGTTCTAAGCAAAGGTGGCAAAGGGTGATTCATTGTTTATCATAGTTCGATGGAGCGTGTGTGGTTTAGTGGCACATCGAATAGGTGATCGTTACAATGAAGGCACCATGTGAATTTGCATGGTAATTCACACCCGCTTTGTGATCCTCAGTATCCCAGTCACAAACAAGAGGGGCATATCGAGATTTAAACATGCCATTGAATAGTTTCAATGAATCTCATTCGAACCTAGGAATTCTTAATACACTTAGGACTAATACTTAAGTTATGTGATGGAGAATTAGTGAATCGTCATTCACTTACCTTCAATTTATTTGCATGTTAGATTACGGCATCCCTTTTCTAGTATGTAAATGTTATTGTTGGATCCTAGCCCTAATTTTCTTATTGGGTGATAATTAGGGATTCTTATTCTAATCTATCTTTTTCCTTTTCTTTTGTAGATGTCGAACGCAAACAACGCTGCTGCTAGTTCTTTCACGTTGACGAGCCTTTGCCAAAAGGTCACCTTCGATGGAACGAACTTTAGCGAATGGATAAGATACATTCGCACCATTGCTCGCTATGAGGATAAGGAGTATGTCCATGATGAGAAGCTCGAGAAAATCAACCCCGAAATCGCTACTCCAGCCGAAATCACCGCTTTTGAGACTCATGAGCGAGATGCAACGAAGGTACATTGCATCATGATTGCTACCATGAACTCCGAATTCCAAAAGTCCTACGAGGACATGTACCCGTACGAGATGCACCAAGACTTATTGGAGAGGTACCACCAGAACGCGAGACAAGAGCGTTATGAGATTTTCACTAACATGATTTCTGCTAAAATGGGTCATGGAGAATCTATTAGCGTGCACTTGCAAAAGATGCAAAGGTATGTTGACCGCCTTCGTAAGTTAAATGTTGACTTTGGAGAAGACTTGGCGATCGACATTGTGCTTCACTCTTTGCCTCCGATGTACAACCAATTTAGGATGACCTACCACATGAACAAAGAAGAGGTCACCCTAAGCAAACTCCAAGGTCTCTTAAGGGTTGCTGAGAGCAACTTCAAAGACAAGTCTGTTGCGCCAACTCCCAATCCGCCTGCTGCTCCTGTCTTGGCTATTGGTCAAGGAAAGGGAAAGAAGAGGAAGGCTTCATCGAAGAACTATCGCAAGGTCAAAGCCCGAGATGGTGCCTCTTCTAGTGGGACCAAAGTTGATCCCGCTAAGCCCTGTCCTAACCCGAAAGAGGCAGAGTGCCACCACTGCCACAAGATAAGACATTGGAAGAGAAGCTGCCCAGAGTACTTGCAAGCAATCAAAGAAGGAAAGATCAAGCCATCTTTCGCAGGTATATACACAATTAAATCTAACAATTCTAATCATACTATTTCTTGGGTTCTTGATACCGGTTGTGGTTATCACATTTGTTCTAATATACAGGGACTAAGAAGAAGTAGGGATGTGAAGCAAGGAAGAATCAATCTAATCATGGGGAACAGAAGATCGTCGCCTGTGACCAAGATTGGAGTGTATTCTTTAGTGCTTAGGAATAATTTGTGTTTAGATTTGAACCATTGTTGCTATTCTCCAGAAATGGCTAGAAACATCATTTCATTTCATGGTTTATATAGACAAGGATTTAGATTTTCTTTTAATAATGAGAATGGTTCTATTTTGGCTTATCTAAATGGTGTCTTTTACTTTGAAGCTATACCGTGTAATGGAATATATGAAACTGTTATGATTGTTGATGAATTAGGAAATGATGTTTTGAATATAGATTCTTCCACTAGTATGGATAAAGCATCCTTGTGGCATTGTCGTCTTGGACATGTCAACAAGAAATGCATAGCCCAACTCCAAAAGGATGGAGTGTTGGAGTCATTCGACCTTAGGGAAGATGACACATGCGAGTCTTGTTTACTTGGAAAGATGACCAAGTCACCCTTCACGAGTACATGTGAAAGGGGTGAAGGTCTATTGGACCTAATACATACCGATGTATGTGGACCGTTTAGATCAACCACGAAGGATGGAAACCGCTTCTACGTGACCTTTACCGATGATTATAGTAGATATGGGTATATCTATTTAATCAAGCAAAAGTCAGAAACCTTTGAAAAGTTCAAAGAGTTCAAGAATGAAGTGGAGAATCAATTGGGCAGGAAAATGAAGATGCTTTGATCCGATCGAGGAGGAGAGTACCTAAGTCTTGAATTCCACGATTATCTCAAAGAGTGTGGAATAGTTTCGCAATTGACGCCTCCTAGGACACCGCAGTTGAATGGTGTGGCAGAAAGGCATAATCGAACCTTATTGGATATGGTTTGCTCTATGATGAGTCGTGCTTCACTACCTATCTCTTTTTGGGGGTATGCCTTAGAGACTGCCGCCCATATCCTTAACCGAGTCCCTACTAAGAAGGTTGCCAAAACACCTCACGAGATGTGGATAGGGAAAGCTCCCTCGTTGGCACATATCAAGGTTTGGGGTTGCGAGGCTTTCGTAAGACGAGATACTCACGACAAGCTTGAACCTCGAAGTGAGCGATGTATTTTCATCGGCTACCCGCAGACATCCTTTGGATATCTCTTCTATAGACCGAAGGACAATGTTGTCTTCGTTGCGAGGAGAGGAGTTTTCCAAGAGCGAGAACTCATAAGCCAAGGAGACAGTAGGAGGCAAATTGAGCTTGAAGAGATTCAAGAGTCGATAGATGAAGGAACCTCTACCGCTGGCACTCAACCCGAGGAGGAAACTCTGGTTGAACCGATTGACGAATCCTTACCTCTTAGACGTTCCGATAGAGTTAGAGTTCATCCCCAGTTTTATGGTTTTCATATTACTACCGAAGGGGACACGTATATTAGTGATGGAACACTAATAAATCTTGATGAACCTAATAGCTATAAGGAAGCCATGGCAGGCCCGGAGTCTGCAAAGTGGAAAGAGGCAATGGATAGCGAGATCCAATCCATGTATGATAACCAAGTTTGGAATTTGGTTGATTATGTGCCCGGACGTAAGACCGTTGGGTGCAAATGGATCTTCAAGAAGAAGACCGACGTGGATGGAAAAGTACACTCATATAAAGCACGATTGGTTGCGAAGGGCTTTACTCAAACTCCCGGAGTTGACTATGATGAGACCTTCTCACCAGTTACGAAGATAAAATCTATTAGAGTGATGCTAGCGATTGCCGCATTTCATGATTATGAGATTTGGCAAATGGATGTCAAGACTGCTTTTCTTAACGGAAAGTTGGCTAAGGATGTTTACATGGCTCAGCCAGAGGGTTTTGTGGATCCAAAGTATCCGAATAGAGTGTGTAAGCTTGAGAAGTCCATTTATGGACTTAAGCAAGCGTCTCGCAGATGGAATCTTTGCTTCGATGAGAAAGTCAAAGAGTTTGGATTTGTACGAAGCGAAGACGAATCATGTGTATATGTCAAAGCCAGTGGGAGTGTAGTAAGCTTCCTCGTTCTATATGTCGATGACATATTACTCATAGGAAACGACATCCCGACTCTGCAGGAGGTTAAGTCCTTGCTCGGGAAGTGCTTCGCTATAAAGGACCTCGGAGAGGCTTCTTACATTTTGGGAATAAGGATAGTAAGAGAAATAAGTAAGAGACTAATTGGACTTAGTCAGAACACTTACTTGGAGAAGGTACTAAAACGTTTTAGTATGGAAAACTCGAAGAAGGGAGAATTACCGATACAGAGTAATGCCAAGTTGAGTAAGACTCAAAGTCCGAGTACCGAAGCTGAGATAGCATAAATGAGCCGAGTATCATACGCTTCTAAAGTTGGCTCAATCATGTACGCTATGACTTGTACTCGCCCTAATGTAGCCTTCGCTTTGAGCATGGTTAGCAGATATCAGGGGAATCCTGGCAGAGCACATTGGATTGCGGTGAAGAATATCCTTAAGTACCTTCGGAGAATGAAGGAATGGTTCTTAGTCCTCGGAGGGAGTGATGACTTAAAGGTGCGAGGGTATAGTGACGCCAATTTTCAGACCGACAGGGACAACTACCGTTCGCAGTCGGGCTGGGTCTTTACCCTAAATGGAGGAGCAGTGACATGGAAGAGTTCCAAACAGGAGACCGTAGCTGATTCAACGTGCGAATCAGAGTACATTGCAGCGAGGGAAGCGTCGAAGGAGGCAATATGGCTAAAGAACTTCATCGGTGATCTTGGAGTTGTACCCGCCATAAAGGAGCCTATGGAGATTTTCTGTGATAACGAAGGAGCGGTTGCCTTGACCAAGGAACCGAGGGATCATGGTAGATCAAGACATATCGACAGAAAATACCATTTCATTAGACATCGTGTAGAAGAAGGACAACTCGTAGTGAAGAGGATATCATCAGAAGATAACCCAGCAGATCCGCTTACGAAGGGACTGAGTAGGGTTAAGCACTTGCAGCATGCTAGGAGTATTGGGCTGAAGGATGATATTAGCATAGATTAGATAGTATTAGAAACGTGTAATAGATAAATGTAATTAACATTTGATGATTAAATAAAGGAGTTTTATTTATGAGTAATGTTACTGTCTTATGTTAATTGTTTAACTACTGTTTCATTTTGCATGTTTTGACTTCCAGAATAATTGAGTTTATTAAGAATAATCGAATTGTTCAAATTATCCACAATCGTTCATATGTTGGAAGTAGATATGAATGAAGGTTGTCATGAATTGGTGTGTAGATTGTCTAAATGGTTTTAGACATAGCAAAGGGTTGCTGCAACGTTCATGAGTGCTTATGAACTAGTTTTGAGCATTGGAACAAACCCGCGCTTGCTGGAATCACCTTATGGAATATGATATAAAAGGTGATCGCAAGACGATAATATCATATAGTCTTAAAACCTAGATATATGGTTTGTTATTTGTTAATTGATTGTAGATTGATAATGCGAAAACGCATCAGTAACTCGGTGTTATAAAACGCATTGTTGTGTATAGTTGATTATTGAATAAGTAAATGCATATAAGTCGAAGTTTATTTGTAACTTTTATCTAAGAAGGTAAAAGTGATATCTCGGTCGCTCGATGATTTGATTTGACTTATGTGCCGGGCCCGGTCAGAACTGAATTGATGTATTCGATTAAGTTCTATGTCGAATAAATCAGAGATCGAGAAACCTAAATGCTTGACTAACCATTCCATAGGATTTTCAGCATGATATCTAATAGAGGACTGTACGATCCCTTATCTGAAGGACAAGATTGATTAGATCAGAGTTTGACAGCGTCTTTGAGAGCTACGATTGCAAACCAAATTGTACTTGTGCATATAGTTACTAGACTTATCCAAGTGGGAGACTGTTGGAATAGTGTCTAAGGCTGCAACTATATTAGGCAAGTACTTGACCCGGTTGTGCATGGTCCTTTTGGGCTGCCTTCACCATAGCAACTTGACAGGATGATTTATCAAGAGAGAGTAAATATTATTAATATATTATGGGAATAATATAAAGAATAATATATTGTTATTTGATTAATATAAGTCATAGTATTAATTGGAATTAATTTGGTGACGTAAAGAGATTAATTAAATAAAGGGGTATAAACTGTCAGTTGTTTGATAGTTAAGATTTAGACTGTAAATCCATATAGATATACAAGGGACGGATTCTAGAAGCTAGGATAGCTTCAAAATCGTCCAAGGGGTTATTTATGGAATGGATTTGGATAGCCTTAAGAGAAGATTATCCAATTAGGGTTTAGATTGTAACCCTTAATGAGTCTACAAGTATAAATAGATCTCATGGGCAAGGGAAATCGGTACCTAACCTAAAGTAAGAGAACCCTGGCCGATTTCCTCCCCTCTCCTCTCTCCTAAGTCATCTTTCTTGCTATTGGTGTTTGTAAGCCATTAGAGGAGTGACAATTGTGACTCTAGAAGCTCCAAGACAACAAGATCAACAAGGAATTCAAAGGTATGGTTCTAGATCTATTTCAATGTTTTTATTTAACCTAATTAGCCATTAGAAGTCTTGGATTCAAAGCATGTTTAATTAGAAAGCCTAGATCCAAGCATTAGGGTTTTGCATGCGCACATAGGAAAGTTCTTATGGATAAAACCCATCAGGCTAGACATGAGCACAACCTACCATCCATAGACAGACGGACAGAGTGAGAGGACCATCCAAACACTGGAAGATATGTTGCGAGCCTGCGTGATTGACTTTGGGAAGGCATGGGATACTCATTTACCCCTTGTCGAGTTTTCCTATAATAACAGTTATCACACGAGCATCAAGGCTGCTCCATTTGAAGCCCTCTACGGCCGAAAGTGCAAATCCCCTCTGTGCTTGGCTGAGGTGGGTGATACCCAATTAGCTAGGGGGCAAGCTTCCGACAGTACTCTCACCGGTCCGGAGATCATTCGTGAAACGAAAGAGAAAATCGTTCGGATTCGTGAACGATTGAAAGCCTCTAGAGACCGACAAAAGAGCTACGCAGATAAACGAAGAAAACCTTTGGAATTTCAGGTGGGAGACCGAGTCCTTCTCAAAGTCTCACCCAGAAAGGGCTTGATACGCTTCAGAAAGCGTGGGAAGCTTAATCCGAGGTACATAGGGCCTTTCGAGATTCTTGCAAGAGTCGGCCCCGTAGCTTACAAACTCGACCTACCCGACGCACTTCGTAACATACATTCTACATTCCACGTATCTAACTTGAAAAAGTGTCTGTCGGACGAGACTCTTGTAATCCCACTCGACGGGATCGAGATCAACGAGAGCCTCAACTTCGTGGAAGAACCGGTAGAGATCATGGACCGTGAGGTCAAGCAGACGAAGCAAAGCCATATCCCTATCGTGAAGGTCCGTTGGAACGCCAAGCGAGGACCGGAATTCACTTGGGAACACGAGGATCAGATGAAACTGAAATACCCTCATCTTTTCGCTTAATTATTTGTAACTTCTTGTTTGCTTAAATTCTAATTTCGGGACGAAATTCCTTCTAACGGGGGGATGATGTGACAACCCGAAATTTCCATTTTGTACGAACATTAACTATTCAATAGAAGCTAGTCCAGTTTCAATGAACTTCAGACTTTTCCGAATAAGTTGTGTACATTAGGGTTTACATTTAAGGAGATATCCGGAGAGTGGATGCTCATGGGTTTGTGAAACTTGAGCATTTCAACACTTCGTCATGTTAGAGTCCAATTCCAGAATAAAATATTTTCTGCCAAAATATTTCAAGGCTATAAATAGATTTCTGAACTAAATTATTCATTATTCACATTTCCAACTAGAGAAAAGCCAATTTCTCTCTCACGGATCTTCGGGTTTTCATCCCAAGTCGTGAGTCCACTTCCCTAGTTGTGATTTATTACTTGTTTTATGCTTAATAACATAGTTTACATGTAAAATATGTAAGATCCGGGAGTTTACCGCCCAAGAACGTTCTTGGGGAGTAAACTCCAAAACGAAGCCTAAGAGCTATATAGTCCCATTTCCTTCTTAGGTAGCTCGTTAAGCACATTATGTATGATCTTTTAAGGCTAGAACACAATCAAGAACACCTAGTTTTTGGAGTTTACGGCCCAAGAGTTTCTTGGACTGTAAACACCAAATTTCAAGGGCTTAAAGTGCCCTAAACACTCCTAAGACTTTAAGACAATAACCCTCTATTACTTGTAGCTTGAATGGGGAGTAAATCACATCAAAATCATCCCTAAAAGGGAGTTTACGGCCAAGAAATGCTCTTGGGCCGTAAACTCCAAGTAAAGGCACCAAAGTGTGCCTAAAGTCCCCTTTAGCCTTAAACAAAAGTCTAGAATTTATCCTTTGTGTGCAAGAGGCTTAAAAGAATTAAAACACCCACCCCATAGGAGTTTACGGCCGTAAACTCTAGGGGATATGGTCTTTAGGCCGTAAACTCCTCAAAGGAGCATTCTAAGGCCCTAAACTACCTAAAGGATTAAACCACCAATGCTAGGCTTATTCTAGAATTCATTTAACACTTTAAAACACCCAAAACCACCAAGTCAAGAGTTCACGGCCGTAAACTCAAGGGTTTACGACCGTAAACTCCAAAGGTGAGGTTTGTTGGGTGGTAAGCTCCAAAGGTGGGGTTTGTTGGGTGGTAAACTCATATACAAGGTCATTTGGTACATTAAACCCCTTTAGCGTTGTCCCGTAGCAACTTAGATGCAACCATTAGGACCTATAACACTTATACCAAGTGTTTGCATGTTCCTAAGTGTCCCAACTTATTTCATTAAGTTATTATTTGGTTAATTAGTTATATATATGCTTATTATATGATAACTAGGCTCGTGCGTGTGAACAAGTCTCCGTTTGCCACCTAGCACGATATCCGACACTACAATCCAAACCACTCACCACAAGTGAGTTCATACCCCTTTAATTAACCTTTGAAATACTCTTAAATGTTTTAAATACTTTATGGGGGGATACAAGTTCAATGCTTATAGTTATTGAAATCAATCACTTGTGATTGCATTAATCACATGTGATTAATAACTAGAAAACCAATGATTTTATCACTGTTCAAACTGTTTATCAAACTGCTTTACTTCAAAATGTTTTACAAACTCTTTTACTTACCAAATACTTTTATTTAAACTTTGTTATACTTCTTATAAATTGCATGCCCATATATGTATAGATATATAAGCAACGTTTAAAGGGCTTAGGAAGGCCATCCGCCCTATTTCCTTTTTCTCGATTTGGATGTGGTCTGGTGGGATTTTGGGTGACCATCCGAAGGTCGTTTCAATATTATTTATATATCAATTATACATATATAGACATAAAAGTACTTCCATATTCATGCGTACTATACACATCACTAGTAAGTTACCATCGGGGTAACACAGGATCATACTACTACAAACTACTTGATCAATGAGTCAGTTCATTCATGAGTCTATACATTACATTACTATGAGAACATATACAACTATACTAGAAAGAGAACATATACAACTATACTAGAAAGAGAACATATACAGCTATACTAGAAAGAGAACATATACAACTATACTAGAAAGAGAACATATACAACTATACTAGGAGGAGAACATATACAACTATACTAGAACGAGAAACATTTCATATACAAGAATACGATAACAATTATGATCCACTGGATCGGAGCATGCCTTAAATGTCATGGCCCGAGTTGTAGCCAGAATTCTCTTGGAGGGAGAGCGTGAGTTTGCGTATAGATCTATACTAGATTGACTATCCTACACCTTGCTGCTAGCTACAGCCGGACCTGCAGGTCTGCGGGTGCCAAACGTCATTCCGTTATTACGACCATTCGTATGTCTTTGTTACCAGTCGATAGTATGGTGCAATTATCACATTATACCTTAATATAAATCCGGTTTAAGGTAGTTAGTACAACAGTAGTTCCTATAATACAAAACTACAGTACTACAATGATTTACCCATTACATATTTTAGTGATAACCTCACTTAAACATTAATGTACAAACTATATTTGTTAAATGATAGTTACACTTGGGAAATTACACACTTTTACAATAAACGAGCATACAAAACAGTTAAGCCTTGGTAGAAGGCTACTTTAATAGAAAATATAGGTTTTTCTGAGAGATTCAAACTTTTACAAACACTTACATACATTTTACAAACTTATACTTGAGACACGTTCAAACGTTTTGATAACAAACACCGACACTAAAATACTTATGAACTCACCAGCTTAATGCTGATAAACTCTTTCAAAATAACTTGTATTCTCAGGTCATCAGTAGACAGGTACCGATGCCAACTTTTGAGAAGATGGAGCGCATTCAAGACTCATCATATTATTTTGATTTACATTATATTTTTGGTGTCTAAAACTGTACAGAACCCGCTTGTATTAAGTTTATATATTTAATGCAATGGATGATGTTGTTTGCTTATTTACATTTACTATGTTGTGATACTGTACATGACGTCCTCCGCCCCAGAACGTTTCCGCCGTTCTTGGTTTTGGGGTGTGACAAATATTATAAAATATAATTATCCTAATCAAATTTAAAACATATCAAAAAACCAAATTTTTTGCATCTTACAGCTTACCACGTCGTGGCAAGGAAAAAAATCGTAGCCACCACGTCGTGGTGGCGGAATAGAAAACAGATTGTGAAAAACTTTTACTTGTTCAAGTTCATATTAGTATCAATTCAATAGAAAACTAAACCTATCTGATACTACTGATGGTTTTTAGCATAAACATAAAATTCTATGTGTGAATGCAACCCTAATAAGATCTATGTCTTCTCTAATTGAACATACCATATGAATAACATCATGCAAATCCTAGATCTTTAGATAATAATCGAAAATCATAAAATTAAAGGGTTATGAAACATACCTTTGATTGTTATACAGTAATAGCAATCCAAAACCTTGTAGATTTTGAAGCTCGAGAGCAAGTATCACAAGTGTAATCTCTCTCTCTCTCTCTCTCTCTCTTTATATATATATATATATATATATATATATATATATAAATTGTCTCCCCCACCTCTGCATTACTATGTTATCTTCTTAACGTTGAAATGCAAAAAACCCATGCTACCATTAAAATACATAAAGAAGAACCCCAACAATATACACCTTTTTCCATAGATCTCTTTCTTATCCTCATTCCATCTCAGTTAAAGAACTATAACATGGATTCTTAAACAAAGGATGAATCACCAATCTTACTATCACAGATCTGAGAATTCGTTTTCCCATCGCCCTCCCTATCTTCATCATCATCGTCTTCGATAACCAAAATGGCCATCATCGTCCTCGATAGCAACCCTCATCTCCAACATCCACCATAACCACCCAAATAACTTCTAACATATTTCTTTCTTCTACAGTTTACACATGATGAACCAAAACAAATTCTAAAGCAACCAATGATTTTAATATTTTGATTCCAAAATCAAATCCAAAGCCAAAATTCAAAATCAAGCTGGAGGAACCGACCACCTGTCTACGAAGCAGAAATCAAAATCAATTGTTGGCTTTATGAAACAATCACCGATCTCTGGAACATATCGATTTTAGAAAACAATTCTTGGTGGTAGTGACTCTGATCTAGGACTTGTGATGTCCGATGGGTATGATGGGAAATTAAATGACCCACACTGATATGTAGAACCCGCAACACCCTCTTTTCGCCTGTATTTTCTGAGTTGGTTTATAGTTGAATCCATCTGCTTGTTTAAGGTTGATTTTGTATGGATGTGAAGGTTGATTTCGTGTTTTTAAGTGGATGGCTTCACACCTGAACAACTATAACAAGTAAGATCATCGTCGATGATGGAGTATTCCTGCTGGCGACATAAAGAGTAGTGTTTGAGATTGTTAGGGTTTTCATTCTTTAGATTGGAGAAGATAAATGAAGAAATATACCTGAAACATCAATGACAAGGGTGGGCGAAAGTTCCTAAGGTTCGATGACAGAGGAAAATGGAAATAGGGGAAAAGATAGTTGGGGTCCATTTTACTTATTAAATCATTTGTATTCGGTTAATCAAAATTAGAAACCGAACCATATTTTTTTTGTAATGTTTTCGGTTAAAATGGTTTGTTTATAGATTATTTGATTGTGGTTTGGTTTTTCGGTTAATATGCTTACCCCTAACTTGAACCGTAAACACAATATTTTGATGGGCTTGTAGGTAAGATGCAAAGTTCGTGTTAAATCAAATATTTTATAGTGACCGGTGAATCGGGTTGAGATAACCCATAATATTTTTATCTATCTTTATTGAAATTTTGAAATAAATTAACTGATGCCCTAAATATGATTTAAATTATCATTTGAAAACATTTAGGATGACTATGCTATTATATTTTTAGCTATTTTTTTTTTGTATTATCTATTTACCTAAAATCTTGAATCAAAACATGATTAATACAATTAAAATTATTTAATTAGTAAATTTATTATTTAAATAGGATGGTTAAAATTAGCATTTGAATTAGGCTGTAAACAAATTGAACGTAAACCGTTTGACGGAAAGTTCGTTTATGTTTGTTTTGGTTTAGTTAAACGAATGAACACAAACAATGATCTAGTTCGTTCAATTATATGTTCGTGGACGTTCGTTTATGGTCGTTCATTTAAGTTTTCTTTTTATGTTCATATATTTAAATTCTATTTGATTACATTATATTATATGTTCGTTTATATTTATATATGTTCAATTATGTTTTTTTTTTTTTTTTTTTTTTTTTTTTTTTTTTTTTTGTTTTGTATCAACTCGTTTATGTTTGTTAGTTTATGTTTGTTTAACATGTTAGTGAACATAAACGAACAAACATGAACAATATAATTTATTAAACGAACGAACATAAACAAGTGAACTCGTTTGTTAATTCTTTTATGTTCGTTGTTCGTTCGTGTACTAATTTTTATATAAAGATGCTAAAGGCCAACACTAGTAAGGAATATGTTAAAAAATCCGATTAAATGTTAATACTATATTTTTGTCGAATTCCACTCCATGACAAGGTGTCATATACAAGTTATGTTTCTCAAACCATTAGTTCACTCAAATTTGTCTTTTTATTAACATTAATAACCAAGTAAGACAAAAGTGAAGGCATTTTGATCCCAAAAGCAAGTAAAACCAAAAGAATCATTGTTTTCATCTCTAACACGACATCATTCCTACAAGAAATCACTGTTCACCTTGTAACCATCCCATTCTTTGCCTTGTTCATTGAGAATTCTGAGAATACAATGATCCTAAATTCCCATAAATAAAAAAATCTTGGGTTTTAATAGAAAAAATATGACTATATCTCGAAGAACATTGAAGATATGTTGTGCCGTAACAACTGTTCTTTTGATAATCATCATTGTCACTGCAGTCACGCTTTACTACACTCTTTTCAAGCCTAAACAACCAATAATCACCACTCAAGAGGTCACACTGAATTCCTTCACGATTAATGTGTTTGATGTTACTGATACAAACATTACATTAGGGGTGACAGTCACAGTTAAGAATCCCAATTATGGAGGATTTAAGTATGAGAAAAGTACTACTTACATGAGTTACCGTGGGGATGTAATGGCTGAGGCACCACTCCTAGAGGACTCGATCCCGGCCCGTGGACAGCGTAACATAAGCACAACGGTTTTGGTGGTTGGTAAGAAATTGATTACGAATTCCAATTTTTCGAAGGATATGGAAAGTAAGGTTTTGAATTTGACTTCATCAACAACATTGAAAGGCAAAGCAATAGTTTTAAAAGTGTTCAAAAAGAAGGCTACAAGTTATAGTACTTGTGACATTTCAATTAATTTTGTTGATAATAATGCAACTTCTATTTGCAAATCAAAAGTAAAGTTTTAGATTATGTTTTTTTTTCCTAATAATGATTAATGTTACAATAAATCAGTGTTCAAACTGATAACCGTCCTTTTAATCTGTTATACATCCTATATGAATCGACCATCAAGACTATCACCAATAATTTAAATTTATATAATGAATTTATTGGATCGAGCGAGTGTTGTTTTTTCGAATTTGATCCCATGCCAAGGTTAAATGAGTATTTTAAGCCATTGATAATTTTTAATCTTTCATGTAATAATTAATTTTTTTATGTAACAACAAGAAAAATCCAAAATGGATCCACTAATCACCTTATCCTAGAATCACGCTTTCCCGATTCCCTCTTTCGTCAATAGTAGAAAACAACCCAAATCCAATGCCAAGCGTTTCATGCTGATCCTCAACCCACCTTCGGCAACCAGCAGTCCACCACCCACCTCCGATAACCACCACCCCTTCCATTCCCCTATCATGTCGTTACACCTCATTGTGTCTGAAGTTATCCCCTCCAACGACGTAGGTTGAGGGAGCGAGTTCGCATACATGGGTGGGAATGAGTACAACTTCCCGTTTATCTCGACCAGAAATTACACAAATTTTTTCCTTAAAATATCATTACCAGATGTGAAAGCAGTTCATAAATGCCTCTTAAACTTTGATTCTTGATTAATTATTGAAAATTTTGATTTAACATACCCTTCAAGGCCTAGCTTCATTAATCTCAAATATTTTAAACTTAAAATTCGAAGTAGGAAGCACTTTCGCACTAGTGGCAACAAGTGGTGGTGGAAATATGTTCGAGAATCGAAAGAAGGAGTTTGACAATGGACTTTCCGGGGAAGAGAAAGCAGTTGGTGTCGTTCGTCAAGATACCTTTTAGGGTTCCTTAGTTGAAAACAAAATTTAGTACAAAGATTCTGGTCTAATTATATTCGAAGAAAACCCCTATCAATCAAACAGAGAGGAAGAAAACATAAGTGAAGGGTATTAGAATGAAGTGGTTCCACCATTCGATTAACGTATTTAAGGGACACAGTCTTGGTAGATTTTGTGGTCTTAAGAATATCAGTATACTTGAATATTTTTTATATCGTGATTGCAATCACTTTCTAAAATCTATGATTTTGACCTTATAACCTGGGGTATCACGAAATCAGATTTAAAATAACATAGAGAACTTCAATTAACAAGTCATGCCATTTTCTAAATCAGAAACAATGAATACACCTTGCTGTTTTTGTATTATTGAGAGATAAAACAAATCAATATATGATTTTTGTATATGTAAGTTCCAACCCTTTTTATGGAACCAGAGAAATGTTTTTATACTAGAGAGAAAAGTAGTTAAGCAGAAGTTGCCTTCTTTTGGCGCAAAAATCACGGGTTATTAAGATATAACCAAGTCATGACATCATCATGATGTCACTAAAGGCTTTGGAGGGAAAATGTATGAATGGAGTCATCCTCGACATAGAAATCCAGTTAGGGTTATGCCTCTAAGACCCCGCTAGGGGCGCTGCCCCTAGAGAGTTTTTTGCAAAAATGGGGTTATTCCGGTTTTGCTTTATAAAAATAGGGCACTTTAAAATCCATTTGCAAATCTAGGCCTATGGTCCCACTCAATCACCAACATTTACGTTTATCATTTCAAATATTTACGCTTAAGGCCCTTAAACTATCATAATATATTAAATGGATATCCTTTTATTTTTAATACTTTTTAGCTTTTATTGATATTTTTTTTCCTATTTTAAATTTATATGTGAGACCCTTAAACGATATTATTATTAATAGATTATATTTATATTCTTTCTTATATTTTATTCATATTTTATCTTTATTATTCTTTAATATTTTATCTATAAACATATTTCTTTAAAATGTTTACTTTGTTCATTAGTGTCTTTAATTCAATATTGATACTTCATATTACTATATATTACTATAAGTGTATAAATTATAAACAAATAGATGATTTTAGGGATTACCACTTAAAGCAAAAATAATATTATGCCTTTAATCATTTTTTGTTTATCTATGAAAGGATATGAAATCAAAAACAATTAATGTTGTTTAAAATAGGTTATTATGATTTTATATAGCATCCATGATTTAATCAATTTTTTTTATTTATAAATTTAAATCCAAACTTGTCTTAATTTTTTGTTTTTTTACGAACTCATTTTCAAATATCTTTTAAAAAAATCATTTTCACAAATTCTTTTTTTATAACTATTTTTGAAGCACAATTGTTATATTTAAAAAAAATCATAAATTTGTAAAACCGTTATAAAAATATGATAAAATGTGTAAATATGTGGAGTTAAATAATTTTTCTACAATTTTTTTTTAAGTCTTTAAAAAAATTTAAAAAAATAATGTGATTTCTGAACTAGTAGATTTACATTTTTTATTTACTTTTATTTTTTATTTTCTTTTAAATATTTTGAAAAACAACTCATTAAAAAAATTATTTAATTCCACTAGTTCAGAAATCATATATTCAGTTTTATTTTTTATTTTGTTAAAGACTTTAAAAACATTTTTTATAGAAAAGTTATTTGATTTTATATATTAACATATTTTAGCATGTTTTTATAACCTTTTTACATTATTAAATGATTTTTCTTTAAAATATAAAAATCGAACGTCAAAAAAAGTCATAGAAAACAAATTTGTGAAATTAAATTTCTTAAAAGATATATAAAAACAAAGTTATGAAAATATTTAAAAGAAAAGAACTTTGTTTTAAAAGACAAAAGGGAGTTCATAAAAAAATAAACCAGAAAGTTAGAAAAATAATTAGAAATGTAAAGACCCATATCATAATAAAGATAAAGTTTGGATGTAAATTTGGGAAAAAAAATTGGTTAAATCATGAGTATTATATAAAAGGTACATGTTTTTAATTTATACGCTTATAATAATGAAAATTTTATGATAAAAGAAATAAGTCTCACAATAAATTTAATAGATGAAAAAAATACCAATAAAAGCTAAAAAATATTGAATCTAAAAAACCATATGCATATAATATGTTATGATAGTTTAGGGATCTTAAATATAAATTCTTGAAATGATAAAAGTAAATGTGGGTGATTGAGTGGGGCCACATCCCTATATTTACAAATGGATAGGAAACGACCATATTTTTACAAAGCAAAATGGGAACAACCCCTTTTTTGCAAATAACTCGCCCCTAGATCATGCCAAGGTGCTGCAACCCCTTGGAACCCTGCACCCAGGGGCACTGCCCCCCGACCACCATATTCTCGATTTCACATTTATCACTCTGAGTGTGCATGCCACACCTCTTATCTCAGTTTGTAAATGGAGCACATCCTATCTCATTACTAATAATAATTAAACTAAAATATGTTGATAACAATAAAATTGCCAACAATTCTTCCCTATTTTGGTGTTATCCTTAATTAACTAAAAGAAAAAACGAAATCAAACTTATACATAAATGAATATATCTTGAAGATTAAATTTTCACATTAGTATAATATACATGTCAAATACTCGAGAATTAGGGTGTCCTAAGGATTAAACCCTTCAACTCATTTGAGTAATTGAAGATACTATACACATAAGTTATCCAAAATATCTAATGTTTTAAACTTGACATTATTACAGCCATGTGTCCTATCCATTCATGAGTACACGAAAGCCTAGCTCAAACTTTCTGGAGTGGCAACACTTCACACTCAAATATGTAGTCCTTCTACATCATGCACCTGTCAATGCACTTTATAAAAAAAACTATTAAGAACCAATTTTAACTTTATAGGTTATAAACACATAACTTGGGATGTAGTAAATGAATGTGCTTCAATTTCTAACATTATATTAAAAAGGAATTCAGTATCTCACCCATAGAGATATCAAATGGGCCTTAATCCCATCCTTATAACCGACTTCTTTACCAAATCTATAGTTAAACCTTTCGTCAAGTGATCAACTATGTTTTGTTGAGATCAAAAAATTCAACATAAATGATACTATGAGTACTAAGCTCACATACCATGTTGTGCCTAACACCTGTATGTCGTGAAATTCCATTATATGATTGACTGTATGCTTTTTCCAAGACATCAACACTATCATAGTGTATTGAAATATGTGATATAGGCTTTGGCTACAAAAGAAATTCATAGATCAAATTTCTTAACCATTATGCTTCTTTTCTAACAGCTGCAAGGGCTACAAATTCAGATTCCATAATTGAATTTGTGAAGCATGTTTGTTTCTTAGAAGCCTATAAAATGACACCTCCATAAAGAAAAAAACACCCAACCACTTGTAGGAGAGTGGTCCTCAACAATAGTGACCCAACTATCTTCTGAATATCCTTCAATAACTGAAAGAAAACCTACATAAGTCAAACCAAAGTCCATGGTTTTCTTAAGATACTTCAACACTCTCCTCACTGCTTTCTAGTAATGAGTACTAGGATTGCTAGTAAACATACTTAGCTTTCCTACAGAAAATGAAATATTAGGCCTTATATTGGTCATACCATACATCAAAATGTGTACCCATAGGAGAACAATTAGAACAATTAAACTTCCTAAGAACTTTCTCAATATAATGAGACTATGAAATCGAGATTCCTTTATGTTCACACTTGATTCTTATTCCAAGAATCGCTTCTGCCTCCCCCATATCCTTCATAGAGAATTGGCATGATAACAACTCTTTGTTCATGTCAACTTGCCTTTGATCAGTAGCAAAGATTAACATATCATCTTCATACAAGCATATAATGACTCTTTTTCAAGAATCATCAAACTTTCTATATACACACTTGTCTTACTGATTCAACAAGAAACCATGAGACAATAAAACATCATCAAATATTTGATGTCACTATGTTGGTGCTTGCTTTATCCCTTATAATGAATTTAACAAACTTGCATACGTTATGCTTATTTACAGACATACTAAAACCCTTACGTTGTTTCATATACACCTCTTCCTCTAAATCACCTCTTAAGAATGCTTTTTTAACATCTATTTAGTGGATCACCAAATTATGAAGGGTTATTTTGGCAATCAACAGTTTAATGGTAGAAATACGAGCAACTAGAGCATAAGTGTCAAAATAGTCGATGCTAGGTTTTTCTTTAAAACCTTAAATAACCAATCGAACCTTAAACTTGACAATTAATTTATCAACTTTCGTCTTTTGTTTGAATTTCCACTTGCAACCCAAAGGTTTGCATTCAAGAGGAAGATCAGAAAACACCCAAGTATTATTCCCCATGATGGAATCCATCTCATCATTTATCTATTCTTTCCAAAAAGCAACATCTTAAGATTTCATTGCTTCATCAAACGTTTTAGGATCCTCTTCAACACTAAAACGATATGCTAATTGATTTGCAATTTCATTTCTAGAACCCTCAACTAGGTAAAGCTGAAAATCATTACTAAATGATTTAGCTTTCCTTTGTCTCTTGCTTGTTCTAAGCTCAGGTGATTCATTTGAATCATGTACAAATTCATTGGTTGTCCCACTGGAAATAGAAACCAAGTCCTTTGGTTTAGGTATGGATGAAAATCGATTTTACTCAAATATTGCATCTCTAGATTTTATTAGTATGTTAACTAAAACAGAAACATTAGGTACTATAATGCAAAAATTATAAGCCTTGGAATGCTCAACATATCTAATAAAGATACAATCAATACGTATTTCACCAAAAGTTTACATTCTCAGTTCAGTCAACCTTATATGCAACAACGTAATTCTCAAATAAATTTTTCATTTTAAAACACAATAAAATCTTGTTTCACAATTCTCAAAACACATATGTCTCAAATTTCAATATCAAAAACACAATCCCAGAATCATAAAACGATCTCCCGCAGATGTGTACAATCATGTCGGTGCCTTGCCGCGATCCTCGGAACTACCTGAAACACATAACACATAACACGGTAAGCATAAAAGCTTAGTGAGTTCCCAAAAATACCACACGCATCTCATTAGGCACTCGAGGCTATAACTCAATAAGACCCTCTGGTCAATATGTCTCAGTGGGACCCTTCGGTCCCACAACTTAGATGAACCCTCTGGTCCCTCAACTCAGCATCACAATATAATACACAAAATACATAACACAATAAATAGCAAGATATCTCATTACACAACTCAAGAACATAAGACCCTCTGGTCACACATAAAAATTGCCACTCAAGGTAAGTATAGTGAGAAGACTCACCTCGGGAAATCTCGGAAAGTATCAAACTCGAAATACTGATCTAGCCTCCGCCTAATCACATAAAGTAATTTACCTCTAATTAACAACGATTCTCAAAGGCTATGCTAGTCCCTTCTTGTAATCTCTCCAAAGGGGAAAAGACTATGTTACCCCTCCAATGGTCCAAATGTCCAATTGTTGACCAAATTCCAAAAGTCAACGAAAGTCAGCAGAGGGCAGTACGCGGTGCGTACCAGCTCTGTACGTGGGGCGTACCCCGTAGCTATCCAGAATCGGGGGAAATCGACTCCTACGTTGAGCATACTGGGATTACGCCTAGTGTACGTCTCAATTTCCCACTCCTCGTGGTTTTTGATCTAAATCGGCTAATACATAAGCTCAGATCCCAGATCTGGTTGCTCTAACGCCTCTCAAACCATAAAGTCAATGACATTAAGCCTTTTCATGGCTGTAAAGGTCACCAACACCCAAAACATACCACTTCCTTCCTTAAGAGACTCATAACTCATGCATGGTCAGCTCTTAATGACCAATATTAGATTTTTATGGCTCTATAACACAAAATAAGCTAGCAAGAGATAGATATCGGATCCTAGGGCCTTATCAACTCATAAAGCCTTCAAAATTGTGGACAAAAACCCTAAAACACCCCACACATGAACATAAATGAAAAAGTAGGAAAGCTAGAAACTTTTTGATGGGTTTTGAGCATTCTAACACTTCCTAAGTGTACATGCAACCCTAATAACCTTGGATCTATGTTTGTCTAATTATCATGCAAAGTTGAATTCCAAGGTTATATTCCTATCTAGCATACATGGGGAACAATTTTAACTTGAATCATAGATAGAATAACTTACCTTGTTGTTGCTTGTGTTCCTTGAAACCTTGTGAGCCTAGCACCCCAAGTGTGATGCCTCAAATGCTTCACACAACACCAAATGCTCTTGGAAAGACTCTTGAGATAACACACACTTCTCAAAATCGGCCAAGCCCTCTAGTTTCTTAGTGTTCAACTTGTGTTGCCAATTTTGTGGAGAATGGGACTCTTATATAGTGTTGGCACATCTAGGGTCACACCATGTAAACCCTAATGTGTCATGACTCTTCATTTCCATGACCCATGGGTTTGTAACTCCCATGGAGCATCCATGGAGCATCCTATGGGTAGAACCCAACTTGATAATCCATGGAGCCTCTTAGCCCACTATACAAGATATGGATGATTTACATAATCAACCCATATATTTAATTAGTTATCCTTTGATCACTTAATTAATTAATTCTTGATCAAACTAATCAAATAATATTATTAATATATTAGAACTTATAATATATTAATAATCTCCAAGTGTTATTTCTCTCATTTAGTCTATCCAATTGCATGGTGCCATGCAACCCAAATGGACCATGCCGGGTCGGGTCAAGTACAAGCCCGAAATAGTTATGGACTTAGACACCTTATCCAACAGTCTCCCACTTGGATAAGTCTAATAACTATATCTCTAGTACTTCAGGAACCGACCGGCAATCGTAGCTCTTTCAAGGTCTCTCGGAACTGAGAAGATGATGATACGCCATTTAAGATAAGTGATCATATAATCCTCTGTTCTAGATATCAGCCAGACAAATACATGGAACATGTCTTGCTTATTGTCCAACATTTGTTTCCCGATTTCCGATTTGTTTGACATAGAACTTAATTGAACAAATCAACTTAGTTCTGACCGGGCCCGGTACATGGGTCAAAACAAAATCATCGAGGGGCCCAGATATCAGCTTCTAATCCAAGAAGGAACAGATAAACTTCGACTCATATGTTTGTTCTACCACTCATTGAATTACACACAAACGTACGTTTTATAACATCGAGTTACCAATGCGGTTTCGTACAGTCAATGCATAACCAACTTGTAAGTAACAAATCATATCTCTAGGTTTGAAGACTTATATGATATTACCGTCTCACGATCACTCGAGATAAAATTCCATGAAGTGATTCCAGTGAGCGTGGGTTGAGTCCAATGCTCAGAACTTATGAGCACTCATGATTGTTGTAGCCTTGTCCAAGACCTCTACAACCAAACATGACAGTCTTGATTCATATCTACTTCCAACATATGACCGACTGTGGAGGTTTGAATAATATGTTATACCAAACAAAATTATTCTGGAAGTCAAAACATGCAAAAGAAATATAGTAAACGATTGACAAGAGATAGCAACACTTTACTCATAAATAAAACATTTTTTATTCATCATCTAATGTCAATTACACTTTACAAATTTCGAGATTATCTAACTACTAAATCTAATATCATCCTTCAGCCCTATGCTCCGAGCATGCTGAAGATGCTTAACCCGAGTCAATCCCTTTGTGAGGGGATCTGCCGGATTCTCATCTGATGATACCCTCTTTGCCACGAGGTGTCCTTCTTCGATCCGATGTCTAATGAAATGGTATTTTCTGTCGATGTGTCTGGATCTTCCATGATCCCTTGGTTCCTTGGCTAAGGCATCAGCACTTTCACTATCACAGAAAATTTCCATTGGCTCTTTAATAGCTGGTACAACTCCAAGGTCTCCAATGAAGTTCTTCAGCCATATCGCCTCCTTTGCTGCTTCACTAGCTGCAATATACTCTGATTCACAAGTAGAATCTGCCACTGTCTCTTTCTTGGAACTCTTCCAAGAAATTGCTCCTCCGTTTAGGGTAAAGACCCAGCCCGACTGAGAGCGGAAATTATCCCTATCAGTCTGGAAGCTAGCATCACTATACCCTACCACTCTCAAGTCATCACTCCCACCGAGGGTAAGGACCCAGTCCTTAGTCCTTCTTAGGTACTTGAGGATATTCTTTACCGCAGTCCAGTGTGCCTTGCCAGGGTTTGCCTGATACCTGCTAACCATGCTCAAGGCAAAAGCTACATTGGGTCGAGTACACGTCATAGCATACATGATCGATCCTACTGCCGAAGCGTAAGGTGTTCGACTCATTTCTGCTATCTCAGCCTCAGTGCTAGGGCTTTGTGTCTTACTCAATCTGGTGTTACTCTGGATGGGTAACTCTCCTTTCTTGGAATCCTGCATGCTGAATCTTTTCAGCACCTTATCCAAGTAGGTACTCTGACTAAGTCCAATTAGTCTTTTACTCCGATCTCTCAAGATTCTTATCCCTAGAATATAGGCAGCTTCACCAAGGTCCTTCATAGCGAAACACTTACCAAGCCAGGACTTTACTTCCTGCAGGGTTGGAATGTCGTTTCCTATGAGTAGTATGTCATCCACATACAATACCAAAAGCTAACTATACTCCCACTAGCCTTGACATACACACAAGATTCATCTTCACTCCTAGAAAAGCCAAATTCCTTGACCTTTTCATAAAAGCAAAGATTCCATCTGCGAGGTGCTTGCTTCAATCCATAAATGGATTTTTCAAGCTTACACACTCTATTAGGGTACTCGTTGCTGACAAAACCCTCTGGCTGACTCATGTAAACATCTTCAGCCAACTTTCCATTAAGGAAAGCGGTTTTGACATCCATCTGCCATATTTCATAGTCATGAAATGCAGCTATGGCTAACAGAACCCGAATAGACTTAATCTTGGCTACCGGAGAAAAGGTCTCATCATAATCCACTCCAGGAATTTGAGAGAAGCCCTTTGCAACCAGTCTAGCCTTATAAGTGTGTACTTTACCATCCATGTCGGTCTTCTTCTTGAAGACCCATTTGCACCCTACTGTCTTACGACCTGGTACATTTTCAACCAAGTTCCAAACTTGATTGTCATACATGGATTGTATCTCGCTATCCATAGCCTCTTTCCATTTAGCAGACTCGGGGCCTGCCATGGCTTCCTCGTAGCTGTTAGGGTCATCTTGACTTACTAGTGTCTCATCACTAATAAGTGTCTCACCTTCTGCAGTAATATGGAATCCATAGTAATGCTCAGGTGCACTCCTAACTCTCGTGGAACGTCTCAGAGGTACAGATTTGTCAATTGGCTCAACAGGAGTTTCCTCCTCAAGTTGAGGGCTAGAGTTTGAAGTTCCTTCACCGCTTGATTCTTGAATTTCTTCAAGATCAATTTGCCTCCCACTGTCTCCTTGGCTTATAAATTCTCTCTCTCGAAAGACTCCTCTTCTTGCTACAAAGACCACATTGTCACTAGGTCTGTAGAAGAGGTAACCAAAGGATCGCTGTGGGTAACCGATGAAAATACACCTCTCGCTTCGAGGTTCGAGCTTATCATGAGTCTCGCGTCTCACGAAAGCCTCGCAACCCCAAATCTTGATGTGGTCTAGTTTAGGTACTTTACCAGTCCACATCTCGTGAGGAGTTTTGGCAACTTTCTTTGTAGGGACTAGATTAAGAATATGGGCGGCAATCTCTAAGGCATACCCCCAGAATGAGATTGGTAGCGTAGCTCGACTCATCATGGAACGAACCATATCTAACAAGGTTCGATTACGCCTCTCAGCCACACCATTCAATTGTGGTGTCCTGGGAGGTGTCAATTGTGAGACTATCCCACATTCCCTTAGATAGTCGAGGAACTCTGAACTAAGATACTCACCACCACGATCGGATCGAAGCATCTTAATGTTCCTGCCCAATTGATTCTCGACTTCCTGTTTAAATTCCTTAAACTTCTCGAAAGTCTCTGACTTATGCTTGATCAAGTAGACATATCCATATCTACTATAATCGTCAGTAAAAGTCAAATAATAACGATTAGCATCCCTTGTGGCATGTTTGAATGGTCCACACACATCCGTGTGTATAAGGTCCAACAAACCTTCACTCCTCTCACACGAACCTGTGAAGGGTGACTTTGTCATTTTTCCAAGTAAGCATGATTCGCAACTATCATCTGACTTTAGGTCAAACGACTCCAAGACTCCATCCTTTTGGAGTTGGCCTATGTGTTTCTTGCTTATATGTCCAAGACGACAATGCCATAAAGATGCTTTATCCAAGTTATTATTAGTAGAATCAATACATAAAACATTATTTCCTAGGTTATCAACAACAGATACAGCTTCATACACACCATCACAAGGTAATGCTTTAAAATAAAGAACATTATTAAAGAAAGCATCAATAGAACCAACTTCATTATTAAATGAAAAGGTAAACCCTTGTTTGTACAAAGCATGAAAGGAAATAATATTTCTTGCCATTTCTGGTGAATAACAACACTTATTCAAATCTAAACTAAACCCACTACTTAGCGATAAAGTATAAACTCCAATCTTGGTAACAGGTATAGCTTTCCTATTCCCCATGATCAAGTTTATCCTTCCTTGCTCCACATCCTCACTTCTTCTTAGTCCCTGCAAGTCACAACAAATATGAATACCACAACCGGTATCAAGGACCCAAGAATTAGAATGGGGTGAGTTATTAGAAATGATAGTGTAAATACCTGCATGGTTGGGTTTAACTTTCCCATCCTTCACATCTTGCTGGTATTTTGGGCAGTTCCGCTTCCAATGAGCTTTTTCATGGAAATAGAAGCATTCAGCCTCTTTTGGGTCAGAAGAAGGAGTAATGAAACCTTTCTTGGTTCCACTTGAAGAAGACCCATCAAGGGTCCGAGCCTTGGTACCCTTAGAAGAGCTCTTTCTCTTCCTCCCTCGACTTTTCCCGATTGCCAAAACCGGAGTAGAGTTTTGAGTAGGAGTGATAGCAACCGACTTCCCCTTAAGACCTGATTCTGCGGTCTTGAGAAGTCCCTGAAGTTTGCTGAGGGTGACTTCTTCCTTGTTCATGTGATATGTCATGCGGAATTGATCATAGCACGATGGTAAGGAATGCAAAATAATATCTATTGCAAGATCCTCCGGGAAGTTCACATTAAGCTTCAGCAAACGATCCACATACCTTTGCATTTTCTGCATGTGGCTCGTGACGGATTCCCCGTCCTTCATCATGGTTGTTATCATGGAGCAGATGATCTCATACCTCTCTTGTCGTGCACTTTGATGGTATCTTTCCATCAAATCTTGGTGCATGTCATAAGGGTAGAAATCCTCATAAGACTTTTGGAGTTCCGCTGTCATCGTGGCCATCATGATGCAAGCCACTTTCGTAGCATCCCTTTCATGTGCCCGAAATTCAGCGATCTCCTGAGGAGTTGCAGTGGACTCATCAATCTCCTTAAGCTCCTTGTCAAGGACATATTCTTTGTCCTCGTAGCGGGTAATCATCCTGATGTTTCTGATCCACTCATTGAAGTTGGATCCATCAAAGGTGACTTTCCCACACAAGTTCATAAGGGTAAAGGAGCCATTAGGATTAGAGCCAGAAGCATTGTTGAAAGACATCTGAAGGAAAGAGGACAAGATTAGTTTAGATATAAGAGAGTCCTTAATAAAACACCCAAATGTAATATTAAGGCTAGGATCCAATCACAATATAATATAACTTAGAAGAGGTATGCCGTAATCTAAGCTATATCATATTTGAAAGGTAGGTGAATGACGATTCACCAATTTCCACCACGAAAACCGCAATATTTTAGTATTAGGTTTTTGAATGGTTCTTAGAAATTCCTAGATTCTTTGAGATTCAATGAACTTTTCAAAGGCATGTTTCAATCTCGAGTGTGCCCTCCAAGTTTTGTGACTGGGATACCGAGGATCACAAAACGAGGTGTGAAGTAACCATGCAAATCACTTGGTACCCTTAAAGTTTATCACTCAATCGATGTGCCGGTTAACCACACACGCTCCATCGATACTATAATAAACCCTAAGTCACCCTTTACCTACCTTGTTAAGTCCAAGTTAGTGTGCCGGTTAACCACACACGCTCCACCAACGACTTAATCAAAGTGTAAAGTGTAATTTCATGGAATAGCACCTTATTCACATTTTTCCTAAAGTAACTAAGATTGGGAATTTAATAAAACATTTAGTTACTTTATAATATTCATCATACTTTGAATGAGAATTAATAAGTCCTTGTCTTACCCGTTCGGCTAACGACCCTCCACCGATCAAGCAAGCGGTGGGTGAGAGTGGACACCCATTAAGTCACCATTTTATAGGCAACAACCTTATACCCACCTTATAGACCGGCTTCGTGAATGAGGCGTACTAGCGGTAAGACGACTTTGTTCTTATACATATATATATATATATATATATATATATATATATATATATATATATATATATATATATATATATATATATATATATATAATTATTAAATCATAATAATATAAGTATAAGGGTTGAATTTTAACTTTTAAAATTCTAGGGGTTGGAACTAAAGTTTTAACTTAACTTTACTTGTTCCAAAACTTGAGGGCAAGTTTTGTAAACTTTCAAAACTTTTCATTTCTTGTAACTTATGAGTTTAATAGAGTAATAAAATGAGGTCTTTTCATTTTTCCTAACTCTTGTGTTCTTTTCATGGTTTTTAACCCAAGAGACTTTTGGTTTTTCCATAACTTGAGGACAAGTTATGGACTCCATTAAAACACATTATGATCATGAATTAATCTACCACATAGGTTACAAATAATTCCTATGATCATCTAAACATCATAACAACAAGAATATGAATATGAACACTTTCAAGAATCAAAATCACATTTAACTTTGTAATTTTGATAACTAGTTGTTGTAAATGAGTTAGAAAAGACATTACACCTTCTAAAACAAGTTTTCAAGTACCAAAACATTTTAGGGTAATGATTCTAATCCATTTCCAACAACTCAAGTCGAAATTCTGCACTCTGTCGACCCTACTCGCCGAGTGCATAAACCTACTCGCCGAGTAGGTTGAAGATACACATCAACTCGACGAGTCCTCCCCATGGACTCGCCGAGTCCATCAGTCAGACAGCAGAATTTTCGACTTTCTTCAACTTTTAAGCACAAATAACAAACAAACAAGCCTAGGCTCTGATACCACTGATGGGTTTTGAGCATTCTAACACTTCCTAAGTGTACATGCAACCCTAATAACCTTGGATCTATGTTTGTCTAATTATCATGCAAAGTTGAATTCCAAGGTTATATTCCTATCTAGCATACATGGGGAACAATTTTAACTTGAATCATAGATAGAATAACTTACCTTGTTGTTGCTTGTGTTCCTTGAAACCTTGTGAGCCTAGCACCCCAAGTGTGATGCCTCAAATGCTTCACACAACACCAAATGCTCTTGGAAAGACTCTTGAGATAACACACACTTCTCAAAATCGGCCAAGCCCTCTAGTTTCTTAGTGTTCAACTTGTGTTGCCAATTTTGTGGAGAATGGGACTCTTATATAGTGTTTTCACATCTAGGGTTACACCATGTAAACCCTAATGTGTCATGACTCTTCATTTCCATGACCCATGGGTTTGTAACTCCCATGGAGCATCCATGGAGCATCCTATGGGTAGAACCCAACTTGATAATCCATGGAGCCTCTTAGCCCACTATACAAGATATGGATGATTTACATAATCAACCCATATATTTAATTAGTTATCCTTTGATCACTTAATTAATTAATTCTTGATCAAACTAATCAAATAATATTATTAATATATTAGAACTTATAATATATTAATAATCTCCAAGTGTTATTTCTCTCATTTAGTCTATCCAATTGCATGGTGCCATGCAACCCAAATGGACCATGCCGGGTCGGGTCAAGTACAAGCCCGAAATAGTTATGGACTTAGACACCTTATCCAACACTTTTTACCTCCAAATGAAGCTTCTATCACTTCTAATCTCAGATCCAAGTGCTTGGGCTCTCACTCCTTCTTCTCCAAAGCTTCCTTTCCACTTCTAATGCTCAAGAACACACCAACAAGCTCTCCAAGACAGTCTCTTGCTACAAGAACGGGGGTTAGGGTTTTGGGGAGGATAAGTCTATGGAAATAGTGGCCAACAAGGAGGCCATAACGTTCTTTAAATAGGGGCTCACTTAAAATTAGGGTTTCATTCTGGGCCTGGTACACCCCGCGTACACCTAGCTACACCCAGCATACTAGGCGGCCCTCCGCGATCAAACATGCATGCGAGTACGCTGAGCGTACACTCTAGTACGCCCCGCGTACCCGTCAACCACTCTTCTCATTATCAAGGACCAATATGGAAAATTGATCAAATATTAGGGTTCACAAGGTATACCTATGTTTTGGATGCTACAATTCTCTCCCACTAGAATTAGACTTCACCCCCGAAGTCATGCTCCGCAAACAACTCTGGATGTTGCCCCCGCATCTCAAACTCCGATTTCCAAGTCATCTCGGACCCTCTCTGATGTTGCCACTGGACCTGAACCAGCGGCACCTCCTTGTTCCTCAGAACCTTGATCTTCCGATCCAAGATCGTGATCGGCCTCTCAATGTAATTCAGGATCGCATCCATGTGAATATCCTCTAGTAGCACTACCGCCGTCTCATCGGCTACACACTTCCTCAACTGGGATACGTGGAAGGTATCATGGATCTGGCTCAACTCCTCGGGTAGATCTAATCGGTATGCTACCTTGCCCACTCTAGCGATCACCCAGAAAGGACCAATGAATCGGGGCCCCAACTTGCCCCTCTTCCTGAACTGGATCACTCCTTTCCAAGGAGATACGTTTAGGAGTACAAAGTCTCCAACTTGGAACTTGAGCTTGGATCGTCGCTTATCCGCGTAACTCTTCTAGCGACTCTAGGCCGTCAGTAACCCTTGTCTGACCTATTGAATCTACTTAGTCGTCTTGAGCACTATCTTAGTGCCAACCATCACTCGTTGTCCTACCTCTCCCCAACAGATGGGGGTCTGACACCTCCTCCCATAAAGGAGCTCAAAAGGAGGCATGCCGATACTGGAATGGTGGGTGTTGTTGTAAGAAAACTCAGCCAGGGGTAGGTATGTGTTCCAACTTCCGTCGATGTCCATAACAAACGCTCGAAGCATGTCCTCGAGCGTCTGAATCGTCCACTCACTCTGTTCGTCTGTCTGGGGGTGGTAGGTAGTGCTAAAATGCAATCGTGTTCCCAATTCCTCATGGAACTTCTTCCATAATTTGGAAGTAAAGCGTACATCCCGATCGGACACTATAGATGTCGGCACTCCATGCTGAGCCACCACCTCCCTAACATATATCTCTGCCAGCCTCTCAGCAGAAGAGCTCTCATTGATAGCAAGAAAGTCAGCACTCTTCGTTAACCGGTCTACAATCACCCAAATCGCATCGACACCTCGCGCAGTCTTTGGCAACTTGGTGATAAAGTCCATGGAAATTTGTTCCCATTTCCACTGGGGAACCTATAGTGGCCGCAACTTGCCATGCAGATGCTGGTGCTCGACCTTAACCCGGCGACAGGTCAAGTACCTCTCAACCATCTAAGCCACAACCCTCTTCATACAGGGCCACCAATAGTCTCTTTTCAGGTCTAAATACATCTTAGTGGCCCTAGGGTGGATTGAAAATCTCGATTTGTGTGCCTCCTCCATCAGTACACGTCATGTTCTGCCCGAAAAGGGCACCCAAATCCTTCCTTGGAAGGTCATAAGCCTGCGACTGTCTGTCACAAACTCGGACACCTGCCCCTTCACGTGCTCTCTCTTGCGGTTCTCTGGTCTCACGGCCTCCGCCTAAGCCTTTCGAATGATATCTAAAACTAGAGTCATCACTGTCATCCACATAAACACGTCACGGATCGGAGCACTCTCTGCTATGCGGCTCAAGGAGTCGGCTACCACATTAGCATTGCTCGGATGCTACAGGATCTCGCAGTCATAATCTTTCATCATATCCAACTATATCCTCTCTCTCATGTTAAGGTGGGGCTGATCCATAAGATATTTCAAACTCTTGTGGTCTGTGTATATGGTACAACACATAAGTAAAATTTTGAATCAAAAACTTAAGAGCATGTATGATGCTTACTTTATGGCATCAAAATTTGCAATCAAATACACCATACAAGCATTACAAATGGTCAACAAGCAATTGGAAGCCCTAAAAGTTCTTGTTTAGGTCCATTTTGGACTAGGACTTCCTTATTGGGCCCAATGGACCAATAAGCTTCCAATTTGACCATCTTGGGTTTAGAACTCTTAAATGGGCTCTAATTGGACCCATTTCCATTTAATTCAATATTTTGGGCCATATTGGGCCTAGAATGAAATAAATCAATTATATGAACCATTTTGGGCCATATTTAACCTAATGTAGCCCTAATAGGTCATAAAAATCATAATTATTGTTATTTGGACCAAGCACCACTTAACATAAACATGGAGAAGGCTTAAGCATGCAAGGCCCAAATTCTTTTCTCTCCCTCTCTAATTTTCGACCCAAGCCCATGTAAAAAAGAGAGAGTTGACTTTCATAGCCACCTCATTTTTACATATTGGATTTCCATGCATCTTATCTCACACTTCCATGCACATATCACCTCAAGATCTATTTCTTTCTCTCTCTCTCTCTCTCTTACTCTCGGCCGAATACAACACACACACACTCACAAAAATTCACTCCATTCTCTCTAGGTCTTGAAGAATATCTCCTCACTCCTTCTTCAAAAATTTCGAGATTCAAGGGCTTTGCAAGGAGGATTCTTCACAAAAAATCATCATCTAGGTAAGTTGATGTTTGGATCCACACTTTAGACTCCTTGATCTATCAAAAAATCTCTTCTTAACTCATATGAAATCATGATCTTCTATCTTAGAACTCCTTAAATTTGAGATCTTCCAAGGAAAGGTTGTTAGGGCCGAAATAGCAATAAACTCTTCTCTTTTCTTCTTCAAATCGAAACCACAACTCAAGGTGAGCTTCATACCCCCTATTTTTCGGTTTTTATAAGTTTTGTGGGGGGGGGGGGAATACAAGCAAATGTGTAGATCTATGAGTATATGTATGCCTTGTGTGATTTCTATGTTTATATATATGTTCTTATGTGATTGTGGTGTTGGATCTAGTCAAAAAGTCCTTAAAACCGAGATTTACATTAGGTTGTATGAAACAAGTATAAATCATATTATTACCCACTAATCATTTCTAGAGAAATAACCAAGTTGGTTAATATGAACATTTTTGGGCTCAAAATGTTGAAAATGTAAATTCAAGGGCCCAAAATGACAAAATGCAAATTCTGGAAATTTACTCTTTTGAAGGATTAAAATCTGAATTTTTAAGCATAATGGACCAAAAATGAACTTTTCGGCCCAATAAAGCCCAAATTGCGAGATTTTCAAATTAGAGGGGCTGAAACTGTACTTTCTGTAAAACAGGGGACTATTAGTGCTCCAAGTGCATTTCAAGGGTTAAAAATACTTTTCATATTTAAAAGGGACCAAAGATGCAAAAATTTTCTATTTTGGGCCAAAAGTGTAAAAATCACAAAAATAGAGGTTTCAACCGAAAAAACTTCATTTTGAGGGACTAAAACTGTTTTTCAAATAAATTTGAGCTGAAAAATACCTTTTCAACAAGTTTTGATACTAAAGTATCAAGAAAAATGGTTTAAGGACTAAAATGGAAATTCTTTTATACAAAGGGTCAAAAGTGTAAATTTATCCAAAAGAAAGGGGCTGCAAAAAGTAAAATTCTAATGTTTTAAACAATAAATCCGTCATGATGAAATACTAGTACCACGACTACTGACGAAACATAATACACCTTCAACACCAAAAATCGTTACCAAACGAATTGGTTCGGTCTCGAATCAATAATGAATCAATAATCTATACACGACGATACTACAATACACACGCTGAAATTACAGGAAGTCAATACACACGCGGGAATTCACCAGACGTTGATACACCATCTTTGGGCCCGAAAGTTTCAAATCGTGCTTGTTGGGCCTAGCTAGCCCAATGACATGATCTTTAGGCCCGAAGGAAACTCGCTTACATGTTGTTGGGTCTTACATGACCTAATTCCATGTAAAAGGACTTTCAATGGCTTTTGTGCTGTAGGGCCCCAAGGGTCTTCTGGTACTGCTAGTGAAGTCGAGAATTCACCAATGCGAGTCGGGCCAAGGGCCTTTCGCATTCACGATAGCCTTGAACGACTTATGGAAATAGCGGGGGCTTCGCACCCTCTTTTCTCCTCGGTTGTGAGGCTATGGGAAGTTTGGGTGGTTGGATTAAGTGAATAGTACGGACGATGCCTAAGGGATCGTTTGTATAGTTGTAAACTAGTCGTTTTCATTAATGCGAGTTTATAACAATTCACAATCCATAATTAATCCAATGTCACCTGGAATTATCGAATACAAACGTCACAATGGTATAACAAAATATAAAACGCGTATTTCAAAGTATTAGGAAAACATCGGGTTTTCCTAGGGTTTTCAATTCATACATCTACAAGATGCATACCAAGTCTAGCAATTTTTTTTGTACATTTATAGAAACAAACAAGCATACTTACGGATCTTCACACTTTTTACACGATACTCTTTTCAGAAAATATCGGATTTTCTGGTGGTTTTTAAAACAATACAAAACATTATATTTCAAACATTACTTATGAACTCACCAACATTTCATATGTTGACGTTTTTCAAAATACTTGTATTCTCAGGTAACAAGTAAATCGAAGGGAAAAATGTACTCAGTGATATATTGTTTTTTGTTTAACTAGTATCGAACAATCTACTTTTTGGGAATGTAATGTTATGAAACAATGTACTAAATGTAAACACTACCATTTGTACTATTTCAATTCATGGTGATGATTGATGTTACGTTTCATGTATATTCATTGTGATGGTATTCAATTGAGTCACAACAGCCCTCGGACGTTTCCGCCGTCTGGTTCGGGGGTGTGACAAGACCTCAGATCGTTCTTGGAAAACCAAGATGCCCCCTGCAACTGATCAAACAAATCGTCGATCCTCGGAAGTGGGTAACAGTTCTTGACCGTCAACTTGTTCAACTCCCGGTAATCAATGCACATCCGGTGTGAACCATCCTTTTTGTTGACAAAAAGGATCAGGGCTCTCCACGACGAACTACTCGGCCTGATAAACCCCTTCCCTAGCAGCTCCTGGAGCTGAGAGGATAACTCCTGCATCTCAGGTGATGCAAGGCGATAGGGCGCCTTCGCAATACGGGCCGCACCCGACAACAATTCAATTCAAAACTCTACATGCATCTCGGGAGGCATACCTGGAAACTCCTCGGAAAAAACTTCTGGAAACTCACACACTATCGGAACCTCGGAGAGAGAACTCGATCTCTCCGTAGAAGCCCGAGTATCTACCACATACGCCAGAAACCCCATACATCCCTACTGCAAACTCTGCCTCGCCCTGGCAGCAAAGCAGAATGCTGATCCATATCTAGTGCCCTCGTCGTAGACCTTAAGTACTCCCTCACTAGGGTCTCGAATAGTCACCAGCTGGCGCTCACAGTCGATCATAGCTTCAAATCGAATCAACCAATCCATACCCACAATGACACAAACATCCTTCATCGCTATCAGCACCAAATCTATCAGAAACTCGACTCCGAGAATATCAAGCACACATACTCGGATCACATCAGTCGTAAACATCGAATGCTCATCGGATATGGAAACTCTCAAGGGTCGACTCAACGCCTCTCGATGGATACTGAAGTGACGACTAAAAGCTAAAGATACGAATGACTGAGTCACACCCGAGTCAAATAACACCTATGCAGGAACATAATTCACAAGAAAAGTACCTATAAAAAATCACAATATAAGTACCGCATAGCTCAAAAGAATATAGTAAGATTAAATACCGGCCACATTGTCAGGTGCTGCGCGGACCTCCTCCGCTGTCAGCTGGAAGGCTCTCCCACAAACCTTCGGTGTATCAGCCTTCACTAGCCGGCTCTTAGAAGTACGCACAGAAGTAGGTGAGGATCCCTGAGCTAGTCCCTACACTAGCTGGGGGCACTCGGCCTTCCGGTGGCTTGTCTAGTTGAAATGAAAGCAAACCAAGAATCCCTTAGGGAAATGCTTCGTCTTGTGCCCCTCTTTTCCGCATTGTAACAGATCCTCATCTGACAAGAACCCTCGTGACTCTTGCCGCACTTGCCACAAGTGCGGTCCTTCTGGCCCCCAACTCTAGAATAAGCGGGCTTGGCCCGCTTCGTCGCTGGCTACGATTGCATTGGTCTCTAGTCCCTCCCCTGGGACTCCTCCTCATCCTCCCTGGTCTGTAGCTCAAGCTCAGTCTCCCTCCTCCTAGCATTGGCCTGAAGGTCAACCAATATCCATGATGACGAGTTCGCCACGAACTCTCATATATCCCTCCTCAGTATGATCAGATATCGGCTCACACGTGCTTGCTGAGTAGACACGTGCTCAGGGCAAATCATCGCCCTCTTGTGGAACATCCTCGAAATCTCAGTCACTGATTTTGTCTTCTGTCTGAGAGACAGAAACTCCTGTGCCAAATGTTCCCTCTCCACCGGGGGAACATACTCATCACGAAACATCTGAACAAACCTCTCCCATGTCACTGCATCATGATCTGCAGTGGTGAAGCCAACCGTCGCAAACTTCCACCAGTCCTTCGCTCCCAAGCGAAGCTGGTTCAGCGCAAACCAAACTCTGAAATGGTCGGGACAAGAACACGTGTAAAAACACCCCTCGATATCGGAGATCCACCTCATCGCAGAAATCAGATCCCGCGTCCCATCAAACTCTGGTGGCTTCATGTTGCGGAACTCTCGGAATAGCAACGAGTCACCTCCCTGTGGCCTAGCAGTGACGACGACTGCATTGGCCTCGACAGCAGCAACAGCCTCAGTGATAGCAGCCTATCGCTCGTCAAACGTATGAATCAAGGTGTTCTTGATAAACCCAAACATCTCTGAAATCTCTGCTAAGATAGCTGCAACCACCTCCTCGTGGATCATCCTCCATATCACCTCATCACTACTCACACTGCTCCTAGGGTTGTGGCGTGTCCCCACCATGATGTCTCTGAAACACAACACAAAATCATCAGAGACTCGCTCGAGCATACTCACACTCGATCACCCACCCCTACTTGTTCGTTAGCATCCCAATGATTCTTACTTGAGCCGCTCACTGATCTGGTGCTTCCAGTAGTACAGGCCCAATACTACCTTCAACACCGCATCAGTGTTCACCCCAAGTCTTCCTCCTCGGATCCCAATAAACAAGTACTCTATGCGACTGGTGGTTGGCGAGGCCAACAAAAATAATAACACTAAATATTACACACTAAAATACTGTATAGTGGTAAAGGGATCGAATCCACGGAGATTGGTTCAATTTTATAACTCTATAAAAATCTCTTTGTAAAAATACCTGAAAACGACAATAAATTAAATATGGGGGGGGGTTGGTCTTTTCACATACTTGAAATAAACTACAATTAAACTAAGATTTAAATAAACAATTTCAACAAAAATAATAGTTTGATGTAAAATCAATAAGAGAAGGATGGTTGACTTAAGGTTTCCTCACTTTGACTTTTGATGAACATATCATTAGAATCCAATGGTGTAATACTTGATTTAAATCCTTAATTTGGCTATTGGAATCCAAGAAGCTTGAGATTACCTAGACTTTTCTTAGTTGTTAAAATGGTTAGAGAAGCTCATAACAATTTTCTTAGTCAAAGTCACAATTTCCATTAAGCATGTAATTAGTGAAAGTCAACTAGCATTAAGAACCAAAAAGTCATCAAATCCAAGAGGGGTCAATTGCTTTTCCCACCATGTTGGAGGAAATGTTTTATGATTGTGTGAAGCAAAAACAACACAAAAATCATTTGATGCTTGCTAATTTGAGGATCATTTACTTAATCAGGAAATTAACCAACTAATCACCACAAACACATTTGAACTCATGAACTAAACCATACAAGTAGTGATAATATGTTGAAACACAAATATTTCCATAAAGATTTAAGAACAAGTTCATGGATTCTTCAATATTCAACAAAAGTTCAAAGGATTCAAGAAAAGTCAACCAAGATTTGTTTAGCCAACCATGGCTAAACTCAAGTAAACAAAGTTAGATAAGATTGTACCAAACATTTGACAAGAATCAAGAGATGAAAAGAAGATGTTCTTGAGGTGTTCTTGGCCTTCAAAAGTGCTCTAAACTCCAGAGAGAATGCCTCCAAATCGGATGTAAAAGATAAGGTTGAAGAGGCACACTAACCTTCCCAATATAGAGCTCTATGTAAAATCCCAAAATTGCCCCCTTCAGGAATCCACAAGGGCTGCAGGGAATCTTACGCGGTCCGCGTGACTGCAACATAATTTTGGGCTTCTTCAAGTCTTGGGCCCTCAAAGATAAGCCATTGGCCCAGTTCGAGTCAAATCAGCTTCTAGCCTATTTTTCTTCAATATTTCTTCAAGTTGAGCCCAATTTGTCTCTCCACATCACTCAAAACTTCTGCAAACTCCTAAACATCAATCTTGCACACTCAAGAATTCTCCCATGCCCTTTCAAATTTAAAGTTCAACACTTCCACGCCTTCAAGTAATTGACAATCCCACTCCATGAATCACCTCCATAGCCATCAAGCACGAAATCCCTATTACTCTTCAAGTCCAATCGCCTCCCAAAAATCCCGCTCCGCTAGTCTCCAAAAAAATCTGCAATAATGCTCAAGAAACTAGAAACTACCTAAATGGTCATAAAAATAACAAAAAGGAAAATATGCATGGAAATTAACTAAAATGCGAATGAAATGTGCTAAAAACTATAAAAAGAAGTAAATAAAATGAAGCTATCAAATCACCCCAAGCTTAAACCTTACTTGTCCTCAAGTAAGACAATACTAAAATGAACTCAGGATGAACTATCCTAAAGAAAATAAAAAGACTGGATAGAACCGCGGAACCTGATCACTGTTAGTCAACATGGTCAGAATTGATCTTGCTATTACCTCACGAATTTTTCATCTGATGACAATGGAACCATAAACCACAGCCAAGACAACTCCTTTAGGTGAGTAAGGAGGGATGAGCAGTCGCAACCCCACTGGAACATGCATACAATGAAGAACATCTGTAGTAGGGAGAAAGTAGCTAGATTGGCTCGTGTGGAGCTCTTCTTTAAGTGTACACTCTGATCTCACGTCTACCAGTTTCTCTCATGTGTATTTGGGTTTAATCGCTCGGCCACCGTTGTAGGAATCAGTTCACTTATTGTTGGCCCAAACCTCCCGTAGTATCCGAATCGACAGTCTCGCTAACATCACCAATTTGCGAAAAACAACTCGATCTATATACAATAAAACAAACCTATATAAATGAATATCGAATGTCGGGTGAACAAAATGTTGGAAAATGATGGGTTTTAGCCATAAGAACTTTCCTATGTGCGCATGCAAAACCCTAATGCTTGGATCTAGGCTTTCTAATAAACATGCTTTGAATCCAAGACTTCTAATTACTAATTAGGTTAAATAAGAACATTGAAACAGATCTAGAATCATACCTTTGAGTTCCTTGTTGATCTTGAGGTCTTGGAGCTTCTAGAGTCACAAATGTCACTCCTCTAATGGCTTACAAACACCAAAGCAAGGAGGATGATTTGGGAGAGAGGAGAGGGGAGGAATTTCGACCAGAGTTCTCTTACTTAATCAGAGGTGTCGAATTCCCTATGCCATGGGGTCTATTTATACTTGTAGACTCCTTAAGGGTTACAACCTAAACCCTAATTGGATAATCTTCTCTTAAGGCTATCCAAATCCATTCCTAGATAACTCTAATGGACGATTTTAGCTATCCTAATCCTATTAGAATTCGTCCATAGTATATCCAAATGGATTTACAGTTTAAAGCTTAACTATCAAACAATTGACAGTTTATACCCCTTTATTTAATTAATCTCTTTAAGTCACCAAATTAATTCTAATTAATTCTATGACTTATATTAATCAAATAACAAATATATTATTCATTATATTATTCCCATAATATATTAATAATATTTATTCTCTCTTAATAAATCATCCTATCAAGTTGCTATGGTGAAGGCAACCCAAAAGGACCATGCACAACCGGATATAGTTACAGCCTTAGACACTATTCCAACAGTCTCCCACTTGGATAAGTCTAGTAACTATACAAGTAAAATTCGGTTTGCAATCGTAGCTCTCAAAGACGCTGTCAACTCTGATCTAATCAATCTTGTCCTTTAGATAAGGGAACATACAGTCCTCTGTTAGATATCATGCTGACAATCCTATGGAATGGTTAGTCAAGCATTTAGGTTTCTCGATCTCTGATTTATTTGACATAGAACTTAATCGAACACATCAATTCAGTTCTGACCGGGCCCGGCACATAAGTCAAATCAAATCATCGAGCGGCCGAGATATCGCTTTTACCTTCTTAGATAAAAGTTACAGATAAACTTCGACTTATATGCATTTACTTATTCATTTACCAACTATACACAACAATACGTTTTATAACATCAAGTTACTGATGCGTTTTCGTATTATCAATGTACAATCAATTAACAAATAATAAACCATATATCTAGGTTTTAAGACTATATGATATTATCGTCTTGCGATCACCTTTTATATCTTATTCCATAAGGTGATTCCAGCAAGCGCGGGTTTATTCCAATGCTCAAAACTAGTTCATAAGCACTCATGAACGTTGCAGCAATCCTTTGCTATGTCTAACACCATTTAGACATTCTACACACCAATTCATGACAATCTTCTTTCATATCTACTTCCAATATATGAATGATTGTGGACCATTTGAACAATTCTATTATTCCTAATAATTTCAATTATTCTGGAAGTCAAAACATGCAAAGTGAAACAATAGCTAAACAATTAACATAAGATAGTAACATTACTCATAAATAAAACTCCTTTATTTAATCATCAAATGTCAATTACATTTATCTATTACACGTTTCTAATACTATCTAATCTATGCTAATATCATCCTTCAGCCCAATACTCCTAGCATGCTGCAAGTGCTTAACCCTACTCAGTCCCTTCGTAAGCGGATCTGCTAGGTTATCTTCTGATGATATCCTCTTAACTACGAGTTGTCCTTCTTCTACACGATGTCTAATGAAGTGATACTTTATGTCGATATGTCTTGATCTACCATGATCCCTCGGTTCCTTAGTTAAGGCAACCGCACCTTCGTTATCACAGAAAATCTCCATTGGCTCCTTTATGGCAGGTACGACTCCAAGATCACCGATGAAGTTCTTTAGCCATATTGCCTCCTTCGACGCTTCGCTCGCTGCAATGTACTCTGATTCGCACGTTGAATCAGCTACGGTTTCCTGCTTGGAACTTTTCCATGTCACTGCTCCTCCATTTAGGGTAAAGACCCAGCCCGACTGTGAACGGTAGTTGTCCCTGTCGGTTTGAAAACTGGCGTCACTATACCCTCGCACCTTCAAGTCATCACTTCCTCCGAGGACTAAGAACCATTCCTTCGTCCTCCGAAGGTACTTAAGGATATTCTTCACCGCAATCCAATGTGCTTTGCCAGGATTCCCTTGATATCTACTAACCATGCTCAAAGCGAAGGCTACATCAGGTCGAGTACAAGTCATAGCGTACATGATTGAGCCAACTGCGGAAGCGTATGGTACTCGGCTCATTTCTGCTATCTCAGCTTCGGTACTCGGACTTTGAGTCTTACTCAACTTGGCTTTACTTTGTATCGGTAGTTCTCCCTTCTTTGAGTTTTCCATACTAAAACGTTTTAGTACCTTCTCTAAGTAAGTATTCTGACTAAGTCCAATTAGTCTCTTACTTCTTTCTCTTACTATCCTTATTCCCAAAATGTAAGAAGCCTCTCCGAGGTCCTTCATAGCGAAACACTTCCCGAGCCAGGACTTTACCTCCTGCAGAGTCGGGATGTCGTTTCCTATGAGTAATATGTCATCGACATATAGAACGAGGAAGCTTACTATACTCCCACTGGCTTTGACATATACACAAGATTCGTCTTCGCTTCGTACAAATCCAAACTCTTTGACTTTCTCATCGAAACAAAGATTCCATCTACGAGATGCTTGCTTAAGTCCATAAATGGACTTCTCAAGCTTACACACTCTGTCCGGATGCTTCGGATCCACAAACCCCTCTGGCTGAGCCATGTAAACATCCTCAGCCAACTTTCCGTTAAGGAAAGCGGTCTTGACATCCATTTGCCAAATCTCATAATCATGAAATGCGGCAATTGCTAACATCACTCTAATAGATTTAATCTTTGCAACTGGTGAGAAGGTCTCATCATAGTCAACTCCGGGAGTTTGAGTAAAGCCCTTCGCGACCAATCGCGCTTTATATGTGTGTACGTTCCCATCCACGTCGGTCTTCTTCTTGAAGATCCATTTGCACCCAACGGTCTTACGTCCGGGCACGTAATCAACCAAATTCCAAACTTGGTTATCATACATGGATTGGATCTCGCTATCCATTGCCTCTTTCCACTTTAAAGACTCCGGGCCTGCCATGGCTTCCTTGTAGCTATTAGGTTCATCAAGATTTACTAGTGTACCATCACTAATATACGTGTCCCCTTCGGTAGTAATATGAAAGCCATAAAACTGGGGATGAACTCTAACTCTATCGGAACGTCTAAGAGGTAAGGATTCGTCAATTGGTTCAACCGGAGTTTCCTCCTCGGGTTGAGTGCCAGCGGTAAAGGTTCCTTCATCCATCGACTCTTGAATCTCTTCAAGTTCGATTTGCCTCCCCCTGTCTCCTTGGCTTATGAGTTCTCGCTCTCGGAAAACTCCTCTCCTCGCAACGAAGACAACATTGTCCTTCGGTCTATAGAAGAGATATCCAAAGGATGTCTGCGGGTAGCCGATGAAAATACATCGCTCACTTCGAGGTTCAAGCTTGTCGTGAGTATCTCGTCTTACGAAAGCCTCGCAACCCCAAACCTTGATATGTGCCAACGAGGGAGCTTTCCCTGTCCACATCTCGTGAGGTGTTTTGGCAACCTTCTTAGTAGGGACTCGGTTAAGGATATGGGCGGCAGTCTCTAAGGCATACCCCCAAAAAGAGATTGGTAGTGAAGCACGATTCATCATAGAGCGAACCATATCCAATAGGGTTCGATTACGCCTTTCTGCCACACCATTCAACTGCGGTGTCCTAGGAGGCGTCAATTGCGAAACTATTCCACACTCCTTGAGATAATCGTGGAATTCAAGACTTAGGTACTCTCCTCCTCGATCGGATCGAAGCATCTTGATTTTCCTGCCCAATTGATTCTCCACTTCATTCTTGAATTCTTTGAACTTTTCAAAGGTGTCTGACTTTTGCTTGATTAAGTAGATATACCCATATCTACTATAGTCATCGGTAAAAGTCACATAGAAGCGGTTCCCATCCTTTGTGGTTGATCTAAACGGTCCACATACATCGGTATGTATTAAGTCCAATAGACCATCGCCCCTTTCACAAGTACTCATGAAGGGCGACTTAGTCATCTTTCCAAGCAAACAAGACTCGCATGTGTCATCTTCCCTAAGGTCGAATGACTCCAACACTCCATCCTTTTGGAGTTGGGCTATGCGTTTCTTGTTGACATGTCCAAGACGACAATGCCACAAGGATGCTTTATCCATACTAGTGGAAGAATCAATATTCAAAACATCATTTCCAAAGTCATCAACAATCATAACAGTTTCATATATTCCATTATATGGTATAGCTTCAAAGTAAAAGACACCATTTAGATAAGCCAAAATAGAACCATTCTCATTATTAAAAGAAAATCTAAATCCTTGTCTAAATAAACCATGAAATGAAATGATGTTTCTTGCCATTTCTGGCGAATAGCAACAATTGTTCAAATCTAAAACTAAACTATTCCTAAGCACTAAGGAATACACTCCAATCTTGGTTACAGGAGACGATCTTCTGTTCCCCATGATTAGATTGATCCTTCCTTGCTCCACATCCCTACTTCTTCTTAGTCCCTGCACATTAGAACAAATGTGATAACCACAACCGGTATCAAGAACCCAAGAAATAGCATGATTAGAATCGTTAGATTTGATTGTATATATACCTGCGAAAGATGGCTTGATCTTTCCTTCTTTGATTGCTTGCAGGTAATCCGGGCAGCTTCTCTTCCAATGTCCTATCTTGTGGCAGTGGTGACACTCTGCCTCCTTCGGGTTAGAGCAGGGCTTGGCGGGATCAACTTTGGTCCCACTAGAAGAGGCACCATCTTGGGCTTTCACCTTGCGATAGTTCTTCGATGAAGCTTTCCTCTTCTTTCCCTTCCCTTGTCCAATAGCCAAGACAGGAGCAGCGGGCGGATTGGGAGTAGGTGCAACAGACTTGTCTTTGAAGTTGCTCTCAGCAACCCTCAAGAGACCTTGGAGCTTGCTTAGGGTGACCTCTTCTTTGTTCATGTGGTAGGTCATCCTAAATTGGTTGTACATCGGAGGTAAAGAGTGAAGCACCATGTCGATCGCCAAATCCTCACCGAAGTCAACATTTAACTTGCGAAGGCGGTCGACATACCTTTGCATCTTTTGCAAGTGCACGGTAAGAGATTCTCCATGACCCATCTTCGCGGAAATCATGTTAGTGAAAATCTCGTACCTCTCTTGTCTCGCGTTTTGGTGGTACCTCTCCAATAGGTCTTGGTGCATCTCGTACGGGTACATGTCCTCGTAGGACTTTTGGAATTCGGAGTTCATGGTGGCGATCATGATGCAATGTACCTTCGTTGCATCTCGCTCATGAGTTTCAAAGGCGGTGATTTCGGCTGGAGTAGCGATTTCGGTATTGATTTTCTCGAGCTTCTCATCAAGGACATACTCTTTGTCCTCATAGCGAGCAATGGTGCGAATGTATCTTATCCATTCGCTAAAGTTCGTTCCATCGAAGGTGACCTTTTGGCAAAGGCTCATCAATGTGAAAGAACTAGCAGCAGCGTTGTTTGCGTTCGACATCTATAATTAGAAAAGGACAAAGATAGATTAGAATAAGAATCCCTAATTATCACCCAATAAGAAAATTAGGGCTAGGATCCAACAATAACATTTACATACTAGAAAAGGGATGCCGTAATCTAACATGCAAATAAATTGAAGGTAAGTGAATGACGATTCACTAATTCTCCATTACGAAACTTAAACTATTAGTCCTAAGTGTTTTTGAGAATTCCTAGGTTCGGATGAGATTCATTGAAACTATTCAATGGCATGTTTAAATCTCGATATGCCCCTCTTGTTTGTGACTGGGATGCCGAGGATCACAAAGCGGGTGTGAATTACCATGCAAATTCACATGGCGCCTTCATTGTAACAATCACCTATTCGATGTGCCGGTAAACCACACACGCTCCATTGAACTATGATAAACAACGAATCACCCTTTGCCACCTTCGCTTAGAACCAATTAGTGTGCCGGTAAACCACACACGCTCCACCAACATCTTAGCAAGGTGCAAAGTGTAATTTCATGGGATTGCATCAATTCACTTTTCCTAAAGTAACTAGGATTGGGAAATTTTAAAATATGTGTAGTTACTTTGTATTTCTTATTATACTTTTAATGAGAGGATGAGGTTGCCCTATCCTACCCGTTCGGCTAATGACCCTCCACCAATCAAGCAAGCGGTGGGTGTGAGTGTACACCCATTAAGCGCCATTTTATAGGCCGCAACCTTATACCCACCTTATAGATCGGCTTCGTGAATGAGGCCTACTAACGGTAAGACTAGCATTTAGTTATACATATATATATTATTCTAGTAATATCATATTAGTATAGGGTTGTATTTTAAAACTTTTAAAATCTAGGGCTTGAAATTTAAGTTGTCTAAATTAAAGCTTTTAATCACAAAAGTAAATTTCAAAACATGAGGGTAGGTTTTAAACATTTAAAACATGGAGGATCAAATAACAAATAATTCCAATTAACAATTAATATCCTAATTATCTATATTTGATTTATTCAAGATTTCTTTTTAAGATAATTACCAAAATAATCAAAATAATCAATTAATTATCATATAAGGAAATTAAATATTTAATTAGTTGATAATTACCTTTAACTAGATCAAGATAATAGTTATATTTATCAGAAAAACGAATTAATATTGATCTAATTAGTTTATGGTAAGTTAAGATAAGATAAACACAAAGAAATCCCGAATCTGGCCATTCCTGACGCCTGGACTCGCCGAGTGCACAAAGGGACTCGCCGAGTCAGGCCTACTCGCCGAGTCCACTTTGAGACTCGCCGAGTCCACTTTGAGACTCGCCGAGTCCATGACTCAGAAACCAAAAAATCGAATTTTGCAGGTTTGTTTCAGTTAATCAAGCAACAATTTACAGAGAACCAAGCTAGGCTCTGATACCACTGATGGGTTTTAGCCATAAGAACTTTCCTATGTGCGCATGCAAAACCCTAATGCTTGGATCTAGGCTTTCTAATAAACATGCTTTGAATCCAAGACTTCTAATTACTAATTAGGTTAAATAAGAACATTGAAACAGATCTAGAATCATACCTTTGAGTTCCTTGTTGATCTTGAGGTCTTGGAGCTTCTAGAGTCACAAATGTCACTCCTCTAATGGCTTACAAACACCAAAGCAAGGAGGATGATTTGGGAGAGAGGAGAGGGGAGGAATTTCGACCAGAGTTCTCTTACTTAATCAGAGGTGTCGAATTCCCTATGCCATGGGGTCTATTTATACTTGTAGACTCCTTAAGGGTTACAACCTAAACCCTAATTGGATAATCTTCTCTTAAGGCTATCCAAATCCATTCCTAGATAACTCTAATGGACGATTTTAGCTATCCTAATCCTATTAGAATTCGTCCATAGTATATCCAAATGGATTTACAGTTTAAAGCTTAACTATCAAACAATTGACAGTTTATACCCCTTTATTTAATTAATCTCTTTAAGTCACCAAATTAATTCTAATTAATTCTATGACTTATATTAATCAAATAACAAATATATTATTCATTATATTATTCCCATAATATATTAATAATATTTATTCTCTCTTAATAAATCATCCTATCAAGTTGCTATGGTGAAGGCAACCCAAAAGGACCATGCACAACCGGATATAGTTACAGCCTTAGACACTATTCCAACAGAAAATTTGTTCAATAATTGAACCGGTCACCCTTCTCAGATAGTTGCAGCTGGAAATTTGCCTGCCATTTTGGTTTTTGATTTTTTTGATATTTTTTTTGCCATACTTGAGGGCAATTTATTAACAATTAAAATTTTTAACAAGAAAACCCTTTGACTTAAAATTTGGTTCCCAAAAGTGTGAAAGTGCAACCGAAAGGGTATTGATATAATCTGAATGGCCTAAGTGTGAAAATGACCATGTGTGGAGCATAAAGATGTAATGTAAGTTCCTTTTCAAACTTGGGGTTTTCAAAGATGATGAAAATGTCCAAATGTGGACTAAAAGACTCTTTAAAATTCTAAGAAAATCGCAAAAATGGTATGGTGATGTAAAGAGACAAGATATGGATTCTACTCGAGGACAAGCACTAATGCTTCATCCTAACAATTCAAACATGATCAAGTGTGATCCTCTCAGCGGTAGTGACCGCAAGGCTAAGAACATCCATTGCTATAGTATATCCTATAGTTGTTAGTATTGTATGCATAATTCTTCATGAAACTATCTGGCCATGATCACTTAACCCTTTAAGCTTCCAGCATTTGATCCCAAGTATGAAATCCCAAACTACAGCTAGTGGTCCCGGTTCGATGGGTGAGATAGCAACAAGATCCTACACCAATAATGATACAATAACTGTGAACCTGTTCCATGGTGTCTGTAACGACCCAATTTTCACGTCCAAAAATTTCGTTATAAAACATTATATGAAAGCGTTAATAGTTAAAACATTGTTTGATTAAACCATTTCACATCGAAAACCAAATTGAAAACCACAACATTCTCTCAATCAAATATCAGAGTATCAATCCTAGAATAAACTCATAACTGCAAAAACAAGAGAGTGTGTATGTGTGACATGCTGCTACCGCGCCGGCTCCTTTCCCCTAGCTGAGGAGGTACCTAAAACCAAAACTGAAAACCGTAAGCATGAAGCTTAGTGAGTTCCCCCACTGTACCACATACCATGTAATCTCATAACATACATATATTGTCAGGAATATCTGGGTGCCCGACCTACCCCTTCGGCCCTCTCCACCGGATATTGCCTAGCATATCTGGGTGTTGGCCTCCTCTTCGGTCCTCTCGACCGGATATTGCCTAGCATATCTGGGTGCTGGCCTCCCCTTCGGTCCTCTCGACCGGATACTGGGGAACTATTCCTCCCCTCCACTACTACCACATAACATGTATCACAATATCAGAATCTATCTAACATGGCTGAGTATGACTACCCCTTCGACCCTACCGACCGGATACCTCGGGGACTATCTCCCCCCTACTGTCACTAGCACATAGCATCATATCATACTAGCACATAAACATAACACATGTAGTAGTAATCCCTAGATGAATATCACGGATACAATCATCTACATACAACTCCTACTGGTGGGCCGACATTGTGCCCGTAGACCCACCGCTACTGGAAGGTAACTCACCTCGAAGTAGCTACTGATCTGATCGGGAACTGACTGTCTACTGCTGCTGCTGCTGCTCCGGAAATCCTCCGGTTGCAATTCCCACAACATATTCAATCAAACACTACTAACCGTCCTTTGGGTAAAATGACCATTTTACCCCTGATCATGCCCTAAGTCAAAGTCAGAGTCAACTTTCAGTTGACCCGACTCGCCGAGTCCCTACCCAAACGATTGCCCTGAATCCCGTTTCTACTCGTCGAGTTACGCGACGACTCGATGAGTTCTCCTTCTGAACTGATATTCAGGTCCTTCATCCTACTCGCCGAGTTGTATGAACAACTCGTCGAGTTCATCTTCATCCGATGAACACTTATGCTAAGACTCGCCGATTGTATGAACAGCTCGCCGAGTTCATCTTCATCCGAAGAACACTTATGCTGTGACTCGCCGAGTTGTATGAACAACTCGCCGAGTCTGTTCTTGATCTAAGAAGATTGCCTTGAACTCGCCGAGTCAGGGCATTGACTCGCCGAGTTCCTCCATAGATGAGTTCAGCTTCCGACTCACTGAGTCACGCTCCGTGACTCACTACTCACTCGACACTACGAAAAGGGGACAAACTCGGAGACTCGCGAACCGACTCGCCGAGTCAGATGAACGACTCGTCGAGTCGTTGCCATGCAACCACTAACTACACGGATTTGCTCGATTCCAGTCCATGCCATTCACAGATCTGGGTTCCTAGAGCATGAATCACGCGTAAAGTTTCCAACTTTACGTGTAGATATTCACCAATAAGGGTTTTAGGGTTCAAAATGCACCCAAAAGGGTAGATCTAGGGTCTTCATGCAATGAGGGTCCATAAAGGCAACAGATCTGAGCTCCTGGAGCTCAATCATGCCTAGATCTAAGGGCCAATCAGCTTATTACGAAATAATTTGCACATATAAGCTTGGGGATTGACTCAAGAATGACTTAAATGATGTAATAAGCATAGAAATAGGGGGAAACGGGTTATACCTCAAAGGAACTACCGAGAGAGCACAAAGATGCTTGGATTCCTTCCCTTCCTCTTGATCTACATCCCTTTTGCCTCAAAACCTTCAAGAACAAACAAAAATTGCTTCAAACTCTCTATGAATAGCTTAGAACGAGGGTTGGAAGCTCTGGGGGTGAATGGGGGCTGGCTTGGGGTGGATATGTTGTTTAAATAGGGTGCAAACCCCTGAAACTTAGGGTTTCATCCAACAGCGGTGACTCGCCGAGTCCGGAATATGGATTCACCGAGTCACCAACTTAAACGTGTCCCGGGGTCCCGTCTCTACTCGACGAGTCAGACCTATGACTCGTCGAGTCCAAGGCTAAAAATGGAAAATACACAAATAAGATTTACGTACCAGAAACCAGGTGCTACAAATCTCCCCCACTTATTTTAGACTTCGTCCTCGAAGTGTGTTGCTCGATCCTGAAACAGCTCGGGGTAATGCTCCATCATCTCGTCCACCGGCTCCCAAGTCCATTATGAACCCTTGCGGTGCTGCCATTGCACCTTCACTAGCTCCACCCTCTTGTTCCTCAAATCCTTCGAATTCCTGTCGAGGATTGCGGCTGGGCGCTCAATGTAATTCAGGTTGTCATCAACCTGAATATCCTCTAACGGCACTACTGTTGAGTCGTCCACTAGGCACTTCCACAGCTGAGAAACATGGAAAGTGCGGTGGATCTGGCTGAGCTCGGCTGGCAGATCCAGCCTATACGCCACCTTGCCCACCCGGGCTACGACCCTGAACGGTCCGATGAATCTTGGGCCCAACTTGACCCGCTTCCTGAATCGAATGACGCCTTTCCAAGGCGACACCTTCAGGAGAACCATATCCCCGACTTGGAACTCCAAGTCGGATCGACGCTTGTCGGCGTAAGTCTTCTGTCGACTCTGAGCAGTCTGAAGCCTGCTCCGAACCTGCTGGATCCTCTCGGTCATCTTGAGCACCACCTCGGTGCTCCCCATGACTCTCTGACCAACTTCACCCCAGCATATCGGGGTCCTGCACCTCCGACCATACAACATCTCGAATGTGGGATGGTCAATACTCGTGTGGTAGCTGTTTTTGTAGGAGAACTCGACCAAGGGAAAATAGGTATCCCAGCTATCACTAAAGTCTAACACACACGCCCGCAACATATCCTCCAAGGTTTGGATGGTCCGCTCGCTTTGACCATCCATCTGCGGGTGAAAGGCGGTGCTAAAATGCAAACGAGTGCCCAACTCGTCATGAAATCTCTTTTAGAATCTGGAAGTAAAACGCACATCCTGATAGGATTTATGCATAAGAAACAATCCTATGTGCTCATGCAAACCCTAATGCTTGGATCTAGGTTTCACTATTGAACATGATTTGATTCCAAAACTTACAAAACCTAATCTAGTATATAAACAACTAAATTAACATACAGAATCAGATCTAGATGTTTACCTCTTCAATTGTTAGCTTAGATCTTCTCTTTCTTCTTCTATTGAGCTTAGAGTCACAAATGCAACTCCTCTAATGGTTCACAAACCCCGCAAGCAAGAAGGCAATATGAGAGAGGGAGACAGAGGCTAGAAGTCGGCCTAGGGATCTCTTAGAATCAAGTGGTAGCTGAATTCAATGCCCTAGGGGTCATATTTATAGTTACAAGTTACTAGGGTTTCAGTTTAAACCTTAATGGACAGCTTAGTCACCAAGCAGCCCATGGAACCTTCTGGAATAAGGCCTTGGATGAAAATTATGATGGATACCCATCATAATTTCGTTCCCCCCTTAAGCCCATTAAGTTTCCTTAACCTAAAACTCAATTATCATACATTTGACAGTTTATACCCTTTTATTCAATTAGTCTCTTTTGACCACCAAATTAATTCCTAATTAATTTATGATCAATACTAATCAAATAAATATGATTTCTCCTTTAATATATTATTCTTATAATATATTAATAAATCATAATACTCTCTCTTTCTCCTTAGATTACCTTGTCAAGTTGCTTTGGAGAAGGCAACCCAAAAGGACCATGCATAATCGGGTTAAGTACATACCAAATATAGTTACGGGCTTAGACACTATTCCAACAGTCTCCCACTTGGATAAGTCTAGTAACTATATCTCACATATGACTTCAGAATCCGATTAGCAATCGTAGCTCTTATACTTTGCTGTCAACTCTGATCAACTTGTCCTTTAGATAAGGGATCGTATAATCCTCTGTTCTGGATATCATGCTGACAATACTTATTGTCTAGCAGTAGTTCCTTGATTTCCGATTTGTTCGACATAGAATTTAGTTGAACACATTAACCTCATTCTGACCGGGCCCGACACATAAGTCAAACCAAATCATCTAGTGGCCAATATATCACTTTTATTCTCATAGAATAAAAGGAACAGATCAACTTCGACTCATATGCATCTATTATTTACTAATGGATCATACACAATAATGTGTTTTATAACATCAAGTTACTGATGTGTTTACACATTATCAATGTACAACCAACCAGCAAACAACAACCATATCTCTAAGTTTTAAGACTATATGATGTTATGGCTTTGCGATCACTTAAGATAAAACACCACTAAGTGATACAGCAACCTCGGGTTTAATCCAATTCTCAACTCATATTCATAAGCACTCATGAACTTTGCAGCAAACCTTTGCTATGTCTAAAACCTTTTAGACAATCTACAAACAATTCATGACAGTCTTCATTCATATCTACTTCCAAAATATGACTGAATGTGGACCTTTTGAATAATCATATCATTCAGGAACTCAAAACATGCAAAATGGAAACAATAGATAAATAACCAACACAAGATAGTAGCTTTACTCATAAATAATACATTTTATTTATTCATCGAATGTCAAGTACAAACTATCTATTACACGTTTCCTATCTAATCAAAACTTATATCATCCTTCAGCCCAATGCTCCTAGCGTGCTGCAAGTGTTTAACCCTACTCAGTCCCTTCGTAAGGGGATGTGCTGGGTTTTTTTCCGATGATACCCTCTTCACAATGAGGAGTCCCTCTTCTACCCGATGTCTGATGAAATGGTATTTTCTGTCAATATGTCGAGATCTGCCATGATCTCTCGGTTCTTGGTCAAGGCAACCGCTCCTTCATTATCACAGAAAATTTCCATCGGCTCTTTTATGGATGGCACAACTCCAAGGTCTCCAATGAAGTTCTTCAACCATATAGCCTCCTTTGACGCTTCGCTCGCCGCAATATACTCTGATTCGCACGTTGAATCAGCTACGGTCTCTTGCTTGGAACTTTTCCAAGTCACTGCTCCTCCATTTAGGGTAAAGACCCAGCCCGACTGCGATCGAAAGTTATCCCGATCTTTCTAAAAACTAGCGTCACTGTACCCTCGTACCCTTAAGTCATCACTCCCACCGAGGACTAGAAACCATTCCTTGGTCCTCCGAAGGTACTTAAGAATATTCTTAACTGCAACCCAATGAGCTCTACCAGGATTCCCTTGATATCTGCTGACCATGCTCAAAGCGAAGGCCACATCAGGGCGAGTACAAGTCATAGCGTACATGATAAAGCCTACTGCGGAAGCGTAAGGTACTCGGCTCATATCGGCTATCTCTGCCTCTGTACTCGGGCTCTGAGTCTTACTCAGCTTGGTATTGCTTTGGATTGGCAACTCCCCTTTCTTGGAATTTTCCATACTAAAACGCTTTAGTACCTTTTCCAAGTATGTATCCTGACTGAGTCCTATCAGTCTCTTTTCCCTGTTTCTTACTATTCTTATTCCCAGAATATAAGCAGCCTCTCCGAGGTCCTTCATAGCGAAACAATTCCCAAGCCAGAACTTGACTTCCTGCAAGGTTGGGACATCGTTTCCTATGAGTAGTATGTTGTCGACATATAATACGAGGAAGCTTACTATACTCCCACTGGCTTTGACATACACACAAGATTCATCTTCGCTTCATAGAAAGCCAAACTCTTTAACTTTCTCGTCAAAACAAAGATTCCATCTGCGAGACACTTGTTTCAATCCATAAATGGATTTCTCAAGCTTGCATACTCTATTTGGATACTTCACATTCACAAAATCCTCTGGCTGATTCATGTAGACATCCTCGGCCAACTTTCCATTAAGGAAAGCGGTTTTCACGTCCATCTGCCATATTTCATAATCATGAAATGCAGCTATGGCAAGCATCACCCTAATAGACTTTATCTTCGCAACCGGTGAGAAGGTCTCATCATAGTCAACTCCGGGAGTTCGAATAAAGCCCTTCGCAACCAATCGCGCTTTATAAGTATGCACTTTCCCATCCATGTCCGCTTTCTTCTTGAAGATCCACTTGCACCTGACTGTCTAACGACCCGGTACATTATCAACCAAATTCCAAACTTGGTTGTCGTACATGGACTGAATCTCGCTGTCCATAGTCTCTTTCCATTTTGCAGACTCCGGGCCTGCCATGGCTTCCTTATAGCTGCTAGGTTCATCCAAATTTACTAGTGTACTATCACTAATAAATGTATCCCCTTCAGTAGTAATATGAAAACCATAAAACTGGGGTGGAACACTAGCCCTAGTGGAACGTCGATGAGGTAGGGACTCGTCAATGGGTTCAACAGGAGTTTCCTCCTCAAGTTGAGTGCCAGTGTCAGAGGTTCCTTCATCGCTTTGATCTTGAATTTCTTCAAGTTCAATTTGCCTCCCACTGTCTTCTTGGCCTATCAATTCCCTTTCTCGGAAAACTCCTCTTCTAGCAACGAAGACAACATTGTCACTCGGTCTATAGAAAAGGTAGCCAAAAGACTTCTGCAGATAGCCGATGAAATAACACTTCTCACTACGAGGTTCTAGTTTGTCGTAAGTCTCTCGTCTTACGAAAGCATCGCAACCCCAGACCTTGATATGTGCCAACGAGGGAGCCTTCCCTATCCACATCTCGTGAGGAGTCTTGGAAACCTTCTTGGTGGGAACTAAGTTAAGTATGTGGGCGGCATTCTCTAAGGCATACCCCCAGAAAGCTATTGGTAACGAAGTCCAACTCATCATAGAACGAACCATGTCCAACAAGGTCCGATTACGTCTCTCAGCCACACCATTCAATTGTGGCGTCCTCGGAGGCGTCAATTGCAAAACGATTCCGCATTCTTTTAGATAGTCGTGAAATTCAAGACTTAGGTACTCTACTCCTCGGTCTGACCGAAGCATCTTGATTTTCCTACCCAGCTGATTCTCCACTTCATTCTTAAACTCTTTGGACTTTTCAAAGGTTTCTGACTTTTGCTTGATTAAGTAGATATATCCATATCTGCTATAATCATCTGTAAAAGTCACGTAGAAGCGGCAAGCATCCCTTGTGGTGGATCTAAAGGGCCTCGCATACATCAGTGTGTATGAGATCCAATAAACCCTCACCCCTTTCACAAGTGCCAGTAAAGGGTGACTTGGTCATCTTCCCAAGTAAACAAGATTCACACGTGTCATCGTCCCTAAGGTCGAATGACTCCAACACTCCATCTTTTTAGAGTTGGGCTATGCGTTTCTTGTTGACATGGCCAAGGCGACAATGCCACAAGCATGCTTTGTCTAGACTAGTAGACGAATCAATATTCAAAACATTATTTCCAAAATTATCAACAATCATCACAGATTCATAAATCCTATTACAAGGTAATGCATTGAAATAAAAGACACCATTCAAATAAACGTTAATAGAACCATCATTATTATCAAAAGAATATCTGAAACCTTGTCTAAACAACCCGTGAAAAGAAATAATGTTTCTCGCCATATCTGGCGCATAACAGCAATTCTCTAAATCTATCCCTAACCCATTATTTAACACTAAAGAATAAACACCGACTCTGGTTACAGGCGACGATCTTCTGTTTCCCATAATCAGGTTCATCTTCCCATGTTCCATCTCCCTACTTCTTTTTAGGCCTTGCATATCAGAACAAATGTGCTAACCACACCCTGTATCAAGAATCCATGAAGTAGCAAATGATGAGTTATTAGATTTAATAGAATAGATACCTACAAAAGTGGGCTTGATCTTCCCATCTCTTATGTCCTGCAGATATTGTGGGCAGCTTCGCTTCCAGTGGCCCTTTTGGTGGCAATAGAAGCACTCTGCTTCTTTTGGATCAGAAGAGGGCTTAGCAGGGCCATCTTTGGTCCCACTTGAGGACGAACCATCATGGGGTTTCCCCTTATGGTGGCTCTTACATGGAGCCTTCCTCTTTTTGCCCTTTCCTTGACCTATTGCCTTCACAGGAGCAGCCACAGCAGGGGACGGTGCAACGGATTTGTCTTTGAGGTTGCTCTCAGCAGTCCTCAAGAGTCCTTGGAGCTTGCTCAAGGAGACCTCCTCTTTGTTCATATGGTAGGTCATCCTGAACTGATTGTAGCAGGAGGGAAAGGAGTGGAGGATTATGTCGATAGCCAAATCCTCATCAAACTTAACATTAAGTTTGAGAAGACGATCAACATACCTCTGCATTCTCTGCAAATGAGAGGTTAGGGATTCTCCACTCCCCATCTTAGCGGTGATCATGTTAGTAATGATATCATAGCGCTCTTGCCTCGCGCTCTGGTGATACCTGTCCAGCAAATCCTGATGCATTTCATATGGGTACATGTCCTCATAGGACTTTTGGAGTTCGAGGTTCATGGTGGCCAGCATGATGCAGTGAACTTTCGTGGCATCACGCTCATGGGCCTCAAAGGCGGCCAATTCCTCAGGAGTAGCAACATCTGGGATGATCTTCTCAAGCTTTTCATCGAGGACATATTTTTTGTCCTCGTAGCGTGTGATCATGCGGATATACCTCATCCACTCGTTGAAGTTTGAACCATCAAATGTCACTTTCTGACACAAGTTCATCAACGAGAATGACCCAGAAGCGTTGTTGTTGTTGTTGTTGTTGTTTGCAGACATCTGAAAAAGAAGGGAACAAAGTTTGATTAGAAATGAATCCCTAATTAAACACCCAAATGAGAAATTAGGGCTAGGATCCAACAACATTATTTACAACTTAGAAAGGGATGCCGTACTCTAAAAGTAAATAATTTTAAGGTAAGTGAATGACGATTCACTAATTCTCACCATGAAAAACGAAAAAGCAATTTAGGTTTTAAATGTATTGAAAACTCCTAGATCTTTGAGATTCATTGAACTTTTCAATGGCATGTTTAAATCTCAATATGCATTTCAAATTTGCGACTGGGATGCCGAGGATCGCAAAAAAAATTGTGAATAACCATGCGAATCAACGTGGTGCACTCAATGTCTCTATCACCTAATCAATGTGCCGGTAAACCACACACGCTCCATTGATCTATGACAAACATCGAGTCACCCTTCGCTACCAATGTCATCCCCAAATTGATGTGCCGGTTAACCACACACGCTCCATCAATGTTTGACAAGGGTACGAAGTGTAATTCCATGGATTAGCATCATTTTCACATTTTACCCTAAAGTAACTAGGAATGGGAATTTGTAAAACATGTAGTTACTTTATAATCAACATTATACTTTTAATGAGGAGAGGGTTGCCCTATCCTACCCATTCGGCTAATGACCCTCCACCAGTCAAGCAAGCGGTAGGTGCGAGTGTACACCCATTAAGCGCCATTTTATAGGCAGCAACCTTATACCCACCTTATAGACCGACTTCGTGAATGAGGCCTACTAACGGTAAGACTAGCATTTTAAGTTATACATATATACATATATATATATATATATATATATATATATATATATATATATATATATATATATATTAATTAAGCTTGTAATAATATATAATAGTATATGGTTGAATTTTAAACTTGTAAAATTCTAAGGGTTTGAAATTTAAATTATTCAGAATTAAACTTTTAATTACAAAAATTAAATTTCAAAACTTGAGGGCAAGTTTTGAACTTTTCAAAACATTAGGGATCAAATAACAAATAATTCAAATTAACCAATTAATTTCATAATTATCTATATTTGACGTAATCTTAATTTTAGTCATTAGATAATTACCAAATAACTTTTAAATAATCCAAATTTATCACATAAATAACTAATATTTAAAAGGATTTGAAATTACCTATTCTTTTGGCAAGGATAAACACTTAATTTAGATAAAATTCGGATTTTAACTTTACAAAACAAATTAAGCATCAAGTCCAAGTCAAAACAGCAGCCAAAACCCGAAAAACCCTAATTCTGACGAACTGACTTGCCGAGTCAGACCTGGACTCGCCGAGTAGGGGCCAACTCGCCGAGTCCAGATACTGACTCGCCGAGTTGAGTCGGGCAGGGACCAAAAAACGATTTTCAGCAAATAAAGCAGTTAAGCATCACATAAAACTGAAACCAATCAAAGCTCTGATACCACTGATGGGATTTATGCATAAGAAACAATCCTATGTGCTCATGAAAACCCTAATGCTTGGATCTAGGTTTCACTATTGAACATGCTTTGATTCCAAGACTTACAAACCCTAATCTAGTATATAAACAACTAAATTAACATATAGAATCAGATCTAGATGTTTACCTCTTCAATTGTTAGCTTAGATCTTCTCTTTCTTCTTCTATTGAGCTTAGAGTCACAAATGCAACTCCTCTAATGGTTCACAAACCCCACAAGCAAGAAGGAAATATGAGAGAGGGAGAGAGAGGCTAGAAGTCGGCCTAGGGATCTCTTAGAATCAAGTGGTAGCCGAATTCAATGCCCTAGAGGTCATATTTATAGTTACAGGTTACTAGGGTTTCAGTCTAAACCCTAATGGACAGCTTAGTCACCAAGCAGCCCATGGAACCTTCTAGAATAAGGCCTTGGATAAAAATTATGATGGATGCCCATCATAATTTCGTTCCCCCTTAATCCCATTAAGTTTCCTTAACCTAAAACTCAACTATCATACATTTGACAGTTTATACCCTTTTATTCAATTAGTCTCTTTTGACCACCAAATTAATTCCTAATTAATTTATGATCAATACTAATCAAATAAATATGATTTCTCCTTTAATATATTATTCTTATAATATATTAATAAATCATAATACTCTCTCTTTCTCCTTAAATTACCTTGTCAAGTTGCTTTGGAGAAGGCAACCCAAAAGGACCATGCATAATCGGGTCAAGTACATACCAAATATAGTTACGAGCTTAGACACTATTCCAACACATCCCTATCCGAGATAACCGATACTGGCACCCCGTGCCGCGCCACGATCTCCCTGATATAGATGTCGGCCAATTTCTCGGCCGATATGCTCTCCTGAATCGGGATAAAGTGAGCACTCTTGGTCAATTGATCCCGATGACGCAAATCGAATCCACTCCATGCGCGGTCCTGGAAAGCTTCGTGATAAAATCCATCATGATATCTTCCCATTTCCACAGTGGAATATCCAACGGCTGCATCTTGCCATGCGGTCTCTGATGTTCGGTCTTGACCTTCCTGCTGGTCAAGCACCGCTCAACGTACCATGCCACATCCCGCTTCATGCAGGGCCACCAATAATCTAGACGAATATCCCTATACATCTTCGTCGCCCCGGGATGAATAGAGAACCGGAACTTGTGTGCCTCCTCCATCAAAATCTGGCGCACGCCTCCGTGATACGGCACCCACACCCTACGGTGTAGTGCCAATAGTCCTCGACTATCATAATCAAAGGAGGAAAACTGACCCACCACACGCTCGCTCTTCCGATGCTCCTCCTTGATAGCCTCCTGTTGAGCCTCCCGAATTCGCTCCAACAGGGGAGTCACCACGGTCATCCTCATGCAAACATCCCTGATCGGCGTCGCCTTGCGGCTAAGCGCATCGTCCACCACATTGGCCTTCCCTGGGTGGTAGAGGATCTCGCAATCATAATCCTTTACCACATCCAACCACCGACGCTGCCTCATATTCAGATTCGGCTGATCCATGAGGTACCTCAAACTCTTGTGGTCCGTGTAGATGGTACATCGAACCCCGTAGAGGTAATGCTGCCAAATCTTGAGGGCAAAAACCACCGCCCCCAAATCCAAATCATGCGTCGGGTAGTTCTCCTCGTGAGGCTTGAGCTGCCTCGAAGCGTAGGCAATGACATGCCCCCTCTGCATCAGTACCGTGCCCATCCCTGAAATGGACGCGTCGTAGTATACCACAAAATCCTCTACGCCCTCTAGCAGGGCTAAGATCGGCGCCTCGCATAGTCTCTGTCTCAGTGTCTCAAACGCAGCCTGCTGCTCGGGTCCCCATCGAAAGACCACGGCTTTCTTTGTCAGCCGCGAAAGGGGTACGACTATCTTGGAGAAATCCTGAATAAATCTCCGATAGTAGCCTGCTAATCCCAGGAAACTCCGAATATCAGATGGAGACTTCGGAACCTCCCATCTCATCACGGCCTCGACCTTGGCCGGATCGACCAGAATCCCGTTCTGGTTGACAAGGTGTCCGAGAAATTGCACCTCGCGGAACCAAAACTCACACTTGGAGAACTTGGCATACAAGCTCTCCCTCCTCAGGGTCTCCAACACCTCTCTCAGATGCTCCTCATGCTCCTCCTAAGTCTTGGAATAAACCAAGATGTCATCGATAAAGACTATCACAGACCGATCCAGCATCGGTCTGCATACGCGGTTCATGAGGTCCATGAACGCGGCAGGAGCATTGGTGAGCCCAAACGGCATCACCACAAACTCATAGTGGCCATAGCGCGTCCGAAACGTGGTCTTCTGCGTATCCTCCTCCCTGACCCTCATCTGATGATAACCCGAACGCAAATCAATCTTGGAGAACCAAGATGCTCCCTGAAGCTGGTCAAAGAGGTCATCAATCCTCGGGAGCGGGTAACGGTTCTTCACCGTTACCTTGTTCAGCTCCCGGTAATCTATACACATCCGATGCAACCCGTCCTTCTTCTTCACTAACAAAATCGGGGCTCCCCAGGGTGAACTACTCGGTCGAATGAATCCCTTGTCTAACAGCTCATGCAGCTGTGTAGACAACTCCTGCATCTCAGGAGGAGCCAACCGATACGGTGGCTTGGCTATCGGAGCCGCACCAGGAACGAGGTCAATCCTAAACTCAACCCGTCGCTCCGGAGGTATCCCAGGAAGCTCCTCTGGAAAAACATCTACGAATTCTCGCACCACCGGAACCTCGCTCACTGTCGCCTTACCTGCCTCCCGGGTATCCATCACGTACGCGACATATCCTACGCATCCCTGCTGAAGGTAGCATCTCGCCCTTGCTGCTGAACATACTGCGGGTCCACACTGCGGCCTCTCGCCATGAATCACTAACTCTCCCCCACTTGGGGTCCTGACCCGCACTAGCTGCTGCGTGCAATCTATCACCTCCCCATTAGGGCTCAACCAATCCATGCCTATAATCACCTTGTTCCCGCGCAACGGAATGGGAACCAAGTATACCAAGTAGCGCTCCTCAAACAACCGCAATACGTAATCTCGAAACACCATCGATGCTCGCACCGATCGATCATTAGCAATCTCTACCTCTAAAGGGCAATCTAACTCGCCCGAAGTCTCATGAAACTTCTTGCTAAGCGCAAGGGAAACAAATGATCGGGATGCACCCGAGTCGAACAACACCTGAACTGGGATGCTGTTCACATGGAACGATCCTAATGCATACATATACATACGGAGCACATATCAATATCATAACATCATAAAAATAAAATAGAGGGAAAGAATCATACCCGTCACCACATCGGGTGCGGCGCGTGCCTCCTCGGTAGTCAACTGAAACGCTCGACTTCTCACCACCGGAGCCATTGCCTTGCCCTGCCGGCCATCCGTGATCCGCAGGGTCGCTGGAGCTGGCGCCTTCACTGACGCTGAAACTGTCAACTGGGGCAATTGGCCTTCTTGTGGCCTCTGGTTGCAGTGGAAACACAACAACTCAGACGTCTGAATAACTGCTGCCGGAGCAGTGCAATCCCTGCTAAAGTGCCCAGACTTGCCGCACTTGTAGCAGCCTGATGATCCCAACCTGCATGCCCCCTCGTGCATCTTACCGCATTTCCTGCAGCGTCCCCATCCCTATTGGCCTTTCGACCCCGCATCTGATCCCTTGGGCTTCTTCCCCGAAGCCCCTCCTGACTGACCCTCTTCTGCATTCCGTTTCCGGATGTGCTCCAAATCTATCTCCCTCTCCCTCGCCCTGGCAATCATGGAGTCCAAGGTGGGGCAAGCTGAAAAACTAACGTGCTCCCGGATATCAGCCCGGAGCATGTCGTGATAGCGGGTCCTCCTCATATCCTTGTCACCAGCATACTGGGGCACCAACAAAGCCCTCTCCCGGAACTTGGCGGTGATCTCCGCCACAGTCTCCGTCGTCTGTCTCATGTCTAGAAACTCCCTGGCCAGCTGCTGAAGTTCAACAGACGGCGCAAACTCTGCCCTGAACCTGGCCACAAAGTCCGACCAGGTCATAGCCTCGATAGCTGAGGCTCCTAAAGAGTCACCCACTGACTCCCACCAATCCCGGGCTCGGTCCCGTAAACACCCTGCTGCATACCTCACCTTCGACCCCTCGGGACAGAAGCTAGTCAACTGTGCAGACTCGATGTCTGCAATCCATCGCCTGGCAGCAATGGGGTCTTTCACCCCATGGAAATCCGGCGCACCACTGCCCCTGAAGTCCTTGAAGGACAGTGTGCGAGATCCCGACTGGCTAGATGCCATATCACTCCTGAATTCCCGAAGGCGATCCTCCATCAACTCGATGATCCCTTCCTTGATCGACCCAAAGATGATGGGGGTCGACTTAAGGATGCCTCTGGTGATCTCTGACGTGATGACCTCACGTAGTCCCTCATTTACCGGCTTAGAACCTGATCCCGAACCTGACCCCTCTCCTGAACCGCCATCTACCGGCCTCGATCGAAGTACCACCATTCGGCAATACATAATACAATCATTAGTGATACTGATACTTCCTGAGGGATCACTGCTACTTACAAGTTCCCTGATCTTATCTTGGCCTTCCTTGGTTCGGGTACAGATCCTCTGCTTTCAGTAGTACGGGCCCATACTACCTTCCACATCTATCCGTACCTTCTTCAAGGAATGCCTCGACTCCACCAGATCCCTTTCACTACTGTTGATCACTGCTATACTCATCCTAGGCTTGCCCTAGGGAAATCTCTGATTCTACTCTATCCAGTCCTCAGCTGCTGCAGGCCTCCTTGTAATGCCAATTAGCCATTACCCGAATACCATCACACGTGACGAGGCTCGGATAATCCTTCGAGTACCCGACTCGTCCCTACAACGGTTGGACTCAAACAAGAGCTGAGCAGTAGGATCAAATCCGACACTCTAAGATTATTCAACCCTGATCACATGTGACATGACGTATTCGCCTAATGGCTAACTCCCATTATTCAGAGTCCCACATAGCACGAAGCAAGCAACATTCAGACAAGGGTAACAATCTCAATCAACTCTATCAGCTTACAGGAACTGTACTAGCATAAAATGCTAAGCTCATACTATCAGGCATAACCTAATCAGGCTATCCTACTTGCTGTCTACTCAATAACTAGCATGCAATTCTCATACAACTGAAACACATAAAGCAGGCACATAAGGCATCACTCCTAGATCCTTAGTCCTATTCTAGAATGTTGTTCTACAAAAGCTGATAAACGTAACATAAACTCGTATGGGTACTTTGGGGAATACTTACTTGAGCTCGGCCGGTCGCACACATCACACACTTCGTTCTTTCTCGAAACTCTTTTCTCAATTTTTAGAAAACATTTTCTTTTAGAAAATCTTTTAATCCCTCGATTTGAGTTCAAACACCCCCGAAGGTGTGTCCGAATCCCTCAAACCAGGTCTCTGATACCAACTTGTAACGACCCAATTTTCACGTCCAAAAATTTCATTATAAAACATTACATGAAAGCATTAATAGTTATAACATTGTTTGATTAAACCATTTCACATCGAAAACCAAATTGAAAACCACAACATTCAATCAATCAAATATCAGAGTATCAATCCCAGAATAAACTCGTAACTACGGAAACAAGAGAGTGTGTGTGTGACATGCTGCTACCGCACCGGCTCCTTTCCCCTAGCTGAGGAGGTACCTGAAACCAAAACTGAAAACCGTAAGCACGAAGCTTAGTGAGTTCCCCCACTATACCACATACCATATAATCTCATAACATACATATATTGTCAGGCATATTTGGGTGCCCGACCTACCCCTTCGGTCCTCTCGACCGGATATTGCCTAGCATATCTGGGTGCTGGCCTCCCCTTCGGTCCTCTCGACCGGATATTGCCTAGCATATCTGCGTGCTGGCCTCCCCTTCGGTCCTCTCAACCGGATACTGGGGAACTATTCCTGCCCTTCACTACTACCACATAACATGTATCACAATATCATAATCTATCTAACATGGCTGGGTATGACTACCCCTTCGGCCCTACCGATCGGATACCTCGGGGACTATCTCCCCCTACTGTCACTAGCACATAGCATCATATCATACTAGCACATAACCATAAGACAGGTAGTAGTAATCCCTGGATGAATATCACGGAGACACTCATCTACATACAACTCGTACTGGTGGGCCGACATTGTGGCCGTAGACCCACCGCTACTGGAAGGTAACTCACCTTGAAGTAGCTGCTGATCTGATCGGGAACTGACTGTCTACTACTACTGCTGCTGCTCCGGAAATCCTCCGGCTGCAATTCCCACAACATACTCAATCAAACACTGCTAATTGTCCTTTGGGTAAAATGACCATTTTACCCATGATCATGCCCTAAGTCAAAGTCAGAGTCAACTTTCAGTTGACCCGACTCGCCGAGTTGGCTTTCCAACTCGCCGAGTCCCTACCCAAACGTTTGCCCTGAATCCCGTTTCTACTCGTCGAGTTAGGCGACGACTCGACGAGTTCTCTTTCTAAACTGATATTCAAGTCCTTCATCCTACTAGCCGAGTTGTATGAACAACTCGTCGAGTTCATCTTCATCCAATGAACACTTATGCTAAGACTCTCCCAGTTGTATGAACAGCTCGCCGAGTTCATCTTCATCCGAAGAACACTTATGCTGCGACTCGCCGAGTTGTATAAACAACTCGTCGAGTCTGTTCTTGATCTAAGGAGATTGCCTTGAACTCACCGAGTCAGGGCATTGATTCGTCGAGTTCCTCCATAGATGAGTTCAGCTTCCGAGTCACTGAGTCACGCCCCGTGACTCACTGCTCACTCGACACTACGAAAAGGGCACAAACTCGGAGACTCACGAACCGACTCGCCGAGTCAAATGAACGACTCGCCGAGTCGTTTCCATGCAACCAGTAACTACACGGATTTGCTCGATTCCAGTCCATGCCATTCACAGATCTGGGTTCCTAGAGCATGAATCACATGTAAAGTTTCCAACTTTACGTGTAGATATTCACCAATAAGGGTTTTAGGGTTCAAAATGCACCCAAAAGGGTAGATCTAGGGTCTTCATGCAATGAGGGTCCATAAAGGCAACGGATCTGAGCTCCTGGAGCTCAATCATGCCTAGATCTAAGGGCCAATCAGCTTATTACGAAATAATTTGCACATACAAGCTTGGGGATTGGATCAAGAATGACTTAAATGAAGTAATAAGCATAGAAACAGGGGGAAAACGGGTTATACCTCAAAGGAACTACTGAGAGAGCACAAAGATGCTTGGCTTCCTTCCCTTCCTCTTGATCTACTTCCCTTTTGCCTCAAAACCTTCAAGAACACACAACAATTGCTTCAAACTCTCTATGAATAGCTTAGAACGAGGGTTGGAAGTTCTGGGGGGGTGAATGCGGGCTGGCTTGGGGCGTATATGTTGTTTAAATCGGGTGCAAACCCCTGAAAGTTAGGGTTTCATCCAACAGCGATGACTCGCCGAGTCCGGAATATGGACTCGCCGAGTCACCAACTTAAATGTGTCCCGGGGTCCCGTCTCTACTCGACGAGTCGGACCTATGACTCGTCGAGTCCAAGGCTAAAAATGGAAAATACACAAATAAGATTTACGTACCAGGAACCAGGTGCTACAGTTTCCAAGGAGGTGAGAATAAACAGAAAACAAAAATGCATGAATGCTAATGCCTTAAGCTAAATGTTATGCAATAATATAAAAGTTGAAAAAGAAGAAAATAAAATCTTTTTGGAATTTTAATATAAAAAAATGAAGATTAGCATAAAACTAAAATGTTATGCAACCTAGTTAAAATGCATGAAAAACTAAAAGATAAGGGAAATGCCCCACCCCAAGCTTAAGAACAAGCGTTGTCCTCAATGCTTAAGGAAAAGATGGAAAGGACCTAAATCGGAGGGTCGGGCGGCGGGAAGTGCTAGTGGCGATAGTGGTAGTCCGACATATCTTGGACCTCGCGGGAAGTGGGCGGAAAGGACTTCTCCAGCCGATCAACACGGGTCACCACATCCTGGATGGCCGGGGTGTTTTCCTGCATTTGAGTATCGATTCGCTGGACAATGGATAACATTATGTCGAATTGGTCAAAGAACGTAAGGGGAAATATGGTGGGACTTCGTGTCCCCCCTACTGCTGTGGTTGATATTGAGGGCCGGCAAATTGATGTGGAGGATGAAACTGGTCATCTTCATCATCTACACGAGGAGGGTAGTCTAATGGAATGATCCATTCATCGGGGTCGGTTAGCTCAAACCTCCCTATATACTCGTGAGGAAGAATGAGGTATGGTTGGTTGTCAAGAATCCACATGGGACCAACGACCAAATCCCGGACGAGTTGCATTGGGCGAAGTGCGTGGCCGTCAAGGCTAGAGGGGCCGGAAGCCTTCTCGAATGGAAGAGTAGAGAGATGAAGTAGAAGCGGTGGCCGTGATGCAATAAGGGTGATCAATCACCCAATGAAAATGTCTCCTTTGTCCATAGTTGTGAGGTTGTAACATTTGGTGAAGAAAAAGGAGGCAAAATCTGGCCGCGGACCATTCTCATGAGTCATGCACCAAAGAAAAAATAATTCCACATTTGAAATTTGTCCCACTTCGAAGTGGGCAAAAATAGTGCGTGTGAGTACTCGATGCGCTAGGCGCAAACATGGGTGAATTATGGAGGAGGCCTTTGACGAAGACGATGAATATTGTGGCTCGTTGGTAATCTGCTGCCAAAAGTGATGCTTGTTGAAGTTTTCGGGCCATGGGTCTTGTTGGTAATATAGGTTGTCCACTGGAGTGCCCATTAGGGCGTTCACGACCCGATGCGGTAGGGACCGTTTCTCGCCAAGAATTTGGAAGGTGACGTTTTCGCCTCCCTCCTCGGGATTGAATGTGGTGAGAAATTCCAAGGGTGGTTCAACATAGGTGGTGGCGCGGTTATAGTAGAATTGGCCCCACCCGATGTTGTTGAATAACGCTTGGACTCCGTCGAGTACCCAAGACTATCAAAAGATTCCCTATGGAGGAATTTTGTTGACTTGACTTGATGCTTATTCGAAACGAGAAAATCATATGTTCTGCGGTCCTCGCGATTCAACAAATGAAACGGGGGATCTTTGGATTTTCCTTTCGACCTTCCTTTAGAGGAGGTAGCTCCCGTCCCTGTTTTTGCACGTTTAGACATTTACTCCGGACAAAATTTTACCAATAATAACTTTCAAGCCACACCAAAGGCACACAATTCCAACAACAATTGGGAAATTAGGATATAAATAATCAAGTTAAAGGAATGAAATTACCCAATTTCTTAGACCCGGGATGAATTAGTGCCACCAAAAAGATTTCGTCAAGACATACCCCAAGCTTACAATTTTTCTGCGTATTTGACGCTTTAATCGCTAAAACAACCCCACAAACGAGCTTCAAGATGAATTTTCGGCGACTAGAGTGGCGGCACCCGGAATTAGACAGAAATTTTTCGTGAGTTTTTGTGGAAAGATTGGTATGGTTAGAAAGTCGTTGTGGAGAGAAAAAAAACCCCATGCTCAGAATCTCTAATGGTGGCCGGAGTTGGCCGGAAAATGCGAAAGAAGGTCGTGGTGGGTGGTGGTGGCGCTCGGAATTCCGGCCATAGATCGGACTGGAATTTGGGTGGGGTTTGTAGAGGTTGAAAAATGGTGAAGAATGGCGGTGGTTTCACGAGATTCCGACCGGTAGAACTCCGGGAAAATGGATTTTTGTGAGAAGTGGGTTATGATGTTCTTGAGCTTCTAGAGAGAAAATGGTGGAATTTGTTAGGTTAGAATGAAGAAGATGAGTGTTGAAGATGTTTAATCCATGGTCAAGAAAGGTCAAACCTGGTCAATGTTGGTCAACTCATTAAACCCCTTGGTCAACAAAAGTCAAAGCAGTCAACAACTAAAAAAATCAGTCAATCGACCAACACGCGGGCAGAGCGCGGGCCGCGTACTGGCCGCGTCTAGCCTCCAAAATTCGACTGATCTTCATAGTCTTCTACGCGGGTACAACTCGGGCCGTGGGTTGGCCATGGGAACTGAATGGTCCAAAAAAAATTAAATGCTCTGAACATCCACGTGGGCAAGGCGCGGGCCATGGGTTAGCCGCGTCTAGTTGCTGAAAAACCCCTGAACCTTCTGATCCATCATGCGGGTACTGCTCGGGCCGCGGGCTGGCCATGGGTGCTGTACTATAATTGGATCCTTGACCTACGTGGGCCGCGGGGTCTCCTTCATGTATTTTACGTGGGTCGCGGGCTCTCCTGCACTTCAAAAGATTGAAATTTTTTGCAAAATTTGATTTTTAAGCCAAAACGATCCCAGTAAGGCCCGGTTTCAAAAATTTTACAAAATTTGGAATAAAATGGGGAATGAATGGTGAAACCATTCAGAAATTTATTTTTTCAAAATTCTGAAAAACGCTTTGTAAAATGATTTATTCGAATTTGAAAGAAAAAGGTGAATGCACAATGCTTTTGAAAAATGTCCTTCTTTAACGTCTTTGGCGAGACGTCTTCCTGGCTTGCTTCAACACATCGCGACATCCAAATGGATGATTTCATTAGCACTGAAACCTCCATAGAAAGGCTTCAACCGGTGCCCATTGACTTTGAAAATTTGTCCAGTCCTTTCGCTTTGAATTTCTACCGCCCCATGGTCAAAGGTCTTTATCACAACAAAAAGTCCAATCTATCTTGACCTTAGCTTGCCTGGAAAGAACTTCAATCGTGAATGGTATAGTGAGACCCTATGCCCCGGTTCAAAATGCTTCTGGGTGAAGGACTTGTCGTGGAAGAGCTTTGTTTTCTGCTTATAAATCCTTGTGTTTTCATAGGAGTCATTTCTCAATTCTTCTAGCTCTTGGAGTTGAAGCTTCCTATGCCTTCCCGCCTCGTCAATATTGAAGTTGCATTGCTTGACCGCCCAAAATGCACGTTGTTCTAATTCGACAGGAATATGACATGGTTTTCCAAAAATGTTGGGTCAAAAATATGGTTTATACTTTGCTTTTCTAAGAAAATATATTTTTATGTAATTTTGAGGCTGTGTATGGCCGTACACGTGTGTACGGCCGCACACCCTGTGTACGGTCATACATAGGGTGTGCGGCTGGTGTCTCATATATATAGGGTGAGGAGTGCATGTGAGTGTAAGGATATAGAAGAGAGAGAAAGTTAGAGAGAAGAAGTGTGTGCGAGAGAGAATCTATTGTAAGGAGCATCAATCATATCATCAATACATTAAATTCATCTTAATTCTTCTTCTCCTTCTCTTCTACTTGATCTGACATCATCTAATTGATTGGGATTCCGTACCATCAACTGGATCTGATTGATACACAAGTAAATTTGGGGACTTACAATTGATATCAGAGCTTGGTTGTATCAATCAATTTTTTTTAGATCTGGAGCTTATTTGATCTTATTTTGAAAAGATAATAGTGTTTTTGGATAGATCTCGCAAAAATAAGGGGGGTTTCTTCTTTGCATTTTTCATAAAAACGAGTTTTTGATCGAGTTTTAGAGCAAAAAAGGGTGAGAAACGTTGTTTTTTCACGAACCCGTTGAAGGGAGTTTTTGATCGAGTTTTAGAGCAAAAAAGGGTGAGAAACGTTGTTTTTTCACGAACCCGTTGAAGGTGTGCGGCTCGGTGTGTGCGGCTCGGAGTGCGGCTCGGAGTATACGGCTCGGTGTGCGGTCTCGGATTACGGCTCGGAGTGTGCGGCTAAATGTTCGGTTCTCGGACTCGCCTCAGAATCCACGACTCAGCTACCTCACTCTTGGCTCAGTTCGGAAGCAGCATCGCCTTTATAAAAAAAGGGGCAACGAAATTGAGGTGCTGGGGATCGAACCCGGGACCTCTTGGTCATTGCCACAGCGCCTTAACCAACTCGACTAGCGCACCCTTTGTGTCATCCCTTCGAAAGAGAAATCATAAGCTGACCTTCTTGGTTTATAATTTCGCAAATTGACAATTTCAACCCAAAAATCAATTTCTTATATTTTTAAAATCCTTTTTCAACCCAAAATTTTGTATTTTAATTTTTGACTTTTATTTTTGACTTTTGACTTTAAAATTTTGACTTTGACCTTCAAGTTTGACCTTTGACATTAAACTTTAACTTTCTCGTTTGACTTTTAATTTTTCAAATATAGCTTTTCGGTTTGACTTTTAAGTTTGACTTTTCAAGTTTGACTTTTGAGTTTGACTTTTTAAATTTGACTTTTAAGGTTGACTTTCTTGGTTTTTAAGTCAAAGGGCAATTAAAAAAAATAAGAAATAAAAAAAATAAAAAATAAAAATAAAAATAAAAATAAAAATAAAAATAAATAAATAAATAAATAAAAATAAAAAAAATGAGTTCCACATCAATTCCAATAAATGAAGTTTCATGTACTCCATCTTGTAAAGCTACGATTAAATTTCTTCGCGAAAAAATTGATTTGCTAAAAAGGGAAAATGAGGACCTTAAATATGAAGGCTATACTCTAAGGAAAGGTCAGAAACCGTTAAGAGCACAACTAGAAGCAAAAACCAAAGACTTTAGGAAGCTTCAGGAAGAGTACAACAACAAGTGTGAAAATTACGATCACATTAAACGCAAACTTGCTGCTGTAACTGAAGAACTTGACGCTTTGAACATTAAGTGTGGAAAAACAGATATTAGTTTCAAAAATTACACTGCGTCAAGTAAGACAGTCGAGTCATTATTTGAAAACTAATTAAAATTCAAAGATAATCAAAACAAGGGTTTAGGGTATGATTGTATTCCACCACCTTTCAATCACAACTATAACCCACCCCTTATGACCAATGAGGAAGAAATGTATGCTCAGTATGGCCAAACCTCTGCTCCAGCTTCAGTTAAGACTGAACAATCAGGGCCAACTGAGGATGTTGAGATGAATGATACTAATGATTCTACTTCTTGTGTAGGTAAAGTAGTAGAGGATGAAAACAAGGAGAAGTCTATTGAACAATTCAATGACTCCTTGAACTTTGAATCTGTTCCTTCCAACTCAGTTGCTTCTGATCAACCTGCTGTTGGAAAATACAAGCCTCCAAAACAAACGAAACTGACGGCTTGCTGTAAGTGTGCATGTGGGAACAACCACAGACAAGGCATGGATACGCCATCAGGGGCAGGAAGAAACAACTTCACAGTGAAGAAAAAGACATGTTTTCACTGTGGAACACCTGGACACATTGCCAGAAATTGTCCAAATTGCACATACGTTCCCTACTACGCACATGGCTGGCAGAAAACACCAAGAGGGAGATACCCCAAAAGAAACCCTTCGAGGCCACATTCAGACAATAACGACTGGAATGCCACGAAGGCCAAAAATCAATCCCACAAGGTCAAGAAGGGAATGTCGGCTAAGAAGCCAAATCCTAGAGATGCTCCCGTGAAGCCAAAATCAAAGTCATCTCATCGGCCGACATCAAGATCAAAAGCAAGTACTGAGCCACCCATCAGATCGAAAACGAAATGGGTTAAACCCAACTACAAATGGGTTCCAAAGGCTCACTCTCCCAAATCTTCTAACGCTTCTAATATTTTTACATCTTCTGTTTGTGATAAGCAGGACATGTCATGGGAGAGAGTATTGTGAAAAGATGACAAAGGTCGAACCAGTTTCAAAATGGACTGGGTTCCAAAGACCAACTGATCCCACTATGTGTCAGAGCAGCTATGGAGGCATATCATCAGACTTCAGTTTGTTGATAGTGGTTGTTCCAGACACTTGATAGGAGGCATCTCTCAATTGTACAACACTTAGAATTTTGTTTGAGAGTATGTGTCCTTTGAGGGAAGGGAAGAAAGGAAGGGATCACATGGGGTCTGTGCTTAATGACATGAAGAATTTTCGGATCTGTTCTGAGAGTATGTGTGCTGTTCTCAGACCTTCTAGATGCAAATTCAATCGGTGACTTACGATTTGAGTTTTCTTCTCTATACTCCTGTGTTTGTCTTAAGCTGATTCGCTTTAAAGACTAATTTTTGTTTTAGGATAGTTTAAATTTGCGCATTTACTTTCGTTTCTCTCATATGCACAATTTAGGGGGAGAAATAAAACCAAAACAAAAATTAGAAAATTTTTTAAAAAAAATCCAAAAACATTACAAAATCAAAAAAAAATCAAAAAAAATATGTTGGTTATGAAATGTGCTTGAGGGAGATGTTTTGGGAAGTGATATTATCAAGTGATAACAGGCAATATAAGTCTGCGTAACGTACCCAAAGTTGAAGTGTCTATGCTCTGGTTTGATGCGTTGGTAGGCATGAAAGATTCTAAATAGACATGACTAGGCAGAGTTGAATCTAAGGAATTCATAGACTCGACAAATCTTAACCTAATTAGACCCATTTAGTCTGACAATACGACGTTTGGATAGATTGAGCAGGGAGATATATATGGGAATCTACTTGTCGCATTAAATGAGCCTGTATCTGGAACCGTGGTTTAACTTTTCCTCGATGTGCGGATTCTGTCCTTATTCCGGTATGGATGGGGCGACTGGTAAATTCTGATGAATTAGGTCTGTAGAAAATTATTTTCTTTCTTTCTTACTGTTAGTCATATGTTGCCTCCTCTACGTGATTGGAAGAGATCCGACCTGGACTGCAACATATGCAAATCTATTTCTCTGCATATTATATCTATGAAATTCTTCTTATATGTTAGCCATATGTTGTCTCCTTTGCATGATTAACAATCCGACCTGGTACACAGCATATGCAACGTTCTACTTCCCTGTCCCTCTAAAAACTATAATTGATAATAATCTAAATCTATCTTCTCTCCTAATGATCGTCTGCTCACCCGATGTAAGGATTACTCTGAAAGTCCTTGATTACTGGGGCATATCAGGAAGCGGGAAACATGTTCCAGTACAATTAAAATTGAACACTCAAAGATTGTCCATAGATGTCGCTGCTCAATTTAGGTGGACAACAATATCCCTGGTCGTCGTTAGCTGAATGGTCCTTAAGATATAGTATCTAGGAACTTAGGATCATATATAATATCTAGGAACTTAGGATCACTTTGTCTTACAATTATTAGTATGTCCTAAAATTGTCACAATTTTTTGTGTTTAAGTGGACCACAATACCGACGATCGACCAGACAAAGATGTGAATATGAAAGGTACCGACAAGTGGATTAAGGCTGTCTAAAAACTTTGATCCTAAATCATTCTTAAAGTTACATATCATTTTATTTTTGTTAAATTTGTTCATAGTTTCTTCTAGTTTAAATATTAGGGGAGAATTAAAAAAAAATCAAACAAAAATCAGAAAAATTCAAAAATCAAACAAAAAATAGAAAATTAAAAATAAAGAATAGTGTTATTTATGTTTTTTTTTTTTCAGAAAATATCAAAAATCCAAAAATATTTTTTTGTGTGCTAATTTTTCTTGTAATTTTGATTGGTCTTGAAAAGTGATTTCCGGCTTAGATGAGACTCGTGGAGACTGTATCGAGATTTTTGAGCCAAAGTTTCATCCGTGATCATCGAAGAATTCTCATTCGAAGGAGCAAGAAATGAAGATTATTATTTAAACATTCAATCCTTCAACACTAGAAGCAAGGTGAAACTGTTCTTGAAGATTACGTGACGGGTTGCATTGAAACCTCCTCAATCAGTATGCTGCTATCTTGAACCTGCTGAAGTGATCCAAAAGATTATTTCTCTCCATTGTTCTCTCTGAAGATTCTTAAATTGAAAGTGCTATCTTTCAAGAATCTTTTCATCAAGCCTCCTCACCCAATGTGTGTTCAGAGTCAAATCTTGAAAAAATGCCCAACTGCTCAAGATGAAGTCATTCATGGAAAATTCATATGTTCATCCTAATGCTGTGAAGAAATCGAAGGTAAACGCTGAAGCCAAACTCCAACTGAAGATTAACCAGAAAAGCCAGCTACTTTTTAGGGGGAGCTTGTTGGGTCAATTAGAAAAGAAAGCTATAAACCAAGGGGAGATTGTTGGGTCAAAAATATGGTTTATACTTTGCTTTTCTAAGAAAATATATATTTCTATAATTTTGAGGCTGTGTATGGCCGCACACCCTGTGTACGGTCGTACACAGGGTGTGCGGCTGGTGTCTCATATATATAGGGTGAGGAGTGCATGTGAGTGTAAGGATAAATAAGAGAGAGAAAGTTAGAGAGAAGAAGTGTGTGTGAGAGAGAATCTATTGTAAGGAGCATCAATCATATCATCAATACATTAGATTCATCTTAATTCTTCTTCTCCTTCTCTTCTACTTGATCTGACATCATCCAATTGATTGAGATTCCACATCATCAATTGGATCTAATTGATACACAAGCAAATTTGGGGACTTACGAAAAACCAATCTGAAGGGCGACATTCCTATCGGGGTCTTATAAGTGGTCTGATAGGCCCATAAGGCATCGTCAAGCCTCAAACTCAAATCTTTCCTTCTCGAATTCACTGTTTTCTCTAGAATAGACTTCACTTCACGATTAAAACCTTCGTTTGACCATTCGTTTGAGGGTGGTAGGCGGTAGAGACACGATGGGTCACATTCTACTTTTTTAGCAAGGCCTCCATCATCGTGTTACAAAAATGCGTCCCTCGATCACTAATCAATGCCCTAGCTACACCAAACCTTACAAAAACATTTGACTTCAAAAACTCGATAACCGTTTTGGCATCATCCAATCTTGTGGCTTTGGCCTCAACCCATTTAGAAACATAGTCAACCGCGAACAATATGTAAATGTTGCCAAATGAGACAGGAAATGGGCACATGAAATCAATCACCCATACATCAAAAATTTCACAAACAAGGATTGGATTTTGGGGCATTTGGTTCTTTTGCGAAATGTTTCCCGTCTTTTGGCACCGTTCACAACTTTTGCAAAACATGTAACAGTCGCGTGACATGGTCGACCAAAATAGTCCACACTCAAGGACCTTTCTGAAGGTCCGGATAGGCCCGAAGTCTCCCCCACAAGCAAATTCACGACAAATTGTAAAATGGATTGATGCTCTTGTTGGGGGTACACATCGCCTAATGATTTGATCGGGACAATGGTTCCACAAATAAGGTTCATCCCACACATAGTATTTTGCATCACTTTTGAGCTTGTCTTTTTGAGCACATGTGAATGTGTCGGGATACTTTTTCTGACCAAAAAGTTAACGATATTAGCATACCAAGGAGTGGATTGAATAATGGAAAAGAAATGGTCATCCGGAAATTCGTCCCGCAAAGGGGGAGGAGTTTCATTTGAAGTGATCCGGCTTAAGTGGTCGGCAACAAGGTTGTCACATCCACTCTTGTCCCAGATTTCCAAATCAAATTCTTGCAATAATAAGATCCACCGAATGAGTCTTGGCTTTGCGTGTTTCTTTCTCATCAAGTACTTGAGGCCTCAAGATCCGAATAGACTATAACTTTGGTGCCAAGTAGATATTGCGAAACTTCTCCAAAGCGAACACTATGGCCAATAGCTCCTTCTCCATGGTAGAGTAGTTTCTTTGAGCATTCTATAGTGTCCTTGATGCATAATAGCTCACATGGGAGGCCCTCCCATTCTTTTGACCCAAAACGGCGCCTATCGCATAATTGCTTGCATCACACGTGATTTCAAAGGGGAGATCCCAATTTGGTGCTTGCAAGATGGGAGCGAATGTAAGCAACTCTTTGAGCTTTTCAAAAGCTTCTTTGCACGCTTCATTGAACTTGAAATCAACCTCCTTTTGCAAGAGTTGGCACATTGGTCTTGTTATCTTTGAAAAATCCTTGATGAACCTTCGGTAGAATCCGGCATGACCTAAAAAAGAACGAACTTCCCGAACACAAGTCGGGTAAGGTAAGCTTTGAATAACATCGATTTTTGCCTTATCTACCTCGATTCCTTTCTTTGACACAATGTGACCCAAAATGAGACCTTGACTCACCATGAAATGACATTTCTCAAAATTTAAAACCAAATTTGTTTCAATGCAAATTTTTAAAATTTTGGTTTGATTGGTCAAACACTCTTGAAAGGAGTAGCCATATACCGTGAAATCATCCATAAAAACTTCAATTATATTCTCGACATATTCTTAAAAGATACTAACCATGCAACGTTGGAAAGTGGTCGGGGCATTACACAATCCGAATGGCATTCTACGGTATGCGAAAGTTCCAAATGGACATGTAAAAGTTGTCTTTTCTTGGTCTTCCGATGCCACCGGGATTTGGTGAAAACCGGAATACCCGTCGAGACAACAATAGTGGGATTTTCCGGCCAACCTTTCTAGCATGTGGTCAATGAAATGTAATGGAAAGTGATCTTTTCGCGTGCTGGCATTAAGTTTGCGGTAGTCAATACATACTCTCCACCCGTTTTGCACACGGGTGGGGACCATCATACCTTTGTTGTTCTCGACCACCGTGATTCCCGTCTTCTTTGGAACGACTTGCACCGGGCTCACCCATTTGCTATCTGAGATGGGATATATCATTCCTGCATCTAGGAGCTTCAAAATATCATTCTTGACCACTTCTATCATTAGCGGATTCAACCTTCTTTGCGCGTCCCTACTTGGCTTGCATTCATCCTCCATTAAGATCTTATGCATACAAGTGGAGGGATTCAATCCTTTAATATCCGCAATCGTCCAACCCATGGCTTCTTTATGCTCCTTCAACACCTTGAGGAGTTGCTCTTCTTCAAATTCGGTTAAGTGAGTTGAAATGATAACCGGAAGGGTTTCATTCTTACCCAAGTAGGCATAATTAAAGTGTTGAGGTAGGACCTTCAATTCCAATTCGGGTGGTTGAACAAGGGACGGAGGCAATTTTGTATGAGTTGGGGGCAATTCAATTTGTTTGACACCTAATCTTGTAGATTTCTTCATCTCCATTTTATTTACCAACTTCTCAACTTCCGATCCAAAGAATAAAGCTTTAATTTCTCGGCTAGCTTCCCACAATCGAATCCTTTTCTTAAGATCAACTCCAGCATATCACCGTTAGATAACTCAAACAATTATTGAGTAATTAGCTCAACAACATCAACAAAGTACAAAGATGAAACATCACTAGGATATCTCATTGCATCATAAATATTGAAACTTATTGTTTCTCCATCAAACTCCATTGTCAAACTTCCTGCATACACATCGATCTTCGTCCTAGCCGTCTTCATAAATGGTCTTCTAAGCAAGATTAGAGCCGATTTGGAGGACACTTGCTCATTTAGATCAATCACATAGAAATGCGTCGGGAAGACCAATTGGTTCACTTGCACTAGGACATCTTCCAAAACACCTCTAGGAAAAACACTTGATTTATCCGCAAGAGAGATTATGACACCGATTTCACTTAAGGGTCCGACATTCAATGATTCATACACCGAATAGGGCATGACATTGATAGAGGCACCAAGATCAAGCATAACACTACTAAAAGTGACATCTCTAATTTTGAAAGGAACCTTGAACATTCCGGGATCTTTGCATTTAGGTGGAAGTTTCCTTTGTAAAACCGCAGATGAGTTTTCATTCATCAAAATTTTCTCATTTCCCTTCAACTTTCTCTTGTTGATGCATAGCTCCTTTAAGAGTTTTTCATATCTCGGGATTTGTTTAATTGCATCAAGTAAAGGGATGTTTACTTCCACCTTTCGGAAGGTGTCTAAAATCTCTTTCTCCTTTATATTCTTCTTCGAAGTTGCAAGTCGGGAGGGGAACGGTAGGTGAGTGCCTATTGGTGTCACTAGAGGCGTAGTCTTCTTTGGGGCTCCAACTTGTGTGTCATTCTTGGCTATGGGATCCTCAATGGGGATGATCTCTATTTCTTCCTCTTCTTCCCTCGACTTCTTCTTCGAACTATTTTCTCCGATTTGTTTGCCACTTCTCAAGGTCATCACGTTGACATTAGGGCTCTTTTCGGTTTTAGAAGGGATTTGACCACGGGATTCCAACTTGCTTATGGATGTAACTATATCTCCCATTTGTGCTTCAAGGTTGGAGATACTAGTCCTTGTCTCTTTTTGGAATTGTTGGGTACTAGTGGCTAGGGATTTGACAATGTCTTCAAGGGACATTCAGGAGCTACTTAGTTGAGATTGAGGAGGTTGTTGATGATGATGTGGAGGGTGCGGTTTGGGTTGATAGTGTGGTTGTTGATGTTGGTAATGAGGTTGTGGTGGTGGATAGGAAGGTCTAACCAATGCATTTTGAGGCAATGGTCTTGGGTTGTAGCTCATGTTGGGATTTGGCTTCCAACTTGAATTGTAAGCATTTTGGTAACCGGATGGTTTGTTGTGGTACTTTTGGAACTCTCCCGTGGCATTCACATGCTCCGCAACTTCTTGAAGGATGGGACACATATCCGTAGGATGTCCCATTGTTGCACATATTCCACAAACCATCACTTGTGGAGTTTGTCCCATGGCTAGCTTTTGGACAACGGAGGTTAGATCTTTGATTTGAGACTCAAGATTTGATGTTCCCACTTCATTGACTTTCTGTTGTGTGCCTATTTTCATATCTTGGCGAGGGCCAAAGTGTTGTGAATTCGTGGCTATGGTGTTGAAAAGTTGTCTTGTTTGTTGTGGAGTTTTACTAAATACATCACCACCACTTGATGCATAAACTAGTATTCTCTCCATTGGCAACAATCCCTCATAAAAGTGTTGAATGAGGAGTTGTTCCGGAATTTGGTGTTGTGGGCAACTATAGCACAAGTTGTTGAACCTCTCCCAATAATCATGAAAAGTCTCATTTTGACCTTGGCAGATTCCACAAATCTCATTTCTAAGACTTGAGACTCTTGATGCAAGATAGAACTTATCAAGAAAAGCTCTTGCCATGTCGGTCCATGAGTTGATTGACCCCGGGGGAAGATAGAATAACCAATCTTTTGCTCTATCGGGCAATGAAAAGGGGAATGCCCTTAACTTGATTTGGTCATCGGTTGACCCTTGTGGCTTCATACTAGTGCAAATAATGTGGAACATCTTCAAATGCTTATGAGGGTCTTCATTCTCCAATCCATGAAAAGTTGGTAGGTGATGGACTAAAATTGATTTCAACTCTGAGCCTCCTTCCAAAACAAGGTAATTGATACCGGTTGGAGTTTGTGTAACATCGGTTTCCATCATTTGCCTCAAAGTTCTTTTGGGAACTTCTCCTCCGTCCTCCATTTCAATTGGTTCAATAATGGCGCGGGGGGGGGGGGGGGGGGTTGTTGTAGAGGTGGTGTTTTGGGAATTTCTTGCCAAGGGTCGGGACTAGAATTAGGTTCTATATCATTTAATGAAGCGGTTTCAACCTTCGGGTCCCTGTGGGGATTAGAAGTTTGACCATGTTCAACTCGTATTTCCTTCGCCAAACGTCTTGCTTCTTTTTCAATTTCCGGGTTGTAAATCAAGTCACATGTACGTTGAGATCTGGGCATAGAGAAACAAATTTATTAAAAATAAACCGATCCCCGGCAACGGTGCCAAAATTTGGTGGTTGTCGAGGCCAACAAAAATAATAACAAAAATATTACACACTAAAATAGTGTATAGTGGTAAAGAGATCGAATCCACGGAGATTGGTTCAATTTTATAACTCTATGAAAAATCTCTTTGTAAAAATACCTGAAAACGACAATAAAATAAATATGGGGGGTTTGGTCTTTTGAAATACTTGAAATAAACTACAATTAAACTAAGATTTAAATAAACAATTTCAACAAAAATAATAGTTTGATGTAAAATCAATAAGAGAAGGATGGTTGACTTAAGGTTTCCTCACTTTGACTTTTGATGAACATATCATTAGAATCCAATGGTGTAATACTTGATTTAAATCCTTAATTTGGCTATAGTAATCCAAGAAGCTTGAGATTACCTAGACTTTTCTTAGTTGTTAAAATGGTTAGAGAAGCTCATAACAATTTCCTTAGTCAAAGTCACAATTTTCATTAAGCATGTAATTAGTGAAAGTCAACTAGCATTAAGAACCAAAAAGTCACCAAATCCAAGAGGGGTCAATTGCTTTCACCACCATATTGGAGGAAATGTTTTTTATGATTGTGTGAAGCAAAAACAACACAAAAATCATTTGTTGCTTACTAATTTGAGGATCCTTTACTTAATCAAGAAATTAGCCAACTAATCACCACAAACACATTTGAACTCATGAACTAAAACATACAAGTAGTGATAATATGTTGAAACACAAACATTTGCATAAAGATTTAATAACAAGTTCATGGATTCTTCAATATTCAACAAAAATTCAAAAGATTCAACAAAAGTCAACCAAGATTTGTTTAACGAAGCATGGGTAAACTCAAGTAAACAAAGTTAGATAAGATTGTACCAAACATTTGACAAGAATCCAGAGATGAAAAGAAGATCTTCTTAAGGTGTTAGTGGCCTTCAAAACTGCTCTAAACTGCAGAGAGAATGCCTCCAAATCAAATGTAAAAGAGAAGGCAGAAGAGGCACACAAACCTTCCCAATATAGAGCTCTAGGTAAAATCCCGAAATTGCTCCCTTCAGGATTCCAGCGGACCGCGGGGAATCTTACGCGGGCCGCGTGACTGCAACGGAATTTTGGGCTTCTTCAAGTCTTGGGCCCTCACAGCTAATCCATTGGCCCAGTTCGAGTTCAATCAGCTTTTAGCCCATTTTTCTTCAATATTTCTTCAATTTGAGCCCTATTTGTCTCTCCACATCACTCAAAACTTCCGCAAACTCCTAAATATCGATCTTGCACACTTAAGAATTCTCCCGTGCCCTTTCAAATTTGAAGTTCAACACTTCCACGCCTTCAAGTAATTGACAAGCCCACTCCGTGAATCACCTCTACAACCATTAAGCATGAATTCCCCATTGCTCTTCAAGTCCAATCGCATCCCAAAAATCCTGCTCCGCTAGTCTCCAAAAAAATCTGCAATAATGCTGAAGAAACTAGAAACTACCCGAAATGGTCATAAAAATAACAAAAAGGAAAATATGCATGGAAATTAACTAAAACGCGAATGAAATGTGCTCAAAAAAACTATAAAAAGAAGTAAATAAAATGAAGCTATCAGCGACACATGCTAGTCTCACAGTCGTCCTCTCATTGGCTCGCTCCTGCTAGGTATTCATACTCAAGCTAAACACTAATAGCATAAATCCCTAGGCTAAGGCATCACAAGTCATTCCACCCTAGTCCTAATATATGAATCACCTAGCCTACTCTCTAGTATGCATTATATCACATAAGATATCTCCTAACATGAATGAGGGTATTTTGTGAAATCACTGCTCGGCGTTGGCTGATTGTACAGACTGTTCCTACTCGACTTCTCTTAAACTCTTTCTAATTTTTTTAAAAAAATAAAATCTTTCTCAAATCCTTAGTTTGAGTCCAAACACACCCTAGGGTGCATCTGAATCCCTCAAACCAAGGCTCTAATACCAACTTGTAACAACATAAATTCTCAAATAAAAATTTCATTTTAAAACACAATAAAATCATGTTTCACAATTCTCAAAACACATATGTCTCAATTGTCAATATCTAAAACACAATCCTAGAATCATAAAACGATCTGCCACAAATGTGTACAATCATGCAGGTGCCTTGCCGCGATCCTCAGAACTACTTGAAACACATAACATATAACACGGTAAACATAAAAGCTTAGTCAGTTCCCCAAAATACCACACACAGCTCATTAGCCACTCGAGACTATAACTCAATAAGACCCTCTGGTCAATATGTCTCAGTTGGACCCTTCGGTCCCATAACTCAGATGAACCCTCCGGTCCCTCAACTCAACATCACAATATAATACACAAAATACATAACACAAAAAATAGTAGGATATGTCATTACACAGCTCATAAACATAAGAACCTCTGGTCACACATAAAATTGCCACTCACGGTAAGTATAGTGAGAAGACTCACCTCCGTAAATCTCGGAAAGTATCAAACTCGAAATACTGATCTAGACTTCGCCTAATCACATAAAGTAATTTACCTCTAATTAACAACGATTCTCTAAGGCTAGACTAATCCCTTCCTATAATCTATCTGAAGGGGAAAAAACCATTTTACCCCTCCAATGGTCCAAATGTCAAATTGTTGACGAAACTCGAAAAAGTCAACGGAAGTCAACAGAGGGCAGTACGCGGCGCATACCAACTCTGTATGCGGGGCGTACCCCGTGGCTATCCAGAATCAGGTGAACTTGACCCCTACGCTAAGCGTACTGGGATTACACCCAACGTATGTCCCAGTTTCATACTCCTCATGGTTTTTGGTTTGAATCGGCTAAGAAATAAGCTCAAATCCCAGATCTGGTTACTCTAACACCTCTTAACCCATAAACCCAATGACTTTAAGCCTTTGCATGGCTGTAAAGGTCACCAACACCCAAAACATACCACCTCGTTCCCTAAGAGACTCATAACTCATGCATGGTCAGCTCTTAATGACCAAGATTAGATTTTTATGGTTGTACAACACAAAATAAGCTAAAAAGTGACATATCTCGGATCCTAGGGGCTTATCAGCTCATAAAGCCATCAACTTTGGGGACAAAAACCCTAAAACACCCCACACATGAACACAAACAAAAAAGTAGGAAAGCTTGAAGCTTTTTGCCTCCAAATGAAGCTTCTTTCACTTCTAATCTCAGATCCAAGTGTTTGGGCTCTCACTCCTTCTCCAAAGCTTCGTTTCCACTTGTAATGCTCAAGAACACACCAACAAGATCTCTAAGACACTCTCTTAATACAAGAATGGGGGTTAGGGTTTTGGGGAGGATAAGTCTCTGGAAATGGTGGCCAACAAGGAGGCCATAACGTTCTTTATGTAGGGGCTCACTTAAAATTAGGGTTTCATTTTGGGCCTGGTATGCCCCGTGTACACCTTGGTACGCCTAGCATACTAGGCAGCCCTCTGCGATCAAACACGCGCACGAGTACACTGACCATAAACTCTAGTACGCCCCGCGTACCCGTCTACCACTCTTCTCTTTATCTAGGACCAATATGGACAATTGCTCAAAGATTAGGGATCACAAGGTATACCTGAGTTTTGGATGTTACATTATAATAGCTCGACAACCCCAAACTTTAACATATCCTAAGTTTGTTTTTTTTTGTACTAAAGTTCATAAGGAGTTTTCTTGTTCCTTTTGTTTGGAACTTTATTCAAAAGATAACATGTAGTTAGTGTTGGGTTTTTATTCAAAAACTAGTTTCAAAAACAAAATATTTAGCAATGAAAGACTTGATCATTTTTTAATAACATAAACAAGTTAAACCCACCAAGGATCATCTTGCAATGTTTGGAAAGAATGCAACACCAACCAAAGAATAAGATGAAAAAAATACAACCTTTGTAGTTGTAACATCCAGATTCCCATGTATATTATTTTATTCATTTATATTGAATTTTGGAGAGAGACTCGGCGAGTAGGAGCCCCGAATCGCCGAGTTGGATCGCGATTTGAGTGGTCTGATTAATGAGGGACTCGAAGAATCCATGCATGGACTCGGCGAGTCCACGCTGTTTAATGAAACCTTAATCTCTCGGGTTTGCGCCCTATTTAAAGGCTCTTATGGCCGTCATTTGTGGCCACCAGTCCATAGAGAGAAACCCTAGAGTGCAGAAGCGTTTTGAGAGAGAAAAGAAACCATTCTTGACCTTTGTGGTGTTGTTTAGCAAGAAGAAGGTGGTTCTAGCCAAGGGAAAGCAAAGGTGGTTGGTATTACGAGGATTTGAAGCTAAGATCAATTCATTTGAGGTATTACTTCGACTCTTCTTCTGTTTTAGGAAGAATATATGGTTTTAGGGTTTCTTATGCTCTTGTTTAAGTTGATTTGACGTCCAATTAGTCCCTTCTGGTGATGAGGCTTGGGATCTGGATCCATAGAGGTCCAGAGAGCCTTACTCATCAAGCTTTATGAAGAACAATGGACGTCTTGACCTTGGGTTAAGGTATTTGGGGCTAAATCTGTTGGAATAGTGTCTAAGGCTGCAACTATATTAGGCAAGTATTTGATCCGGTTGTGCATGGTCCTTTTGGGTTTCCTTCACCATAGCAACTTGATAGGATGATTTAATAAGAGAGAGTAAATATTATTAATATATTATGGGAATAATATAATGAATAATATATTGTTATTTGATTAATATAAGTCATAGAATTAATTAGAATTAATTTGGTGACTTAAAGAGGTTAATTAAATAAAGGGGTATAAACTGTCAATTGTTTGATAGTTAAGCTTTAGACTGAAAATCCTTATAGATATACTAGGGACGAATTCTAGAAGCTAAAGGATAGCTAAGTTCGTCCATGGCTTATCTAAGGAAAGGATTTGGATAGCCTTAAGAAAAGATTATCCAATTAGGGTTTAGGTTGTAACCCTTAAGGAGTCTACAAGTATAAATAGATCCCATGGGCAAGGGAAATTGGAACCTCTCCTAAAGTAAGAGAACCCTGGCCGATTTCCTTCCCTCTCCTCTCTCCTAAATCATCTTTCTTGCTATTGGTGTTTGTAAGCCATCAGAGGAGTGACATTTGTGACTCTAGAAGCTCCAAGACCACAAGATCAACAAGAAACTCAAAGGTATGATTCTAGATCTGTTTCAATGTTGTTATTTAACCTAATTAGCCATTAGAAGTCTTGGATTCAAAGCATGTTTTATTAGAAAGCCTAGATCCGAGCATTAGGGTTTTGCATGCGCACATAGGAAAGTTCTTATGGCTAAAACCCATCAGTGGTATCAGATTCTAGCTTGGTTTTCTTTAAATTGTTGCTTGATTAACTGAAACAAACCTGCAAAATTCGATTTTTTGTTTTCTGAGTCATGGACTCGGCGAGTAGGCCTGACTCGGCGAGTCCCTTTGTGCACTCGGCAAGTCTAGACGTCAGGAATGACCAGATTCGGGATTTCTTTGTAATTATCTTATGGAAACTTACCTTAATCATAATAGATCAACATAAATCCGATTTTTTGATAAATATAACAATTATCTTGATCTAGTTAAAGGTAATTATCAACTAATAAAATATTTAATTTCCTTATATGATAATTAATTGAATATTTTGATTATTTTTGGTAACTATCTTAAAAGAAATCTTGAATAAATCAAATCAAAGATAATTAGAAAATTAATTGTTATTGGAATTATTTGTTATTTGATCCTCCATGTTTTAAATGTTTAAAACTTGCCCTCAAGTATTGAAATTTATATTTATGATTAAAAAGTTTTAATTTAGACAACTTAAATTTCAAAACCCTAGATTTTAAAAGGTTTAAAATACAACCCTATACTAATATGATATTACTAGTATAATATATACATGTATAACTAAATGCTAGTCTTACCGTTAGTAGGCCTCATTCATGAAGCCAATTTATAAGGTGGGTATAAGGTTGCGGCCTATAAAATGGCGCTTAATGGGTGTACACTCACACCCACCGCTTGCTTGATTGGTGGAGGGTCGTTAGCCGAACGGGTAGGATAGGGCAACCTCTTCCTCTCATTAAAAGTATAATAAGTAATACAAAGTAACTACACATTTTTAAAAATTTCCCAATCTTAGTTACTTTAGGGAAAGTGAATCGATGCAATCCCATGAAATTACACTTTGCACCCTTGCTAAGAAGTTAGTGGAGCGTGTGTGGTTTACCGGCACACTAATTGGTTATAAGCAAAGGTGGCAAAGGGTGATTCATTGTTTATCATAGTTCGATGGAGCGTGTGTGGTTTACCGGCACATCGAATAGGTGATCGTTACAATGAAGGCACCATGTGAATTTGCATGGTAATTCACACCCGCTTTGTGATCCTCGGCATCCCAGTCACAAACAAGAGGGGCATATCGAGATTTAAACATGCCATTGAATAGTTTCAATGAATCTCATCCGAACCTAGGAATTCTCAAAAACACTTAGGACTAATAGTTTAGGTTTTTGTGATGGAGAATTAGTGAATCGTCATTCACTTACCTTCAATTTGTTTGCATGTTAGATTACGGCATCCCTTTTCTAATATGTAAATGTCATTGTTGGATCCTAGCCCTAATTTTTCTTATTGGGTGATAATTAGGGATTCATATTCTAATCTATCTTTGTCCTTTTCTAATTATAGATGTCGAACGCAAACGACGCTGCTGCTAGTTCTTTCACATCGATGAGCCTTTGCCAAAAGGTCACTTTCGATGGAACGAACTTTAGCGAATGGATAAGATACATTCGCACCATTGCTCGCTATGAGGACAAGGAGTATGTCCTTGATGAGAAGCTCGAGAAAATCAACACCGAAATCGCTACTCCAGCCGAAATCACCGCCTTTGAAACTCATGAGCGAGATGCAACGACGGTACATTGCATCATGATTGCTACCATGAACTCCGAATTCCAAAAGTCCTACGAGGACATGTACCCGTACGAGATGCACCAAGACTTATTGGAGAGGTACCACCAAAACGCGAGACAAGAGCGTTATGAGATTTTCACTAACATGATTTCCGCTAAGATGGGTCATGGAGAGTCTCTTACCGTGCACTTGCAAAAGATGCAAAGGTATGTTGACCGCCTTCGTAAGTTAAATGTTGACTTTGGAGAAGACTTGGCGATCGACATGGTGCTTCACTCTTTGCCTCCGATGTACAACCAATTTAGGATGACCTACCACATGAACAAAGAAGAGGTCACCCTAAGCAAGCTCCAAGGTCTCTTGAGGGTTGCTGAGAGCAACTTCAAAGACAAGTCTGCTGCACCTGCTCCCAATCCGACTGCTGCTCCTGTCTTGGCTATTAGTCAAGGAAAGGGAAAGAAGAGGAAGGCTTCATCAAAGAACTATCGCAAGGTCAAAACCCGAGATGGTGCCTCTTCTAGTGGGACCAAAGTTGATCCCGCTAAGCCCTGTCCTAACCCGAAGGAGGCAGAGTGCCACCACTGCCATAAGATAGGACATTGGAAGAGAAGCTGCCCAGAGTACCTGCAAGCAATCAAAGAAGGAAAGATCAAGCCATCTTTCGCAGGTATATACACAATCAAATCTAACGATTCTAATCATGCTATTTCTTGGGTTCTTGATACCGGTTGTGGTTACCACATTTGTTCTAATGTGCAGGGACTAAGAAGAAGTAGGGATGTGGAGCAAGGAAGAATCAATCTAATCATGGGGAACAGAAGATCGTCGCCTGTGACCAAGATTGGAGTGTACTCTTTAGTGCTTAGGAATAATTTGTGTTTAGATTTGAACAATTGTTGCTATTCGCCAGAAATGGCTAGAAACATCATATTATTTCATGGTTTATATAGACAAGGATTTAGATTTTCTTTTAATAATGAGAATGGTTCTATTTTGGCTTATCTAAATGGTGTCTTTTACTTTGAAGCTATACCATGTAATGGAATATATGAAACCGTTATGATTGTTGATAACTTAGGAAATGATGTTTTGAATATTGATTATTCCACTAGTATGGATAAAGGATCCTTGTGGCATTGTCGTCTTGGACATGTCAACAAGAAATGCATAGCCCAACTCCAAAACGATGGAGTGTTGGAGTCATTCGACCTTAGGGAAGATGACACATGCGAGTCTTGCTTGCTTGGAAAGATGACTAAGTCACCTTTCACGAGTACATGTGAAAGGGGTGAGGGTCTATTGGACCTAATACATACCGATGTATGTGGACCGTTTAGATCAACCACGAAGGATGGGAACCGCTTCTATGTGACTTTTACCGATGATTATAGTAGATATGGGTATATCTATTTAATCAAGCAAAAGTCAGAAACCTTTGAAAAGTTCAAAGAATTCAAGAATGAAGTGGAGAATCAATTGGGCAGGAAAATCAAGATGCTTCAATCTGATCGAGGAGGAGAGTACCTAAGTCTTGAATTCCACGATTATCTCAAGGAGTGTGGAATAGTTTCGCAATTGACGCCTCCTAGGACACCGCAGTTGAATGGTGTGGCAGAAAGGTGTAATCGAACCTTATTGGATATGGTTCGCTCTATGATGAGTCGTGCTTCACTACCTATCTCTTTTTGGGGGTATGCCTTAGAGACTGCCGCCCATATCCTTAACCGAGTCCCTACTAAGAAGGTTGCCAAAACACCTCACGAGATCTAGATAGGGAAAGCTCCCTCGTTGGCACATATCAAGGTTTGGGGTTGCGAGGCTTTCGTAAGACGAGATACTCACGACAAGCTTGAACCTCGAAGTAAGCGGTGTATTTTCATCGGCTACCCGCAGACATCCTTTGGATATCTCTTCTATAGACCGAAGGACAATGTGGTCTTCGTTGCGAGGAGAGGAGTTTTCCGAGAGCGAGAACTGATAAGCCAAGGAGACAGTGGGTGGCAAATCGAGCTTGAAGAGATTCAAGAGTCGATAGATGAAGGAACCTCTACCGCTGGCACTCAACCCGAGGAGGAAACTCCGGTTGAACCGATTGACGAATCATTACCTCTTAGACGTTCTGATAGAGTTAGAGTTCATCCCCAGTTTTATGGCTTTCACATTACTACCGAGGGGGACACGTATATTAGTGATGGTACACTAATAAATCTTGATGAACCTAATAGCTATAAGGAAGCCATGGCAGGCCCGGAGTCTGCGAAATGGAAAGAGGCAATGGATAGCGAGATCCAATCTATGTATGATAACCAAGTTTGGAATTTGGTTGACTATGTGCCCGGAGGTAAGACCGTTGGGTGCAAATGGAAACGTACACACATATAAAGCGCGATTGGTTGCGAAGGGCTTTACTCAAACTCCTGGAGTTGACTATGATGAGACCTTCTCACCAGTTGCGAAAATTAAATCTATTAGGGTGATACTAGCTATTGCCGCATTTCATGATTATGAGATTTGGCAAATGGATGTCAAGACAGCTTTCCTTAATGGAAAATTGGCTGAGGATGTTTACATGGCTCAGCCCGAGGGGTTTGTGGATCCAAAGCATCCGAATAGAGTGTGTAAGCTTGAGAAGTCCATTTATGGACTTAAGCAAGCGTCTCGCAGATGGAATCTTTGCTTCGATGAGAAAGTCAAAGAGTTTGGATTTGTACGAAGCGAAGACGAATCTTGTGTATATGTCAAAGCCAGTGGGAGTATAGTAAGCTTCCTCGTTCTATATGTCGATGACATATTACTCATAGGAAACGACATCCCGACTCTGCAGGAAGTTAAGTCCTGGCTAGGGAAGTGCTTCGCTATGAAGGACCTCGGAGAGGCTTCTTACATTTTGGGAATAAGGATAGTGAGAGAATGAAGTAAGAGACTAATTGGACTTAGTCAGAACACTTACTTAGAGAAGGTACTAAAACGTTTTAGTATGGAAAACTCGAAGAAGGGAGAATTACCGATACAAAGTAATGCCAAGTTGAGTAAGACTCAAAGTCCGAGTACCGAAGCTGAGATAGCAGATATGAGCCGAGTACCATACGCTTCCACAGTTGGCTCAATCATGTACGCTATGACTTGTACTCGCCCTGATATAGCCTTCGCTTTGAGCATGGTTAGCAGATATCAAGGGAATCCTGGCAAAGCACATTGGATTGCGGTGAAGAACATCCTTAAGTACCTTCGGAGAACGAAGGAATGGTTCTTAGTCCTCGGAGGGAATGATGACTTGAAAGTACGAGGGTATAGTGATGCTAGTTTTCAGACCGACAGGGACAATTACCGTTCGCAGTCGGGCTGGGTCTTTACCCTAAATGGAGGAGCAGTGACATGGAAGAGTTCCAAGCAGGAAATCGTAGCTGATTCAACGTGCGAATCAGAGTACATTGCAGCGAGCGAAGCGTCGAAGGAGGCAATATGTCTAAAGAACTTCATCGGTGATCTTGGAGTTGTACCTGCCATAAAAGAGCCAATGGAGATTTTCTGTGATAACGAAGGCGCGGTTGCCTTGACCAAGGAACCGAGGGATCATGGTAGATCAAGACATATCGACAGAAAATATCACTTCATTAGACATCGTGTAGAAGAAGGACAACTCGTAGTGAAGAGGATATCATCAGAAGATAACCCAGCAGATCCGCTTACGAAGGGACTGAGTAGGGTTAAGCACTTACAGCATGCTAGGAGTATTGGGCTGAAGGATGATATTAGCATAGATTAGATAGTATTACAAACGTGTAATAGATAAATGTAATTAACATTTGATGATTAAATAAAGGATTTTTATTTATGAGTAATGTTACTATCTTATGTTAACTGTTTAACTATTGTTTCACTTTGCATGTTTTGACTTCCGGAATAATTGACATTATTAGGAATAATAGAATTGTTCAAATTATCCACAATCGTTCATATGTTGGAAGTAGATATGAATGAAGATTGTCATGAATTGGTATGTAGATTGTCTAAATGGTGTTAGACATAGCAAAGGGTTGCTGCAACGTTCATGAGTGCTTATGAACTAGTTTTGAGCATTGGAACAAACCCGCGTTTGCTGGAATCACCTTATGGAATAAGATATAAAAGGGTGATCGCAAGACGATAATATCATATAGTCTTAAAACCTAGATATGTGGTTTGTTATTTGTTAATTGGTTGTACATTGATAATGCGAAAACGCATCAGTAACTCGGCGTTATAAAACACATTGTTGTGTATAGTTGATTAATGAATAAGTAAATGCATATAAGTCGAAGTTTATCTGTAACTTTTATCTAAGAAGGTAAAAGCGATATCTCGGCCACTCGATGATTTGATTTGACTTATGTGCCGGGCCCGGTCAGAACTGAATTGATGTGTTAGATTAAGTTCTATGTCAAATAAATCAGAGATCGAGAAACCTAAATGCTTGACTAACCATTCCATAGGATTTTCAGCATGATATCTAACAGAGGACTGTACGATCCCTTATCTAAAGGACAAGATTGATTAGATCAGAGTTTGACAGCGTCTTTGAGAGCTACGATTGCAAACCGAATTGTACTTGTGCATATAGTTACTAGACTTATCCAAGTGGGAGACTGTTGGAATAGTGTCTAAGGCTGCAACTATATTAGGGAAGTATTTGATCTGGTTGTGCATGGTCCTTTTGGGTTGCCTTCACCATAGCAACTTGATAGGATGATTTAATAAGAGAGAGTAAATATTATTAATATATTATGGGAATAATATAATGAATAATATATTGTTATTTGATTAATATAAGTCATAGAATTAATTAAAATTAATTTGGTGACTTAAAGAGGTTAATTAAATAAAGGGGTATAAACTGTCAATTGTTTGATAGTTAAGCTTTAGACTGAAAATCCTTATAGATATAGTAGGGACGAATTCTAGAAGCTAAAGGATAGCTAAATTCGTCCATGGCTTATCTAAGGAAAGGATTTGGATAGCCTTAAGAGAAGATTATCCAATTAGGGTTTAGGTTGTAACCCTTAAGGAGTCTACAAGTATAAATAGATCCCATGGGCAAGGGAAATCGGAACCTCTCCTAAAGTAAGAGAACCCTGGCCGATTTCCTTCCCTCTCCTCTCTCCTAAATCATCTTTCTTGCTATTGGTGTTTGTAAGCCATCAGAGGAGTGACATTTGTGACTCTAGAAGCTCCAAGACCACAAGATCAACAAGAAACTCAAAGGAATGATTCTAGATCTGTTTCAATGTTGTTATTTAACCTAATTAGCCATTAGAAGTCTTGGATTCAAAGCATGTTTAATTAGAAAGCCTAGATCCGAGCATTAGGGTTTTGCATGTGCACATAGGAAAGTTCTTATGGCTAAAACCCATCAAAATCATCATATATGGTCATATGGATGTTGCATGTGCATCAAGATTGAGACTTTACGTGATTATAGTGATTGGAAAGGCCAAATCTATGGATTAGAGGAACAGATTTGACCTCAGAAGGTCGTCTGAGTGTGAGCATGACATGTACTCGCCGAGTCGATGAGAGGACTCGACAAGTTGAGTCGGGTTGCCCCGCGACTCGTGATCTGTGACGACCCGTGGAGTATAGGGTTGACTCAGTGAGTCAAGAGATGACCAGGGGCGAAGAGGACATGCATGTACTCGCCGAGTCACCTTAGTGCACTCGGCGAGTAGGGTCAACTATGACTGTTGATTTTCGTTGACTTTTAGGGTTTCGGTCAACAGTTGGACGTTTGAGTCTAGGAAGGGTAAAATGGTCTTTTACCCTTCTAAAGGATCATAGAAGGGGGTTTAATCTAGCCTTTGGGAGCCATTACTTATTGAGGTTATTTTCTATGTGATTAGGCGGGGGCTAGATCAGTAGATTTGTGTGCGAGATCATCCAAGATACCCGAGGTGTGTCTTCTCACTATATGTTACCTAGAGTGGTAATTCTGTGTAGACCGGAGGGTCGTGTATGCCATGTGTATGTATGAGATTATGTGTTTTGTGTATATGTATGCTATGTATTATATATGATGGGTTTTGGTCATAAGAACATCATATGTACTCATACAAACCCTAATGCTTGGATCTAGGTTTCTCTATTGTACATGCAAGTTATCCAAGACTATAAACCCTAATCTAGCATTCAAGTAATCATTTTAACATAAGAATAGGTTTAAGATATTACCTTGATTGTTATGTAGCAATAACAATCCCAATTCCTCCTTGTATTGACTTTAGAAAGCTTAGAGTTACAAATGTCACTCCTCTAATGGTTCACAAACACTTAGAGCAAGAGGATGAGGATGAGAGAGGAAGGAGGCTGCCCCAAAATGTGTGAAACCCTAGAAGGATGCTTGTCCACGTTTTTTGGTCATAAGGGATCTATATATAGGAGGCTATTAGGGTTATCTAACAAGGAAACCCTAATTTGGATGCTTAAGCCCTAAGCAACCCATGGATCCCTTTCCTTAAGGCCTTGGACGATTTCCCCATGGATTTCCCCTTAGAATTCGTCCACTCCTTAATACAAGGCAATCGATGGCCCAATTGCAATTATCTTATAATTACAATTCCAGTCCCTTAAGTTTAATTAATATCTTTTAGTCACAAAACTAATTACCAATTAATTATTGACTAAGATTAATTAAACAATATGATTTCTTCTTTAATATATTATTCTCATAATATATTAATAAATCATATATAATCCTTTCTCTCCATAATTCATCCTATCAAGTTGCTTTGGTGAAGGCAACCCAAAAGGACCATGCACCATCGAGTAAAGTACATACCAAAATAGTTATGGACTTAGACACTAATCCAACAGTCTCCCACTTGGATAAGTCTAGTAACTATTATGCGTATGACTTCATATCCTGATATGCAATCGTAGCTTTCCAAAGCCGTTGTCAACTCTGATCCTATCAGATACGCGTGTCCTTTCGATAAGGGATCCTATATTCCTCCATTCTAGATATCGTATGAGACATGATTTCAACTCATCCTCTTTGTACTATTTCTCAACTTCCGATTTATGACGACTGACTAATTGAACAAATCAAATTAGCCCTAGCCCGGCCGAGCATTTACGTTTGTCATCACTAAATCATCGATGGGCCCAAAGATATCGCTTTTATCCTTCTTTGGATAAAAGGAACAGATAAACTTTGATACAATGCTTGCTTGCACTCACTCACCGAATTACACACAATAATATGTTTTATAACGCCAGGTTACTGGTGCGTTTACATATTATCAATGTGCAACCGATTTGGAAGATACAAGTCACACATCTCGTTTTCAAGAATATAAAATGTTATCGTCTCACCAATCACTCGTGACAAAATCCATGAAGTGATCCAAGTGAGCGTGGGTTTAATCCAATGCTCAAATCATATTCATAAGCACTCATGAACATTGCAGAAAACATTTGCTTATGTCTAATGCTCTTTAGACAATCCACACACCAATTCACGACAGTCTTCATTCATACCTACTTCCAACATATGAACGACTGTGGCCCGTTCAAATAATTTGACTGTTCTTAACCAATTAAATTATTACGGAAGTCAAAACATGCAAAGTGAAACACAAGAATAATACTAATCCCATATGGCCTCAAACCTTTGAGCATAAATAGAACACCTTTTATTTATCACCATATCGATTACTCATTATTTGTTGTTTCAGGTAATCAACTTCTTACTTGAATTATTGCTACACTTGTCCCATGCTCCTAGCATGCACACAATGTTAACCTATGGTTGTTACTTTGTGAAAAAGATCACATTGAACACATTTCCAATCATACTCATTTCACAACTCCAAATCCTTTTCCATAAGTGAAAGAATATCAAATTCTTGCCACTTGTAGAATATGTTAGATTCTAACATTTTATGCAATGATCCTTTCGTAATGTCACTGCACCAAGGTCAAAAAGACTATTGCCCATGATATTACAAAGTCCTCTATCGGAAATTGTTACAATACAATTCCTTAGATATGATGTCTCTCACTCAAAGTACATTCCTTTGAACATCCTTTTGCATAAAAGTTTCTAATCTAGACATAGATTTTCAATATTCAATTCCCAGTATGGACACATTTCCATATTTTCCATATGACAACTCATTCTTAATAGAATCTTGTCTATTCATAATAATGTCGATGTGGTCCATCCAATACAGACACATTTCCATATTTTCCAATACTATACTTCCAACTACTCACAAGCGACCAATCATCGTCGAACTTTGGATTGTCCTTTGATAGTTGTTTAAATCTTTTAGTCAAAACCGATTCAAGTCATTTTTCCCTCTTAAATGCGCTAGACATTTGGAAAATTTTAGAATGGTCAAATATTATAGCATTTGCAATCGATCCTATACCCGAAGCGTATGGGACACGATGTATAATGTCTTACATAAAGATTTGATACTATATCAATCTTCTGCCATAATATTTTATTTGCTATGTTCTCAAAATTCGAATTGTGAAGAGGAATGCCTTAATCATAATCGAAATTTTAAGAACACACTATGTTTCTTTGACTAAGTTATTAACATTCCACAACCTAAGCCTTTAGATTTGAAATGAAGCATAATATTCTCTCCCTTAATTATAGCAAAACAACCTTACAACTCTTACGACTTTGCAAGGTGCAACTCTTGTTTTTCTATAATTAATATTGCCAACTTGCAATACGTGCCTTAATAATCATACACTCATAACTTTTATGCTCCCACTATCATGATGATAATTATAAACATAACACTTATGCTCCCACTAGCATGATGATTATTATAAACATAACACTTATGCTCCCACTAGCTTTGACTTGTATTCAGAAACAACTTAACTTTCAGAAAAACAATGCTTATTGAATTTCTTAATTTCATGTTTCTAATACTTAGTGCTTTGATAATCTTTTATCAAGACTTCTAGAACTTATACACCTTTGCCTTATATAGTTCATATGTGTGTCCAAACAATTAAGACTAATTGCCAAACCTCACAATTCAAATTATGGAAAGGGATACCGTAACCATAATCGAATTCGAGAATGTAATTTTACAATCACTATCTTCTTAAAATCTTTCTTAGTGAAAGCATTTCCTCACAGTCATTTTCATGAAGGAGGGAATCTTATGACACTTAGATTTTAATGGTGTATGTGTTCCTATCCATGTGAATTTTTCAAAACCAAAGTTCACGACAAATTCAAACTCATATGGACCGAACTTTCTTAGTCTTGATTTCTTGCCTTATGGTAGCACAGCTGCCCACCATGTCTTCCAAGTAGTTAAGTAACTCACCTTTTCCTATCAATGTACCTTTCATTGATCAAGGTCCTTGCCTTTTATGCATTCAAATGAGAACTCATAGGACTCACATGCATAATTAACTCAATTTGAATGGCACAGAAACAAAATAGTGTCAACACGATAGGTTGCAAACCTCAACTCGTGTGCTAGTGATGATCGATAAGGTCTATTTTGATTTGTTCTTGAAACCTTTCAAGAGCATTAAGACTCCCACTGACTCCTTGACATATAAGATTCTCTTGTCAATAAACATTTCTTGACAACCAAATATTCAAGAGTTAGTGTAGTTTTTATCAAAACACTTCATAAATTGGTCTTAGTTGGTCTTTGTCTTATCCAAGACATCACAACTTTCCACATTTGATGAATGTTATAAACCTTCTTAATACTTTTCACTCAATGTCACAATCTTAACTCTAAGACTTGTTTTGGAACGAAGTATGATTGACTTCTTGATTTAACCATTTCTTCAATCCTTGATTCGTCTTCTTAAACATACAATTGTACTAAGACTCACTTAGAGGATCAATTTAGATATGGTTCTTAATCATTAAGACCTATCATAAATCATAAAAGCTACTCTCCCTTCTTCTTAGAATGGAGAAACTTTTATCTTTCTGCCTACTTGATTCTTCTTATTCGTTTTGCTATTGATTTAAACCTTTTTAATCAATTCCGAATCACACTTAATCTTATAAGTATAATCATATTTACTAAACTTTTAGTAAACCATGACGAATATCTTGTTACTCTTATGGTGGACTTTGACCAACACACAACTTTGTGTACTCGATCTCCTAGGCCTTCACTTGACACTTTGTCAATGAATTAGTCTAATTTCCAAATATGAAATTTCTCATTCATCGTGCAACCAAGTTGCATGATTCCAAGTTTCTGTCCAATTGAAACTTGAGCAATGAGAAACTCTCCCTATTTGGTAAATTCTCGACATTTCCACAAAAAAACATAATTAAGAATCAAATCCATTATTGCTAATATTAGAAACATTCAAACATCAATTTTTCATTCACGCCATTGCAAGGATAAATAAATAAATAAAAATCAAAATTTATTTTATTGCGGAAAAAATCTGTCATTACTATGCAATTCATTGAAAAACTATTCTAATACATATTTCTTAGCAATTCAATTCTAACTCTAAGTAGTAGCTCAAGAATCTAATCTTCAAGTAATGCGATCGAAATCCATTTTGGTTAGATTTTGCTCACTTCTTCCCTTAAGCTTCCTTTCTTTTCTTCGATCCTACAAAACATCAATTGTAATCTTATCACATTATGTATTAAGAATCTAGAATAGAAGCTTAAAAGAGTTAGTCAATGCATTTTACGTAAAGCAGAGCCATAAGTTTCGACTCTCCCATCTCTTAGATCTCTTAGGTAAATAGGGCAGCTTCGTCTCCAATGCCCTTTCTCTTGGCAATAAAAGCAAATCGACTCTTTTGGAACAACACATGGAACTACTTCAGACATTTCCTTTCTCTTGTGATCAAACTTTTCGATCATAGCATGTCTTTCGTTGCCATTTCCTATATCCATAGAGGTCTGGAAGGTAGATTCACCAATCAACTTTGCTTCTCTATTGCGCCAAACCATTGCTGATTCAACATCAATAAGCATATAGGTGAGATCTATAAGGGTTACGTCGCAGTTCATCATATAGTACTCTCTTACGAACTCACTATATGAATTAGGAAGTGACTGAAGAACCCAATCAACAACCATTTTCTCACAGACAATGGATCCCAACATTCTTAACCTATCAATGTGTGACTTCATCCCTAGGACGTGTGCACACACCGACTTTCCTTCTTTATGCCTACTTGCCAAAAGGGCTTGAGTGATTTTGAACTTTTCAAACCTTTGAACTTGTGGGTTAGGGAGAACAATCGGAGGAGGTGGAGGAAGCGAAGCATGATTTCTTGTTCCTCGATCGAATCGTGGAATACCATCTTCATGTGGAATGCTTGTTCCACGGGATTTGGGAAGACCATAGTTGTCGAACTTTGACATCTACAAAACGGGAGAAAACGAATTCAAGTTAGTTGATTGATTGAGTCCTTAGTAAATCACCCAAATGAGATACTAAGGCTAGGACCCAACACAATATCCTACAACTCGGGAGAGGGATGTCGTAACCCAAATTGCAGAACATTTGAAGGTAAGTGAATGACGATTCACTAATTTCCACCATGAAAAACGAAAAAAAGACATTTAAGTTTTAAATCTATGAAAACTCCTAGATCCTATGAGATTCATTGAACATTTCAATGGCATGCTTAAATCTCGATATGCCCCTATTGTTTGTGACTGGGATGCCGAGGATCACAAAGCGGGTGTGAATAACCATGCAAACTACATGGTGCCCCGACATGTTACAATCAACTATTTGATGTGCCAGTAAACCACACATGCTCCACCGAACTATGACAAACATTGAGTCACCCTTTGCTACCTTTGCTTAGAACCATTTAGTGTGCCGGTAAACCACACACGCTCCACTAACGTTTTTGCAAGGGCACAAAGTGTAATTTCATGGAATTGCATCAATTCACTTTTTCCAAAGTAACTAAGATTGGGAATTTTTAAAACATTTAGTTACTTTTGTAAATCATTATACTTATAATGGAAGGTTTCGTCCTATCCTACCCGTTCGGCTAACGACCCTCCATTAGTCAAGAGTGCGGTGGGTAAGAGTGGATACCCATTCAATCGCCATTTTATAGGCAATTTCCTTAAACACCCCTTATAGACCAGCTTCGTGAATGAGGCCTACTAACGGTAAGACTGACTTTTACTCATACATATATATAATGTTAGACTTGTAATGTTATATATAGTATAGGGTGTATTTTACACTTTTATAAATACTAGGTGGTCAAATTTAATAATTATACATTTAATTCAATTAAATTCTAAACCAAGACTTTTATGGATTTATTAAACCTCTGTTAATTATACACCTTAATTAATTAATAAAACCATAAGGGTGTGATTTGAACTTTTTCAAAACAATACTAGGGTTTTAGAATTTAACATTCCTAATTAAACTTTTAATCAACTTTTAAATTCCAAAACTTGAGGGCAAGTTTTGAAACATTTCAAAACATTAGGGTTTAGAATTTAAATATACATCAAACTTAAACAATTAATCAAAATTTAAATTCCAAAACTTGAGGGCAAGTTTTGAAACATTTTTCAAGACAATAGGGTTTCAACTATTTAAATTTCAAAACAACAAAACTTTTGAGGTCAAATTTAAACTATAAAACCCAAAGGGGAAAATATGAAATTTTTCATAACAAAGGGATCAAATAACAAATAATCTTAATTAACAATTAATCACATAATTATCCATATTTGATTTATTAAATGATTTCTTACAAAACAATTTACCAATTTAATCAAAATAATTAATCAATTATCACATAAGGAAACAAATATTTTATTAATTGATAAATATCTTCAATTAGATCAAGAATATAGTCATATATATCAAAAAATCGGATTTATATTGATCTAATATGATAAGGTAAGTATCCTTGAGCAAAAACAGCAAGAAATCCCGGTTTTCCCTCATTCTGACCAACCAACTCGTCGAGTCAGGCATGGACTCGTAGAGTCAGCATGGACTCGGCGAGTTCATCTATGGACTCGGCGAGTTCAGCAAGCAGAACCACAAAAAACAAATTTTTTCAACATACAAGGCATCAATATAATAGAAACCAATCAAGGCTCTGATACCACTGATGGGTTTTGGTCGTAAGAACATCCTATGTGCTCATACAAACCCTAATGCTTGGATCTAGGTCTCTCTATTGTACATGCAAGTTATCCAAGATTATAAACCCTAATTCTAGCATTCAAGTAATCATATTAACATAAGAATAGGTTTAAGATATTACCTTGATTGTTTTGTAGCAATAACAATCCCAATTCCTCCTTGTATTGACTTTAGAAAGCTTAGAGTCACAAATGTCACTCCTCTAATGGTTCACAAACACCAAGAGCAAGAGGACGAGGAGGAGAGAGGAAGGAGGTTGCCCCAAAACGTGTGAAACCCTAGAAGGATACTTGTCCACGTTTTTGGGTCATAAGGGATCTATATATAGGAGGCTATTAGGGTTATCTAACAAGGAAACCCTAATTTGGATGCTTAAGCCCTAAGCAACCCATGGATCCCTTTCCTTAAGGCCTTGGACGATTTCCCCATGGGTTTCCCCATAGAATTCATCCACTCCTTAATACTAGGCAATCCATGGCCCAATTGCAATTATCTTATAATTACAATTTCAGTCCCTTAAGTTTAATTAATCTCTTTTAGTCACAAAACTAATTACCAATTAATTATTGACTAACATTAATTAAACAATATGATTTCTTCTTAAATATATTATTTTCATAATATATTAATAAATCATATTTAATCATTTCTCTCCATAATTCATCCTATCAAGTTGCTTTGGTGAAGGCAACCCAAAAGGACCATGCACCATCGGGTCAAGTACATACCAAAATAGTTATGGACTTAGACACTAATCCAACAAAATAGACAGGACCGGAGGGTCCAACGATATAGACCAGGCCGAAGGGTCCAACTATATAGACCAGACCGAAGGGTCCAACGATATAGACCGAACCGAAGGGTCCAACGATACAGACCGGACCAAAGGGTCCAACGAGTTATAACCGGACCGAACGGTCCAACGAGCTACGGGACTGGAGGGTCCCGCTGAGACACATCGGACCGGAGGGTTGCATTGTAGCCTCGAGTGGCGTATGTGTTGCATGTGGTATTTTGGGGAACTCACTAAGCTTTTATGCTTACAGTTGTTGTTTGATGTGTTTTAGGTACTATTGAGGATTGCGGGAAGGCGCTGACATGATTATACACATACGAGGAGTTTCTATTTTATGATCTTGGGATATGATGTTATGATTTGAATATGTGAACAATGGTGTTCTTATAACAATTTTGTATGAAAATGTGTTTTATAAAATGTGAAAATTTGTTTCGAAAAATTTGGGTGTTACAAGTTGGTATTAGAGCCTTGGTTTGAGGGATTCGGGTGCATCTTTGGATGAATCTGAACTCAAACTGAGGAATTGAGAAAGTTTTCATGAAACAAACAGTTTTTCTAAAAGAGTAAAAGATTTTGAGAAAGGCAGAAGGAAGAAGTGTGTACGATCAGCCAGCGCCCGAACAGTGATTTCCCAAAATACCCTTACACTATGTGTTATGAGATATGTTATGATATGATATGCATGCTAGAGTAGGCTAGGTATTCATATTAGGACTAGAGTGGCCTGATTTGTGATGCCTTAGCCTAGGAAGGATTTTGCTGCTATTTGATGCTTGAGAGCGAGTAGGTAGCAGTGAGGAGCTGATGAGAGGTCTACCGAAGGGTAGCCTATGCCAGTGAGATATAGGGTACTTGTGATCTGGGATCCAAGGAGGAGGACTTAGGGTGAATACTGATGCGGTGTGGACGGTAGTATAGGGCCCGTACTACTGAAGACACCGGAGCAGTGCGCACTCTAAGTAAGAATCCTTTGAGTGCCAAGGAACAAGTAGGGTTGGGCGATCGAGTGCGAGCATACTCGATCGAGTCTCTGGTATCTTTGTGTTGTGTTTTAAAGACATCATGGTTGGTACACCACACACCCAGGAGAGCAGCGGTGTTAGCGATAATGAGATTCGCCGTATGATTCATGACAAGATGACCGTGACGATCCGGAGGGCTAATCCGGAGGGTTTCGAGTAGCGGATTGAGAAATGATGACATGGTTCAAGTACCATGATAAGTAGCGGATTGAGAAATAATGACATGGTTCGAGTACCATGATAAGTAGAGGATTGAGAAGTGATGACATGGTTCGAGTACCATGATTCATAGTAGATCGAGAGGTGGCCACAAGGTTTGAGTACCACAGCATGTGGTGGTTAGTATTCCTGGTTTTTATCAGTTAATCCATGGGGATGGTCTAGACTGAGATCAGAGGTGAATGAGTATGGGGCCAGAGGTCCATGATGAACGAGTTTTAGTGGAGCATTCCTTGAAAGGGTAATCGAATTAGCTCCGAGGGATTGTTGGGGAGATGCCAGTTGGAGTCACAAGGCTCAAGGATGAGTAGGAATGGTGTGTTATGGGAGAATACGGTCTGGGCTGAGCGACCGGCCGAAGGTGGAGATGTCATTTTCTGTGACCTAAGTGGTGCTATTTCTGTTCCTGTGGGCAACATGAGGGGTATTGACATTTTCAGTTTCCAAGGTTGGGAACGAGCCTTGTGGGGTAGTGTTGGTTACGATCTTTCTTCAGAGTATTTTGGCAGTATGTATGCCGAAATGTAATGTTAGAGCATGATCAGGTTGTCAGTAGGGACTGAGATGGTTGAGGACAAGGATATACCCTATTTGAGCATAGTAGATCGTGTATTAGCTGCAGCCGCAGATGATCAAGAAGAGTGTATTGGGGTAGTGGCTCTTATTGTCTATGATGAGTATCGAGTGTGGTGATGAGGACTCCACTCTTACTACAACCCACGTGATGGAACGTTGGTTGAAGAGTCGAGGATGAGGAATGTGTTAGTTCGTTGTTTTCAGACTGAGAGTCAGGGTTGCGACTGGACAGTTGAGATGTCCGATAGTGTGATGGTACGATATTCTGAATGACTAGAGGCAGTCATGATGAGAAGTTTCTGATTATTTCATCAGAGATTTAGGGTATTTTGGAATTGCTTGACATCCATCGGGGAGATTATCGAGCACTGAGTATCACCTTCTAAGAGTAGGTGCGATATTATTGGTAAAAATAGTTTGTGGGTTAGATTGTTGGCGAACCAATTGGTGATGGTTCGAACCTGGAGTGGGGGAGGACCGGGTGAGAACCGGATAAAGAGGCCTGCGGTGCGGATTCCTGAGACCAGGGTCATTGGTGGTCAAAGAGGGGTGCACAGCAAGATAATGCATGTGGTACGTGTTTGAGAAAGGATGAGTTTCTCCACGGCAAGTGGCCGTTGGTCGGAGACCTTGTGGTGGATAGGAATCCTTCAAGGTTAGAATAGTGAAATTCGAGGTGGTTGGCTTGTGAGGTTAGTTCGGCGGTTGAGAATTTATGGTTTAGGGTATGGGCTATTATATACAGTATGGGTAGGGAAGAAGTTGATTGGGCAGCCAACTTCAAGGTCGTTATGAGTATTCTTGCATGAGTTTTGAACTAAAGGGAAGGAAGTTTTTGGTTTTCATCTTCGTGTTCTGAGTCGTTGGCAATTTCTCCGTGTTTTAATTTGGGAGATGGAGAATTCCGGGGGTTACAAGTGGCACGAGAGAAAGACCAGTTGTGAGATTCCGAGGAAGCACTGCGGTATCCGAAGTAGTGATGCTTAGCCTGAATGGGCGTGTTTACACCTATCTATGTTGGGCCGCAGAGCATGAGTTAATGATCGCAGTGTGGCGTTGATCTGAGAATGAGTTGTGAAGTGGTAAGAGCAAGTGGGGTGAGATTGCTGAGAGCTATAGTAAAATGAGTTAGTGCAAAGGGGTGTGGTGATACTACGAGGAGTTGTAGTATCCACCGGATAGCGATGAGGGTGGTGATGCTGTGGGAAGCAGTGGTATTCGCCAAACAGAAAGGGTGTTGTGATGCTAAGGGGAGCCGTAGTACTCGCTAGTCAGAGAGGAGGTTGTTGTGATGATACGGGGAGCCGTAGTACTCACTAGTCAGAGAGGAGGTTGTTGTGATGCTACGGGGAGCCGTAGTACTCACTAGTAAGAGAGAGGGTGTTGTGATGCTACGGGGAGCCATAGTACTCACTAGTCAGAGAGAGGGTGTTGTGATGCTACAGGGAGCTGTAGTACTCACTAGTCAGTAGGAGGTTATTGTGATACTATGGGGAGCCGTAGTACGCACTAGTTAGCGAGAGGCTGTTATGATAAAGCACTCTTGATCAGAGCATGACACAGAGGAGATGGTTGGATGTGGTGAAGGATTACGATTGTGAGATCCTGTACCAAGCCGAGCAAGGCTAACGTTGTAGCCGATGCCCTGAGTCGTAGGGGAGAGAGTGCACCTATACGAGATGTTTGTTTGAGATTGACAGTGATGACTCCGGTGTTGGACACCATTGCGAGGGTCCCAGGATGAGGCCATTAGATCAGAGAACCGTAAGAGAGAGCGGGTTATCAAACTGGTATCAGAGTTCGTTACCGCTAGTCGAGGACTTATGACCTTTTAGGGTCGAATTTGGGTACCGTTTGTGGGTGGAACGCGTACCATCTTGATGGAGGAGGCGCATATATCAAGGTTTTCGATCCATCTCGGGGCCACTAAGATGCATTTGGACCTAAAGAGATAATATTGGTGGCCCTGTATGAAGAGGGATGTTGCATGGTTCGTCGGGAGGTGTTTGACCTGTTGTAGGGTTAAGGCCGAGCACCAGAGACCGAATGGGAAGTTGCAACCGTTGGAGGTTCCCGAGTGGAAGTGGGAATAGATTACCATGGATTTTATCACCAAATTGCCGAGGACTACTAGGGGCGTCGATGCAATTTGGGTGATTGTGGACATGTTGACGAAGAGGGCTCATTTCCTGGCTATTAGTGAGAGCTCTTCCGCTGAGAGGTTGGCAGAGTCGTACGTGAGGGAAGTGGTATCACGGCATGGAGTGCCGATCTCGATCGTCTCAGATCGAGATATGTGTTTCACTTCCAGGTTCTGGAAGAAATTTCATGGGGAATTAGGTACGAGGCTGCATTTCAGTAACGCATACTACCCTCAGACTGACGGACAGAGCGAGCCGACGATTCCGATGCTTGAGGACATGCTTCGAGCATGTGTATTGGACTTTGGAGGGAATTGGGACACGTACTTACCCTTGGCTGAGTTTTCCTATAACAACAGCCATCATTCGAGCATTGGTATGCCACCCTTTGAGCTGTTGTTTGGAAGGAGGTGCCAGACTCCCATTTGCTGGGGAGAAGTAGGGAAACGTTTGATGGGTAACACTGAGATAGTACTTCAGACGACTGAGCAGATTCAGCAAGTCCGACAGAGGTTGTTGATGGCTCAAAGTTGTCAAAAAAGCTATGCAGACAGGCTCACGGAGCTCGAGTTTCAAGTTGGTGACTTTGTACTCCTTAAGGTATCTCCTTGGAAAGGAGTGATCCGATTCAGGAAGAGAGGCAAGTTGGGGCCTCGGTATATTGGTCCTTTTAGGGAGACCGCCAGGGTGGGCAGAGTAGCGTATCGTTTGGAGCTACCTGCAGAGTTGAGTCATATTCATGATAACTTCCACGTATCTCAGTTGAGGAAGTGTATCGCGGATGAGTCGGCAGTGGTTCCCCTAGAGGACATTCAGGTGGATGCAAGCCTGAACTATGTTGAGAGGCCGATCGCGATCCGGGATAGGAGGATCAAGATTTTGAGAAACAAGGAGGTGTCGTTGGTTCAGGTTCAGTGGCAACATTGGAAGGGGTCCGAGCTGTCTTGGGAGCCGGAGTTAGAGATGCGTGAGTAGTACCCAGAGTTATTTGTTGAGAGTGACTTCGAGGGAGAAGTCTGATTCTAGTGGGGGAGAATTGTAACATCCAAATTCCCAGTTATATTGTTTTATTCATTTATATTGAATTTTGGAGAGAGACTCGGCGAGTAGGAGCCCCGACTCGCCGAGTTGGATCGCGATTTGAGTGGTCTGATTAATGAGGGACTCGGCGAGTCCACGCTATTTAATGAAACCTTAATCTCTCGGGTTTGCGCCCTATTTAGAGGCCCTTATGGCCGTTATTTGTGGCTACCAGTCCATAGAGAGAAACCCTAGAGTGCTGGAGCATTTTGAGAGAGAAAAAAACCATTCTTGACCTTTGTGGTGTTGTTTAGCAAGAAGAAGGTGGTTCTAGCCAAGTGAAAGCAAAGTTGGTTGCTATTATGAGGATTTGAAGCTAAGATCATTTCATTTGAGGTATTACTTCGACTCTTCTTCTGTTTTAGGAAGAATATATGGTTTTAGGGTATCTTGTGCCCTTGTTTAAGTTGATTTGATGTCCAATTAGTCCCTTCTGGTGATGAGGCTTGGGATCTGGATCCATAGAGGTCCAGAAAGCCTTACTCATCAAGCTTTATGAAGAACAATGGAGGTCTTGACCTTGGGTTCAGGTATTTGGGGCCAAATCATCATATATGGTCATATGGATGTTGCATGTGCATCAAGATTGAGACTTTACGTGATTATAGTCCTTGGAAAGGCCAGATCTATGGATTAGAGGAACAGATCTAACCTCAGAAGGTCGTTTGAGTGTGAGCATGGCATGTACTCACCGACTCGATGAGAGAACTCGATGAGTTGATTCGGGTTGCCCCGCGACTCGTGATCTGTGACGGCCCGTGGAGTATAGGGTTGACTCAGTGAGTCAAGAGAGGACCAGGGGCGAAGAGGACATGTATGTACTCTCCGAGTCACCTTATTGCACTCGACGAGTAGGGTCAACTATGACTGTTGACTTTCGTTGACTTTTATGTTTTCGGTCAACAGTTGGACTTTTGAGTCTAGGAGGGGTAAAATGGTCTTTTACCCTTTTGAAGGATCATAGAAGGGGGTTTAATCTAGCCTTTGAGAGCCATTACTTATTGAGGATATTTTGTATGAGATTAGGCGGGGGCTAGATCAGTAGATTCGTGTGCGAGATCATCCGAGATACCCGAGGTGAGTCTTCTCACTATACGTTACCTAGAGTGGTAATTATGTGTGGACCGGAGGGTCGTGTATGCTATGTGTATGTATGAGATTATGTGTTTTGTGTATATGTATGCTATGTACTCTATAGACCGGACCGAAGGGTCCAACGATATAGACCAGGCTGAACGGTCCAATGATATAGACCGGACCGAAGGGTCCAATGATATAGACCGGACCGAAGGGTCCAACGATACAGACCGGACCAAAGGGTCCAACAAGTTATGACCAGACCGGAGGGTCCAACGAGCTACGGGACTGGAGGGTCCCGTTGAGACACATCAGACCGGAGGGTCGCATTGTAGCCTCGAGTGGCGTATGTGTTGCATGTGGTATTTTGGGGAACTCACTAAGCTTTTATGTTTACAGTTGTTGTGTGATGTGTTTCAGGTACTACTGAGGATCGCGGGAAGGCGCCGGCATGATTGTATACACAAGAGGAGTTTCTATTTTATGATCTTGGGATATGATGTTATGATTTGAATATGTGAACAATGGTGTTTTTATAACAATTATGGATGAAAATGTGTTTTATAAAATGTGAAAATTTGTTTCGAAAAATTTGGGTGTTACAGTAGTTCTTTGGTTCCTCTTGGGAGGCTTGTAAGTTGATTAAGAATGATGAACTTTAGAGACACCAACAAGAAGTCAACTTGATGGAGATGCTAGTCTAAAACTCTTAACTCCTAAGCTTGAAGTTCATAACCAAAGTATGAACTTCAAGAGAGTATAAAAGCAAGTGTTCTTAACAAAACTAGAGAGAATCGAAGTGAAGATGCAATTTTCGGATTTTACGAGTGTAATAAGAAGATAGTTTTCCAAACACTTAACCATTTTTGACTAGTCACTATCTCATGGGTCTTAACATTTTAAGACCCATGGTTCACGACATAACTAGTCATGCTTCTAAAGCATGGTACAAGTATTAAACAAGTCAAAAGTAAGAAATCACTGTCCCCTAAAGCATGATTCGGTTCTGGTTTAAAAGAAGAGGTAGTTTATATAAAAAAAAGCTTCCATGTGTAGAGTTCGAATTTTGTAGTGAGGTGTTGAAGTACAGTTAGGCCTGGTTAGTGTTGAATTTGTTCTATTGTATTTTGAAAGTATGTATTACATAAGGCATTGTTAGAGGTCGAAGTTCTAATGTCTAATCCTTGTGTATTCTTTGTATGCCTCTGTTACTCCCTATAAATAGGGGTAAGTATAGGAGTCGAGAGCAGTTTACACTTTCTGTATTCTTGTATTCTTTCTGTAATCTTGTATTCTTATATTTACATTTTTGTTATTATCGCATTCAGTTCTTGATTTTCGTTCTTAGTACTCGATTCAAACACACTAAATTTAGTATCAGAGTAGGATTCAATCAGTCATTTTTGGTTTTCTCGTCTTTTTCAAAAGTTTTGAATCTCTATTTCCAATTCAAAAGATTTCTGCAAGTTTGATTCAGAAAACCTAATCTAATCAACTGATTTGTTTCAGTTCTGTGTTTAGTTTGACAAATCGAGTGTACTATGATCTTTTCGGAAAGAGTCATCTGTTAGATTTCATTTTCTGAATCATTTCATCATTTCAGTCCGTACAATAATGGCGAAATTCAACATGAACACAATGTCTAGATATTCTCACCTACTTGGATCTTCCACTAAGATTCCAATGCTTATCCTAGAGTACTACGAGTAATGGGTAGATCGCATGGAGGACTACCTCAATGGTATTGACGTGGATATATAGAGATGTGTTACGATTGGGAATTACCATCCAAGAAGTTTGGAACAAATTGGAACAACTGGTTCTTCGACTGATGTTGCTGTGTAAGCGGATAAACAAAAAGCGAATGACAAAAAGTGTTTATGGGAACTTCATGGTTCTCTTCCACAGTTGTTTATAATTTTTTCAAATGTTGCAAGAAAACTAAAGAGATCTGGGATACCTTGAAGGAAAAGTATTAAGGGAGTGAGAATATAAAAAAAGAGCTCAGTGAAGTAGTGTTTATTAAAACTTGGAGAATTCAAGGAAAAGGAAGGTAAAACCATCAAACTCTACATGGTCGTCTCAATGAGTTGATCTTCAAATGCAACCGTTTTGGAGTCACACGTTCAACCCTTAAATACAATCTCACATTATTTATGGGACTTCGAATGGAATGGAGAAACATCAGCTTAATGATCAAAAGACAACAAAGCTTCGATGGCTACTCATTGGGATACCTTTATAATGCTCTCAAAGCTCATTAGAACGAAATGATATAGCTGAAGAGGGGAAGATGAATCTGGGAAGCCCTCTTGCCTTGATGTTGATGGTGACTACAAGAGAATTTGAGATTGAAGTAGCTGAGAAGGTTGATTCTTAAGAAGAAGGTTTTCTTGTGAATTTGGAGGATAAGGTTGCGGCGTATTATTCTAAGAAAAAAGTGAAGAAGTTATTCAAGAACCCTTTTAATCCTAAGTAAAAATGCAACAACACAACTCAAGGGAAATTCATCCTCTAGGAAAGGAATGAGAGAGGAGCCGAAAGTAGAGAAGAAGGAGAGCAAGAATGTTGCTGAGAAGGCTAAAAAGAAACTGAATGAGGATTCTGGTTTCGACTGCAATTACTGCAATCATGTGAACCATCTGGAAGTTGATTGCATGCTAACGAAGAGAGAGGAGAAGAAAGAAAGAGTGAAAGAAGAGGCATATTATGTCGAGAGTTTGGAGGAAGCTAGAGCTAAGACAAAAGGGTTGTCTCTAATTGCAAAGGGAGGAGCTGAAGGGGATGGAACCTACCAGATTTGGTCGTCTGGTTTCGATGATGAAGAAATGTGAAACCCTACCCACGACACAATGTATGCAATGGTTCTCTTCTTGAATCTTTTCACATTCCTTCAAGTTCTTATCTTGATGTTTTATCTTATTTTGATGATACTCTGTCTTATGTTAATTATATGCTAATTTAAGTTAATATTGAAGCTGAAAGGTCAAAATATTGGTTGCTAGAAACTCAGAAACATTTGGAATCTAAGAGAAGTCGAATAGATAGTCTAGAGCTACAACCGAATAACATTACTCTAGATAGAGATGTTGTTAGATCAGACAATATTATGTTGATGAAACAAAGGAATATTTACTGTAATAGTGCAAAAAGACTTTATGCAACTAACTGATCTTCATCATTCGTCTGACATTAGCAAAAAACAACATAGGAAGTTATTGTCTTTTCTTGTATTCGAAAGAGAGAAATTCGATACAACTTATGATTGTGAGAACAAACCTCAAAATTCGACAAAGTCCCTATTGATTCGTATGCTTATGGGGTTGTTAGAATTTACGAATGTTTGAATGCTAATGAATTAGTGCATACTATGAATGAGACTCTGACTGAGACTGAAAAAATCTAAATTTTGAACATGACTAAGACTTCAACTTTAGATTCTCAGCGAAATTATGCTAATATCCAAGATCACTCTGATAATATCAGTGAGATTGAGGAAGAGGAAACTGTTGAATGTTCTCAATTATCTATCATTAATGTCACTTCGATGTCCAACGGAAAAGAAATTTGTCATGATTCATTGGAGAAGGTTAACACTGACTGTAACAATTGGTAAAAATCGGTCAGAGTTTGGCGGTCAAACCACCGCAAACCGCTATGTATTAATGGCCAATTTTGTGTAATTTTATGCTTATAATGTATACTAAATATATTATATTTATAATTTCCTTTCAAAATATCCCAAACTGCTTAAACCGTCTATCATTGAAAATTGAATAAAAAATCAACAAAAAATAATTCTATTTGTGACGTTAAAAATAAGTTTTTGCATAAATTATATTTGAAAATTATGTATAAGAAAGTTGAGAAGATTACGTTCTCCTGATTTCATAGATATAAAGAACGCCTGAAACGAAGGTCGTATGAGAAAGTTACGCCTCTTTAAAGTCATAAAAATCAGTATTTATCTGATTTTCCGGAAACGGATTGTGCATTATTTCGTTTGGAATAACTACGAATCACGTAAATCAATTTTGAACACGTGTTTGAAATCAGACTATGGTCTATTACTTTATTATATTTTTAAACTCGACCAAAATCAGATTCCTAAAATCTGTCGAATCTGATCCTATTAATCGCGAAACTTTAAACGCTAACTTACGAACTTTGGTATATCGGAATTGAATTCCTTCTACATTTTTGAAATCACCATGAACATGACAATTAATAGACAGTTTCATAAAAATATTATGGAGCCGGGATCGATGACACGAAAATCATGAATCGAATATTACACCATAAAATAAATAAAATACATATTATTTGGTTTTACATCAAATATCTTTCTAAATCTGATTTGTGTACAACAAATCATTTTCAATCAATAAATTTATACATTTCGAACTGAAAGATTATGATTTTCATCTGAGTTCATTTTAAACTTTAATTTACAATAGGGAACAGTGGCATGAAAACCATAGAATCATACCAGATTGAGCATGAAACTTTAAAATTTTGACATCGAGATGGTTTCTACTATTGGTAACTCACGTCGAAAATTGTTTGGAAATCCAATTCCGTGGTTGTGAATCTTAACGATGAAATATTTCAATATTTCAAAAATCGTGTACATTAATATACATATATGTATGAAGAGCGTATTTTTCAAAACAATATAATATGTAGTGGCTAAAGTTCTTATAAAATCCATATTACATATAACAAATATATAATTATGTTAAACACAATGTGCATATGTTAAATAATTAAAAGTCTATAAAACATTAAATATATACATATCTATATGTATGTATGTTATGCATCATTCCTAATACCAATTAATTGAATATATAACAATTCGAGCATTTACTATATACAAATTCCAAACTTTTAATATACCTTACTATTATACATAGTAAACCATGATATATGAGTGTATAAGTATTGTGCGTATGCATTATTCCCTTCAAAAATCTAAAACAAATACACACATGTATATGACTAAGGAAACTATTAAGACTAATAGAAATTCAACGGAATACATGAACACCAAATACATGAATAGATAAATGTATCTTACTAGTTTTCTCAATCACAAAACACCTACATGTATAAATAAAATCCAATAATGGAATGCAATGTACTATACAAATCCTTCCAAGATCTCCATGTAATTCATAAAAGAAGTCTTCCAATCTGATGTTAAGATCACATATTGCAAAATTTAATCATTTTTAACTTATTCTCAGCAAAACTCTCAACCCCTTTCTGTTTCCTTCTCCGATTGGTTGTTAAGAAACACACCAGAGGTGTGTTGGTTTCCAGTGTAGACAAGGAGGTGACAACCTCTTTTCTGACCCATTTTCCTGTCGATTGAAACAACTCAAAAAACCTTTTTTGATCACTAATGTTGCTACTCAACTCCTTAGCTTGCAGTGAGAAGGTAAGCAGATAGAGAAGCACCATCGAGGGCCGGAGAACCGTTAGTAGGAGGTCGTTGAAAGATCGACTTCCCTCTTCCCTATCACCAACGCATACAAAAACAACCTATGCCAACTGCCACTTTTGCCTCCCGATCTCCTTTGCGAATCGTCACTGGAGAGCCACCTTTTCCTTCATGCCTTCGTATTCTTTACCTCGAAAATACAAATGGTGCTTCTCGATTACAGCCTCCATCCATTCATCCTTGTCATTGATCATCCATGAAATAGATCCCCCTCCTATTTGCGATTGGTCTCCTCCACCGAGCCACCTGGTGCCGCCTCTGATTTCCTTTTCCTTTCGCTCGATGGATAAACCATCGAAGGCGTATGAGAGGGTATTTGGGATTCCTTCTAAAAGGACTTTTTGAACTTTTGGCTTTTTTAAAAAGCAAAAAGTTAGAGAAGACGTTTGGTAAATATAAAATTCCTTTTAAAATAACTTTTTGGCAAGAAGAAAAAGAGGTGGTTTTAAAAGTCAGGATTTGTGACATTTGCCTTTTTAGCCTTTCCTCTTTTAAAAGTTAATCCAAACACATTTTAAAACCTCCTTTTCAAAAAAGCTATAAGTCAAAAAGTTCTTTTTTGAAAAGGACTTTGTAGGATAAAAAGCAATCCCAAACACCCCTTGGGTGTCATTTGCACTCTTTTTTCGCGTCTATTCTCTCTTTTGATCGATCGGGAAAGTAATGAAGGCACAAAGCCCCAATTCTTTTTATTTGATCCTATTAACTGATTCAGACCCTACAAATGTTGATTAATGCCAAAACAATCCTTATTTGTAAAGATTAATGAAAGATGGTCACTTTTGGTTAATTAATTGTTGGAACCTAAAATTGAACCTATAGCAGTCTCTAACCTTTTTGGCATTCTAAATTCAGTGAGAGTTCTGAAATGGAAGATGTTACGGAAACAGTTTTGTGTCCAGAATTGAAGCCTTGCTCCGGATTAGAAGATCAGTTGAAGGCATTCCAGAATGAATGGTGTGTCCGAAATGTTAGCTTTTTCGAATCAGTACTTTATCCAATTGTATTAATTGTTTTTGTCACTTAGCATGTTTTAACCTGCCATAGGACTTAGTCTCTTTTGTCAAACATGGATAATCAGAGTGTCAAAAGTAACTCCATTATCCAGTCCTATGTATGTAATCTATTAGTACGATGTTTCGTATACTCCTATTTATATGAGCTTTCAATGATGAATCATGTGACGAATTATTCAAACTTAATAGTATTACTTCAGTTGTCTTCATCTTTTATTCTCTTTAAATCATTTTCAAAAACATTCTCCTTGTTCTTCATTTATTACATTTACATTGATTGTATTTATTACTCTTCATTTATGACTTGAATACTTTGTTGAATGCATTAATTCAGACTTGATTGGTCTTGCCAGACTTGACTGGAAAATTACATAGTAAGCTGACATTGATCTTAAGCATTAACTCAAGGTTTGAGTTTTCAAACCTTACCCCTGTGTATCTGATCATTTGTTCTCTTAATTGGTATCAGATCTTGAGTGCTTGTCCTTTGAATCCGTAGGATCAGATTATAGTTGGTTTGAAAATACCTTGGTATTTCAACCATTTATGTGTTCATGACAAAATTTCGTCTATATACCACTTTTGCTTGAAGATATCTTATCTTCAATGGCTGCTTCTAATCCTTAAAAAATGTATTCAATGAAAATAGCAAATAGCATGGGTTGCCCTACACGTGCCCCACTACTAGTTGTTGAAGAATATGATCATTGGAAAGTTGGAATGGAAACGTTTTTACTAGCTAAAGAGAAAGGTGAAGCTATCTGACGATACATCAAAGAAGGTCATCATGTTCCTATTAGAACAACTGTCAGAGATGTTGCTGCACAGCTCACGGGTCAAGATGAAAATCGCCCAGCACCTCTCACTGCAGATAATATCGAGAAACTCCATGATCATCAAGTAGCCTTTTCCAAAATGGTATTTGGTGTTCCACTAGCTCTCTTTGAACACATTAAGTTGTACAAATCTGCCAAAGAGATTTGGGACACTCTTGAAGATCTGATCGAAGGTTCTGAAAATATGAAAGACTAGCACCTTACCTAGGTTGTTAATAAGTTTGACACTTTCACAACAACTCCTGGTGAATCAGTTGTCTCAGCCTCCAACCGATACTAAATCATAGTCAATATCATGACTGCTCATGGGATTGTCCAAACTCCTTTGGAGTACACTCTAAAGTTTATAAATAGCCTTGGTAAAGGATGGGGAAACATGAAATCCTTTCTTCAAAGCAATTGATCTCTGAAGAAGCTGAAGCTTTACCAACTATTTGATGAACTTCAAGGTCATGAATCAAATGTTGCTCGGAACGTAAGGGAACTGTCCAGAGGTCCTCTTGCTCTCGTCAGTTCCTTTGAACCTTCAATCCTTAACGCATCCACTTCGGACCCTTTTAAATCCGCAGTTCTGCCTGTTCAAATCCCAACTACTAACTATCCTGAGGATAGTAATCCTGATTCAGACGCAATTAACTTAGAACTCCATTTCCAACAAGAAATTTCTCTACTTTCCATAAAGTACAAACGTCCTTTTAATCCATCCTACTAACCATATTACAACCGTTTTCATGCTCCTCACCAAAACAATCCTCAACCATACTCTGCTCCGGAACCTCAATCGACTCTATAAAATCCACCAGCCTACAAACCAAACATCACAAAACCTAATCCTACCTCAGAACCTGAACAGGCTCCTAAATCTGACAAACCCAAGATTATATGTCATAAGTGTGGTCATGCAAACCACTTTGCTAAAGATTTTCTTGCTGATGTTCCACAAAAACCAAAGATCAAGGATTCTGCTTACTATTCCAGAAGAGCACAAGAAATGGTTGAAAGTGAAAAGGCATTTGTTACAACTGTGACTAGAGATATGGAAAAATATTAGTTGTTAGGAGATGATGAGGTAACTATTGGAAGAAGCATGTATCTGATGGCAAAAAAACAATTGAATGTGATGAAAGTTATTGGTAATTCGGGTCAGAAGATGAACATGATGTTGGTGAACCAAACTACTACTACATGGCCACCAATGATCCACCTGGTCGAAGCATCATTCAACAGGAAAACCCTATGATTATTCATAATAATTTTCATATGTTTCTCTGTGAATCTTATCTGACCCAGATCCAAAAAAATATGAACACCACCTATAGAGCCTATGAGTCTGCCATAAAAGCCAGTGAGAAGACCGATGGTGAATTGAGTTGTCTTAGATTAGGTTTCAAAGATAAGAAATTAAAGATAGAGTCTTTAGAGCAAGAACTTGTAATGTCACAAGATGAATGTATCATTCTTAAAGACAAATGTGAAATCACTTATTTTGAAAGAAATGTTTTGATTTCAGATAACAAACATCAAAAATTCCAAAATTGATGCTTTGCATAATTCCATTGACTTGCTTGAGGCAAATCAAAAGATGACACATGATTTTCGTCATCCTTGGTCAAAAGCTCCTGGTCTTGGAATCGAGTTTCCGAAACCAATAGCTAGTCCCTTAAAGGAATTACAGAACCCGACTTTTATGGGAGATGTTCGGAACCATCAACATTTGGATACTCCTATTTCTCCTTTGTCACCCCTTCAGGAGACAACTGACAGTTTTGCATCTTTGATTCCTGATTTTAATCCAATTGTTGACAAGTTTCCTGATTCCACACTGCTTCCGCCTCTGACAAACTTGGACCTGAATAAGACCACGAATTTCACCACAGTGTTTCAAATTGCATAGATTATGTTCTGAAATGCAATCCTCCCAACAATTTTGTTGTTGAGGAAATAATCCTTGTGAAAACTGAAAATGTTACTTTTGAGTTTGCATGGGCATCCTTGGACGATAACATTGAAACATCAAGCAATGTCTCCTCTGATTCTTGTGAATCAAATTCCTTAGTCACTTCCAAAGCAACATTGCTACCCGTCAAACCCAAGTTTGAAAACCCTTCAAATTGTCAATCCTCTAAGTCAACCTCTTACTAAAGGAAGAAATCCTCATTAAACCGAAATGAAGTCACTAATCCTAAGAATGAAGCCATAAAATGCACTTAAGAAGGAAGTTAGGTCTAGTCAAACTCTAGATTTCTTGAAAATTCCAAGTGGAATGTGTCTAAGAATCATAGAAAATCCTCTTCACAAAATTACAACACATTTAGTCATGTTAAGATTCTAAAAAGACAACCAAATCCTCCCAGTCCGTCAGAGCCTAAGAAAGTTGTCAAACACACTCCTGATGTGCAAGTATCAAGTACTCAACCTGTCCGAATTCGCACTTCTTAGAGTACTGAATCCGTTTTTATAGCCAAAGTAGATGGTATAGTTTTCAAACCTCAATCCTTTTCAAAATCAACCGTACCATCAAACAAAGAAATTTTTTGAAAGAAACCAAATTCTCAAAAGTCTTCAAAACAAAAACTTGTTTGGAAAGTGAAAAATTCCTTGAATCCAGACTCTCCCACTACTCCGGAGGTCACATGTCCGAAGAAATTCATTTTGAATCACCATGTCGTTGAGTAAGATTATTGGATAGATGAGAAAACCATGACCTTTTTCTTTTTTCCGAAAAGGTCACATAATAGCTCCATGAAACACATTGTTGTCCACAAGTCACAACCCAAGCCTAAAGCACCTTGTCCTGTCCAAAATCCTAACTCGGAACCTAAAAACTTCGTCGCTCACTAATTTTGCAGGAACTTTGTGCTTCAGAGCAAGAAACAATATGGTATATTGATAGTACTTGCTCCATGCACATGATGGGGCATAAGGACTTTCTACGATATATCAAACTTTCTCCAAATGTTGGTTACGTGACATATGGCAGGAACTCCAACTTTCAGATTTGTGGTTATGGGATCCTCACAAATGGGAATTTCTCTATTTCAAATGTGGCTGATGTAGCTGACCTAAAGCACAACTTAATAAGTATAGCTCAACTCACTGACTCAAATCTTCGGGTCGAATTTTTCAAGAACCATAGCTACGTGATAACCAAAGACAGAAAAGAATGTCTGATCAAGTTAAATCTCAACAAGAACATGTACCCACTTGACATATACATGATCATTGGCAAACCTCAACTTTTCCTTCCCTGCAAAGTTGTTCCTGATGTCAGTTGGTTATGGAACTGAAGGCTTGCTCATCTGAACTTTTGCTACATGAATAATCTTGTGTCTGGTTAAATGGTAAGAGGACTACCATTCCTCAAGTTCGAAAAGGATCACTTGTTTGTTGCATGTGAGTGTGGAAAGCAATCAAAGAAGGGTCATCCTGTCATTATCGAAAAATCCATCTCGGATCCACTGGAACTTGTACACATTGATCTCTGTGGACCATCCACTGTAGAGAGTCTTCATCATAAGAAATATATTCTTATGATTGTTGATGAATTTACAATGTTCACTTAGGTATTTTTCCTTAGGCTAAAGTCTGAAACAGCCTCTGAACACATCAATTTCATCAAAGGAATAGAAGTTCTCATCAAGCTTCCTGTAAGAAGGATCCAAAGTGATCATGGTTCGGAATTCACCAATGGAAACAGTGAGAAATTCATCACCAAGAAAGCAATTGATCACAACTTCTCAGCTCCGTACACTTCTCAACACAATGGTGTTGTCGAAAGACGCAATAGAATGCTTGTTGAAGTTGCTTGATCTATGCTCAATTTTGCAAATCTTCAGCTCTACCTCTGTGCCGAAGCCGTATCAACTGCTTGCATCACTCAAAATCAAAGCATTATGAATCGACACCTCAACATGAAAAAATATGTGTAACGACCCAAAATTTCACGTCCAAAAATTTCGTTTATAAAACATTACATAGAAAACATTAACAATTAAAACATTGTTTAATTGAACCACTTCACATCGAAAACCAAATTGAAAACCACAACAATTTATCAACCAAAATATCAGAGTATCAATCCCAGAATAAAATCATAAGTGCGGAAACGAGAGAGAGTGTGTGAGACATGCTGCTACTGCGCCGGCTCCTTTCCCCTAGCTGAGGAGGTACCTGAAACCAAAACTGAAAACCGTAAGCATAAAGCTTAATGAGTTCCCCCATAATACCTCATACCATGCAAGCATGTAACAAACAACGTTCAGCTAGGAGTTACGGGCCTCTCCCAAACTCGGGAAGATACGGGCCCTACCCATACTTCGCTAGCCGGGAGATACGGGCCTCGCCCACACTTGTGAAGATACGGGCCCTGCCCACACTTCGCTAGTCGGAAGATACAGGCCTCGCCCACACTCCACTCTCGGAGAGATACGGGCCCTGCCCACACTCAACCGCTAGCCAATAATATACAAGCATCACACAGACAACAAGTATAAGCAACTCTATCATATCGACACATATATCATACTTGACTAAACCCAGAGATACAGGCTCGACCCACACTCTAGTACTAACATCTCGTCTACACGGGTCGGCCTTGGTGCCTTAGACCCGTTCCTACTGGAAAGGAAACTCACCTTGAAATAATTGTTGGTCTGTGTGGGAATTGATCACCTACTACTGTTGCTGCTTTGGAAATCCTCCGGCTGTAATTCCCACAATATACTCAATAAAACACTGCTAACTGTCCTTTGGGTAAAATGACCATTTTACCCCTAATCATGTCATAAGTCAAAGTCAGAGTCAACTTTCAGTTGACCCGACTCGCCAAGTTGGCTCTCTAACTCGCCGAGTCCCTATCCAATCGTTTGTCCTGGATTCCATCCCTACTCGTCGAGTTAGGCGTTGACTCGACGAGTTCTTCTTCTAAACTGAGGTTCAAGTCCTTCATCCTACTCGCCGAGTTGTATGAACAACTCGCCGAGTTCATATTCATCCGACGAACACTTATGCTAAGACTCGCCGAGTTGTATGAACAGCTTGCCGAGTTCATCTTCATCCGAAGAACACTTATGTTGTGACTCGCCAAGTTGTATGAACAACTCGCCGAGTCTGTTCTTGATCTAAGGAGATTGCCTTGAACTCGCCGAGTCAGGGCATTGACTCGCCGAGTTCCTCCATGGATGAGTTCAGCTTCCGACTCACTGAGTCACACCCCGTGACTCACTACTCACACACGACACTACGAAAAGGGGACAAACTCGGAGACTCGCGAACCGACTCGCCGAGTCAGATGAACGACTCGTCGAGTCGTTACCATGCAATTAGTATATGGTCGATTCTGCTTGAATCCAGCTCATGCCATACATAGATCCATGATCATGGGGCTTGATTAACACGTAAAGTTTCCAACTTTACGTGTAAATAGACAACCATGAGGGTTTTAAGGTCCAAATTGCACCAAAAGGGGTAGATCTAGGGCTTTCATGCAATATGGCTCCAAAAAGACAGTAGATATGAGCTCCTGGAGCTCATTCGTGCCTAGATCTAAAGGTCAATCAGCTTATTACAAACCCTCAAACATACACAAGCTTGGAAATGGTTCAAAGAGGACTTTAATGGAGCTATAAGGGACAATAAGCTTAAAAATAGAGGGCAAACGAGCTATACCTCAAGGGAAACATTGGAATGACACAGAGATGCTTGGCCTCCTTCTCCTCTTCTTGATTCACTCTTCTTTCTCCTCAAAAACCTCAAGAACACCACAAAAACACTTCAAACTCACAAGGAAACAAGGCTTGAAAGAGGTATAGGGCTCTGAGGGTGAATGGGGGTGAGATTGGGGCAGAATGAGAGTATAAATAGGGTACAAACCCCTGAAACTTAGGGTTTCATCCAACAGCGGTGACTCGCCGAGTACTGGATATGGACTCGTCGAGTCGCCAACTTAAACATGTCCCGGGTCCCGTCTCTACTCGGCGAGTCGGACCTATGACTTGCCGAGTCCAAGGCTAAAAATGGAAAATACTCAATAAAGATTTACGTACCAGGAACCAGGTGCTTCAAATCTCCCCCACTTATTTTTGACTTCGCCCTCGAAGTCTGCTGCTCGATCCTGAAATAGATCGGGGTAATGCTCCATCATCTCTTCCACCGGCTCCCAAGTCCACTCCGAACCCTTGTGGTGCTGCCATTGCACCTTCACTAGCTCCACCTTCTTGTTCCTCAAATCCTTCGACTTCCTGTCAAGGATTGCGACTGGGCGTTCAATGTAATTCAGGCTGTCGTCAACCTGTATATCCTCTAAAGGCACTACCACTGAGTCGTCCACTAGGCACTTCCGCAGCTGAGAAACATGGAAAGTGTTGTGGATCTGGCTGAGCTCGGCTGGTAGATCCAGCCTATACGCCACCTTGCCCACCCGGGCTACAACCCTGAACGGCCCAACTTGCCCCGCTTCCTGAATCGAATGACGCCCTTCCAAGACGACACCTTCAGGAGAACCATATCCCCAACCTGGAACTCCAGGTTGGATCGGCGTTTCTCGACGTAACTTTTCTGCCGACTCTAAGCAGTCTAAAGCCTGCTCCAAACCTGCTGGATCCTCTCGGTCGTCTTGATCACCACTTCGGTGCTCCCCATGACTCTCTGGCCTACTTCACCCCAGCATATTGGGGTCCTGCACCTCCGACCGTACAGCATCTCTAATGGGGGACGGTCAATACTCGCGTGGTAGCTGTTGTTGTAGGAGAACTCAGCCAAGGGAAGGTAGGTATCCCAGCTACCACCAAAGTCTAACACGCACGCCCGCAACATATCCTCCAAGGTCTGGATGGTCCGCTCGCTCTGACCATCCGTCTGCGGGTGAAAGGCGGTGCTAAAATGCAAACGAGTGCCCAACTCGTCATCAAATCTCTTCCAAAATCTGGAAGTAAAACGCACATCCCTGTCCGATATAACCGATATTGGCACCCCGTGCCGCGCCACGATCTCCCTGATATAGATGTCGGCCAACTTCTCGGCGGCGATATGCTCTCCTGGATCGGGATAAAGTGAGCACTCTTGGTCAATCGATCCACGATGACCCAAATCGAATCCACTCCACGCGCGGTCCTGGGAAGCTTCGTGATAAAATCCATCGTGATATCTTCCCGTTTCCACAGTGGAATATCCAACGGCTGCATCTTTCCATGCGGTCTCTGATGTTCGGCCTTGACCTTCCTGCAGGTCAAGCACCGCTCAACGTACCATGCCACATCCCGCTTCATGCAGGGCCTCCGATAATCTAGACGAAGATCCCTATACATCTTTGTCGCCCCGGGATAAATAGAGAACCGGGACTTGTGCGCCTCCTCCATCAAAATCTGGCGCACGCCTCCGTGATACGGCACCCACACCCTACGGTGTAGTGTCAATAGTCCTCGGCTATCGTAATCAAAGGAGGAAACCTGACCCACCACACGCTCGCTCTTCCGATGCTCCTCCTTGATAGCCTCCTGTTGAGCCTCCGGAATTCTCTCCAACAGGGGATTCACCACGGTCATCCTCATGCAAACGTCCCTGATCGGCACCGCCTTGCGGCTAAGCGCATCGGCCACCACATTGGCCTTCCCCGGGTGGTAGAGGATCTCGCAATCATAATCCTTTACCATGTCCAACCACCGACGCTGCCTCATGTTCAGATTCGGCTGATCCATGAGGTACCTCAAACTCTTGTGGTCCGTGTAAAGGGTACATCGAACCCCGTAGAGGTAATGTCGCCAAATCTTGAGGGCAAAAACCACCGCCCCCAACTCCAAATCATGCGTCGGGTAGTTCATCTCGTGAGGCTTGAGCTGCCTCGAAGCGTAGGCAATGACATGCCCCCTCTGCATTAGTACTGATGGGTTTTGGTCATAAGACATCCTATGTGCTCATACAAACCCTAATGCTTGGATCTAGGTTTCTCTATTGTACATACTTTGAATCCAAGACTTTGAACCCTAATTCTAGCATATGGAAATCCAAATTCACATGTAATTAGGTTTAAGAACATACCTTGATTGTTATATAGCAATAACAATCCAATTCCTCCTTGAATTGACCTTGGAAGGCTTAGAGTCACAAGTGTCACTCCTCTAATGGCTTACAAACACCAAGAGCAAATGGAGAAGGTATAAAGAGAGAGGAGAGGTGTTAGAATTCGTCCCTAGGACTTCTTGGGAAGGGTTGCACGAATTCCTATGCCTTAGGGGGTTTATATAGGTGTAAAGATTAGTGTTTTAGTCCTTATCCTTATTTAGTTGCTTGTCCACCAAGCAACCATAAGATAAGTCCTAGAAATCCTTATCCTAGTCAAATTCTAAGGGATTTACACCTTAAATTCGTTCACCATATATATAAGATAATCCTTACCTTATTTTGTAACTATAACATAATTACAATTCAGCCCCTCTAGTTTAATTAATTACACTTGATCACAAAATTAATTCTTAATTAATTATTGACCAATATTAATTAAACAAATATGATTTATGCTTTAATATATTATTCTTATAACATATTAATAAATCATAATAACCTCTCTCTCTATTTATTTCTCCAATCAAGTTGCTTTGGTCAAGGCAACCCAAAAGGACCATGCACCATCGGGTCAAGTACATACCAAAATAGTTATGGACTTAGACACTAATCCAACAGTCTCCCACTTGGATAAGTCTAACAACTATTATGCGTATGACTTCGGATCCCGATCTGCAATCGTAGCTTTCCAAAGCTGCTGTCAACTCTAATCATATCAAATACGCGTGTCCTTAGATAAGGGATCATATATTCCTCCATTCTAGATATCATATGAGATATGATTTCAAATCATTCTCTTTGTACTATATCTCGATCTCCGATTTATGACGACTAACTAATTGAACAAATCAAATTAGCCCTAGCCCGGCTGAGCATTTACGTTTGTCATCACTAAACCATCGAGGGGCCCAAGATATCGCTTTTATCCTACTTTGGATAAAAGGAACGGATAAACTTTGATACAATGCTTGCTTGTACTCATGCACCAAATCACACACAACAGTATGTTTTATAACACCAAGTTACTGGTGCGTTTACATATTATCAATGTGCAACCGATTTGCAAGATACAACTCACACATCTCGGTCTCAAGAATATAAGATGTTATCGTCTCACCAATCACTCGTGATACAATCCATTGAGTGATCCAAGTGAGCGTGGGTTTAATCCAATGCTTAAATCACATTCATAAGCACTCATGAACATTGCAGCAAACATTTGCTTATGTCTAATACTCGTTTAGACAATCCACACACCAATTCACGACAGTCTTCATTCATACCTACTTCCAACATATGAACGACTGTGGCCCGTTTGAATAATTCGATTATTCTTAATAAACTCAATTATTCTGGAAGTCAAAACATGCAAATGTGAAACACAAGAATAATACTAATCCCATATGGCCTCAAACCTTTGAGTATAAATAAAACTCCTTTTATTTATCACCATATCGATTACTCATTATTTGTCGTTTCGGGTAATCAACTTCTTACTTGAATTCCAACACTTGTCCCATGCTCCTAGCATGCACACAATGTTTACCTATAGTTCTTACTTTGTGAAATAGATCACATTGAACACATTTCCAATCCTTCTCATTTCACAACTCCAAATCCGTTTTTCATAAGTTAAAGAATATCAAATTCTTGTTACTTATAGAATATGCTAGATTCTAACATTCTATGCAACTTATCCTTTCGTAATGTCACTGCACCAAAGTCATAAAGACTATTGCCAATGATATTACAAAGTCCTCTATCGGAGATTGTTACAAAACAATTCCATAGACGTGATGTCTCTCACTCAAAGTACATTCTTTGAACATCCTTTTGCATAGAAGTTTCTAATCTAATCATAGATTTCTCAATATTCAATTCCCAATATGGACACACTTCCATATGTTCCATATGACAACTCATTCTTAATAGAATCTTATCTATTCGTAACGATGTCGATATAGTCCATCCAATATGGAAACATTTCCATATTTTCCAATACTATACTTCCAACTACTCACAAGCGACCAATCCTCGTCGAACTTGGATTGTTGTTTAATTATTTTAGTCTAAACCGATTCTAGTTCTTTTTCCCTCTAAATGTGCTAGACATTCGGAAAATTTTAGAATGGTCAAACATTAAAGCATTTGCAATCGATCCTATACCCGAAGCGTATGGGACACGACGCATAATGTTTTATTTGCTATGTTCTCAAAATTCGAATTGTGAAGAGGGATGCCGTAATCATAATCGAAATTTTAAGAACAAACTTTGTACCTTTGACTAAATTTTATTAACATTTCTCAACCAAAACCTTTAGATTTGAAATGAAGCATAATGTTCTCTCCCTTAATTATAGCAAAACAACTCTTCAACTATTGCGACTTTGCAAAGTATGACTCTTGTTTTCTATAATTAATATTGCCAATCTTGCAACACGTGCCTTAATAATCACACAATCATAACATTTATGCTCCCACTATCATGATGATTATTATAAAACATAACACTTATGCTCCCACTAGCTTCGACATGTATTCATAAACATCTTAACTTTCAGAAAACAATGCTTATTGAATTTCTTAAGTTCATGTTTCTAATACTTAATGCTTTGATAATCTTTTATCAAGGCTTCTTTATACACCTTTGCCTTCGATAGTTCATATGTGTGTCTAAACAATTAAGACTAATTGCCAAACCTCACAATTCAAATTATGGAAAGGGGATGCTGTAACCATAATTGAATTCGAGAATGCAATTTTACAATCACTATCTTCTTAAAATCTGTCTTAGTGAAAGCATTTCCTCACAATCATTTTCATGAAGGAGGAAATCTTATGACACTTAGATTTAAATGGTGTATATGTTCCTATCCATGTGAATTTGTCAAAACCAAAGTTTACGACGAATTCAAACTCATATGGATCGAACTTTCTTAATCTTGATTTCTTGCCTTATGGTAGCACAGCTGCCCACCACGTCTTCCAAGTAGTTAAGTAGCTCACCTTTTCCTATCAATGTACTTTCCATTGATCAAGGTCCTTGCCTTTTATGCATTCAAATGAGAACTCATAGGACTCACATGCATAATTAACTCGATTGGATTGGAACAGAATCAAAATAATGTCAACATGATAGGTTGTAAACCTCAACTCGTGTGCTAGTGATGATCGATAAGGTTTATTTGATTTGTTCTTGAAACCTTTCAAGACTATTAAGACTCCCACTGACTCCTTGACATATACGATTCTCTTGTCAAAACATTTCTTGACGAATATTCAATAGTTAGTGTAGCTTTTATCAAAACTCTTCATAAATTGGTCCTAGTTGGTCTTTGTCTTATCCAAGACATCACAACTTTCCACATTTGATGAATGTTACAAACCTTCTTAATACTTTTCACTCAATGTCACAATCTTAACTTTAAGACTTGTTATTGGGACGAAGTATGATTGACTTCTTGATTTAACCATTTCTTCAATTCTTGATTCCTCTTCTTAAACATATAATTGTACTAAGACTCACTTAGAGGATCAATTGAGATATGGTTCTTAATCACTAAGACGTATCATAAAGCATAAAAGCTACTCTCCCTTCTTCTTAGAATGGAGAAACTTTTATCTTTCTGCCTACTTGATTCTTCTTATTCGTTCTTCTATTGATTTAAACCCTTTAATCAATTCAGAATTACACCTAATCATGTAAGTATAATCATATTTACTAAACCTTTAGTAAATCATGACTAATATCATTGTTACTCTTATGGTGGACTTGATCAACACGCAACTTTGTGTATTCGATCTCCAAGTCCTTCACTTGACACTTTGTCAATGAATTAGTCTAATTTCCAAATATGAAATTTCTCATTCATCGTGCAACCAAGTTGCATGATTCCAAATTTCTGTCCAATTGAAACTTGGGCGATGAGAAACTCTCCCTATTTGGTAAATTCTCGACTTTTCCATAAACACCATAAATAAGAATCATATCCATTTGTTGCAGAAATATGCAAACACTAATTTTCATAACGATTTCATTGTAAGGAAATAAATAAATAAATAAGTAAGTCAAACAAAAATTTATTTTATATATAAAAGCAGCGGAAAACATTTGTCCTTACAATGCAAAATCCATTGAAAACTATGTATTTCAAAAGAAAATTTCTAACAACTCTATCATAACTATCTAAGCTCAAAATCTAATCTTCAAGTCCATGCGATCATGATCCATTCCTTGTGATTAGATTCATCTTGCTCTTTCACCAAGCTTCCTTTCTTTTCACCGATCCTGTAAAACATTCAAATGCAATCTTATTACATTATGTATTAAGAATTAATGAATAGGAACTTAATGGAGTTAGATAGTGGAATTTACCTGAAGCGCAGCCATACTCTTTGACTCTCCCATCTTCTGGACTCTCCAGACTCTTTGGGCAGACTTGTATCCAACGCCCTCTCTTTTGGCAGCAAACGCAGGTCGGTTCTCCTAGAACGTCCTTGGAAGCATGGTTGGTTGACTTTTCCAACAAATTCGCTCCATTGCTTCGCCAAATCATTTCTGATTCAGCAGCAATGAGCATGTAAGTTAGTTCAATGAGGTTGTCGTCATGATTCATCATATAATACTTTCTTTTGAACTCATTATATGATTCAGGAATTGACTGCAAAACCCAATTCACAGCCAACTCATCTGGGAATGACACACCCAACATTATCAACCTATCAATGTGTGATTTCATTCCTAGAACGTGGGCACACACGGGTTTACCATCTTCATGTTTCATTTCCAATAGGGCTTTAGTGATATTGAACCTTTCAATTCTTCGATCTTGTGGGTTGGGGAGAACAATAGGAGGAGGAGGAGGAAGTGAGGCCTGATTTCTTGTTCCTCGATTGAATCGTGGAATACCATCTTCATGTGGAAAGCTTGTTCCACGGGATTTGGGAAAACCATAGTTGTCGAACTTTGACATCTACAATACGAGAGAAAATGAATTCAAGTTAGATGATAGATTGAGTCCTTAGTAAATCACCCAAATGAGATACTAAGGCTAGGACCCAACACAATATTCTACAACTCGGGAGAGGGATGCCGTAACTGTAATTGCAGAATATTTGAAGGTAAGTGAATGACGATTCACTAATTTCCACCACGAAAAACGAAAAAGAAATTTAAGTTTTAAATCTATGAAAACTCCTAGATCCTTTGATATTCATTGAACTTTCAATGGCATGTTTAAATCTCGATATGCCCCTCTTGTTTGTGATTGGGATGCCGAGGATCACAAAGCGGGTGTGAATAACCATGCAAACTTACATGGTGCACTCACATGTTACAGTCACCTATTCGATGTGCCGGCAAACCACGCACGCTCCACCGAACTATGACAAACATTGAGTCACCCTTTGCTACCTTTGCTTAGACCCATTTAGTGTGCCGGTTAACCACACACGCTCCACTAACGTCTTCGCAAGGGCACAAAGTGTAATTTCATGGAATTGCATCAATTCACTTTTGCCTAAGTAACTAAGATTGGTAATTTTATGAAAACATTTAGTTACTTTTATATTTCATTCTACTTATAATGGAAGGTTTTGTCCTATCCTACCCGTTCGGCTAACGACCCTCCACTAGTCAAGAGTGCGGTGGGTAAGAGTGGATACCCATTCAATCGCCATTTTATAGGCAATTTCCTTAAACACTCTATATAGACCAGCTTCGTGAATGAGGCCTACTAACGGTAAGACTGACTTTTACTCATACATATATATAATGTTACACTTTTAATGTTATATATATAGTATAGGGTGTATTTTATACTTTCAAAATACTAGGTGGTCTAATTTAACAATTATACCTTTAATTCAATTAAATTGTAAACCTAAACTCTTATGGATTTATTAAACTTCTTTTAATTATACACCTTAATTAATTAACAAAACCATAAGGGTGTGATTTGAACTTTTTCAAAACAATACTAGAGTTTTAGAATTTAACATTCCTAATTAAACTTTTAATCAACTTTTAAATTCCAAAACTTGAGGGCAAGTTTTGAAACATTTCAACACATTAGGGTTTCAACTATTTAAATTTCAAAACTACAAAACTATTGGGTTCAAATTTAAACTATAAAACCTAAAGGGAAAAATATGAAACTTTTCATAACAACAAGGATCAAATAACAAATAATCTAAACTAACATTTAATTACATAATTATCCATATTTGATTTGTTTAATGATTTCTTGCAAAACAATTTATCAATTTACTCAAAATAATTAATCAATTATCTTATAAGGAAACAATTATCTTATTAATTGATAAATATCTTCAATTAGATCAAAAATATTGTCAAATATATCATATAATCGGATTAATATTGATCTAACATGATAAGGTAATTATCCCAATGCAAAAACAGCAAGAAATCCCGAGATAAGCACTATCTGACGCACCGACTCGCCGAGTCACCTTCTGGAACTCGCCGAGTAGGGCTGACTCGCCGAGTCCAAGAGTGACTCGCCGAGTCAGGTCAAACAGTGAGGCCAAAACACGATTTTCAGTTACATCAAGCATCAATACAATAGAAACCAATCATGGCTCTGATACCACTGATGGGTTTTGGTCATAAGACATCCTATGTGCTCATACAAACCCTAATGCTTGGATCTAGGTTTCTCTATTGTACATACTTTGAATCCAAGACTTTGAACCCTAATTCTAGCATATGGAAATCCAAATTCACATGTAATTAGGTTTAAGAACATACCTTGATTGTTATATAGCAATAACAATCCAATTCCTCCTTGAATTGACCTTGGAAGGCTTAGAGTCACAAGTGTCACTCCTCTAATGGCTTACAAACACCAAGAGCAAATGGAGAAGGTATAAAGAGAGAGGAGAGGTGTTAGAATTCGTCCCTAGGACTTCTTGGGAAGGGTTGCACGAATTCCTATGCCTTAGGGGGTTTATATAGGTGTAAAGATTAGTGTTTTAGTCCTTATCCTTATTTAGTTGCTTGTCCACCAAGCAACCATAAGATAAGTCCTAGAAATCCTTATCCTAGTCAAATTCTAAGGGATTTACACCTTAAATTCGTTCACCATATATATAAGATAATCCTTACCTTATTTTGTAACTATAACATAATTACAATTCAGCCCCTCTAGTTTAATTAATTACACTTGATCACAAAATTAATTCTTAATTAATTATTGACCAATATTAATTAAACAAATATGATTTATGCTTTAATATATTATTCTTATAACATATTAATAAATCATAATAACCTCTCTCTCTATTTATTTCTCCAATCAAGTTGCTTTGGTGAAGGCAACCCAAAAGGACCATGCACCATCGGGTCAAGTACATACCAAAATAGTTATGGACTTAGACACTAATCCAACAAGTACCACGCCCAACCCTGAAATGGACACGTCACAATAAACCACAAAATCCTCTACGCTCTCTGGCAGGGCTAAGATCGGCGCCTCGCACAATCTCTGTCTCAGTGTCTCAAATGCAGCCTGCTGCTCGGGTCGCCACCGAAAGACCACTGCTTTCTTCGTCAACCGCGTCAGGGGTACGACTATCTTGGAGAAATCCTGAGTAAATCTCTGATAGTAGCCTACTAATCCCAGGAAACTCCGAATCTCAGATGGAGACTTCAGAACCTCCCATCTCATCACAGCCTCGACCTTGGTCGGATCGACCATAATCCCATTCTGGTTGACAAGGTGTCCGAGAAATTGCACCTCGCGCAACCAAAACTCACACTTGGAGAACTTGGCATACAAGCTCTCCCTCCTCAGGGTCTTCAACACCTCCCTCAGATGCACCTCATGCTCCTCCTGAGTCTTGGAATAAACCAAGATGTCATCGATAAAGACTATCACAGACCGATCCAGCATCGGTCTGCATATGCGGTTCATGAGGTCCATGAACGCGGTAGGAGCATTGGTGAGCCCAAACGGCATCACCACAAACTCAAAGTGGCCATAGCGTGTCCGAAACACGGTCTTCTACGTATCCTCCTCCCTGACCCTCATCTGATGGTATCCCGAATGCAAATTGATCTTGGAAAACCAAGACGCTCCCTGAAGCTGGTCAAAGAGATCATCAATCCTCGGGAGTGGGTAACGGTTCTTCACTATCACCTTATTCAGCTCCCGATAGTCTATGCACATCCGATGCAACCCATCCTTCTTCTTCACAAACAGGATCGGGGCTCCCTAGGGTGAACTACTCCGACGAATAAATCCCTTGTCTAGCAGCTCCTGCAGCCGTGTAGACAACTCCTGCATCTCGGGAGGAGCCAACCGATACGGTGCCTTGGCTATTGGAGCCGCACCAAGAACAAGGTCGATCCTGAACTCCACCTGTCACACCGGAGGTATCCCAGGAAGCTCCTCTGGGAAAACATCTATGAAATCTCACACCACCGAAACCTCGCTCGCTGTCGCCTTACCCGCCTCCCGGGTATCCATCACGTACGCGACATAACCTGCGCATCCCTGCTGAAGGTATCGTCTATCCCTCGCTGCTGAACAGACTGAGGGTCCACACTGTGGCCTCTCACCATGAATCACTAACTCTCCCCCACCTGGGGTCCAGACTCGCACTAGCTGCTGCGCACAATCTATCACCGCCCCATTAGGGCTCAACCAATCCATGCCTATAATCACCTTGTTCCCATGCAGCGGAATGGGAACTAGGTCTACTAAGTAGCGCTCCTCAAACAGACGCAATACGCAATCCCGAAACACCATCGATGCTCGCTCCGATCGATCATTAGCAATCTCTACCTCCAAAGGGCAATCCAACAAGCCCGAAGACTCAGGAAACTTCTTGCTAAGCGCAAGGGACACAAATGATCAGGATGCACCCGTGTCGAATAACACCTGAACTGGGATACCGTTCACATGGAACGATCCTAAAACATATATATATACCGAGCACATATCAATATCATAACATCATAAAATTAGAAAAAAAAAGAGGGAAAGAATCATACCCATCACCACATCGGGTGCGGCGCGTGCCTCCTCAGCGGTCAGCTGAAATGCCTGACTCCTCACCACTGGAGCCTCTGCCTTGCCCTGCCGGCCATCCGTGATCCGCAGGGCCACTAGAGCTGGCGCCTTTACTGGCTCTGAAATTGTCAACTGGGGGCAATTGGCCTTCCTGTGGCCCCTCTGGTTGCAGTGGAAACACAACAACTTACATGTCTGAATAGCCGAAACTGGAGTAGTACAATCCCTGCTAAAGTGCCCTGCCTTGCCGCACTTGTAGCAGCCTGCTGATCCCATCCTACATTCTCCCTCATGCGTCCTGCCGCATTTCCCGCAGCGGCCGGGTCCCCCTTGGCCTTTCGGCCTCCCATCTGATCCCCTGGGCTTTTTTCCTGAAGCCCCAACCACCTGCCCCGCCTCTTCCTTCCTCTTCCGAATGTGCTCTAAATCAATCTCCCTTTCCCTCACCCTGGCGATCATGGACTCCAGGGTAGGGAAAGCTAAAAAGCTAACATGCTCCCGGATGTCAGCTCGTAGCATATCATGATAACGAGTCCTCCTCATATCCTCCTCACCAGCATACCGGGGCACCAACAAAGCCCTCTCCCGGAACTTGGCAGTGATCTCCGCCACAGTCTCAGTCGTCTGCCTCATGTCCAGAAACTCCCTGGCCAGCTGCTGAAGCTCGACAGCCGGCGCAAACTCTACCCTGAACCTGGTCACAAAGTCCGACCAGGTCATAGCCTCGATAGCTGAGGCTCCCAACGAGTCACCCACTGACTCCCACCAATCCTGAGCTCAGTCCCGTAAACACCCTGCTGCATACCTCACCTTCGACCCATCGGGGCAGAAGCTAGTCAACTGTGCAGACTCGATGTCTGCAATCCATCGCCTGGTAGCAATGGGGTCTTTCACCCTGTGGAAATCTGGCGCACCACTGCCCCTGAAGTCCTTAAAGGAAAGTGTGCAAGGACCCGACTGGCCAGATGCCATGTCGCTCCTGAACGCCCTGAGGCGATCCTCCATCAAATCGATGATCCCTTCCTGGATCGACCCGAAGATAATGGGAGTCGACTCAAGGATACCCCTGGTGATCTCTGACGCGATGAACTCGCATAGTCCCTCATCTACCGGCTCGGAACCTGAACCCGAGCCTGACCCCTCTCCTGAACCGCCATCTACCGGCCTCGATCGAAGTACCACCATTCTGCAATACATAATACAATCATTAGTGATACTGATACTTCCTGAGGGATCATTGCTACTTACAAGTTCCGTGGTCTTATCTTGGCCTTCCTTGGTTCGGGTACGGATCCTCTGCTTTCAGTAGTATGGGCCCATACTACCTTCCACATCTATCCGTACCTTCTTCAAAGAATGCCTCGACTCCACCAGATCCCTTTCACTACTGCCGATCCCTGCTATACTAATCCTAGGCTTGCCCTAGGGAAATCTCTGATTCTACTCTATCCAGTCCTTAGCTACTGCAGGCCTCCTTGTAATGCCAATTGGCCATTACCTAAATACCATCACATGTGATGAGGCTCAGATAATCCTTCGAGTACCCGACTCGTCCCTACAACGGTTGGACTCAAACAAGAGCTGCGCAGTAGGATCGAATACGACACTCTAAGATTATTCAACCCTGATCACATGTGCCGTGACGTATTCGGCTAATGGCTAACTCCCATTATTCAGAGTCCCACATGGCACGAAGCAAGCAGCATTCAGACAAGGGTAACAATCTCAATCAACTCTATCTGCTTACAGGAACTGTACTAGCATAAAATGCTAATCTCATATTACCAGGCATAACCTCATCAGGTTATCCTACTTGCTGTCTACTCAATACTAGCATGCAATTCTCATACAATTGAACACATAAAGAAAACACATAAGGCATCACTCCTAGATCCTTAGTCCTATTCTAGCATGTTGTTCTACAAAAGGTGATAAACATAACATAAACTTGTATGGGTACTTTGGGGAATACTTACTTGAGCTCGGCCGGTCGCGCACATCACACACTTCATTTTTTTTCTCAAAACTCTTTTCTCAATCTTTAGAAAATATTTTCTTTTGTAAAATCTTTTAATCCCTCGATTTGAGTTCAGACACCCCCGAAGGTGTGTCCGAATCCCTCAAACCAGGGCTCTGATACCAACTTGTAACGACCCAAAATTTCACGTCCAAAAATTTTGTTTATAAAACATTACATAAAAAACATTAACAATTAAAACACTGTTTAACTTCACATCGAAAACCAAATTGAAAACCACAACATTGTATCAACCAAAATATCGGAGTATCAATCCCAGAATAAACTCATAACTGTGGAAACAAGAGAGAGTGTGTGTGACATGCTGCTACCGCGCCGGATCCTTTCCCCTAGCTGAGCAGGTACCTGAAACCAAAACTGAAAACCGTAAGCACGAAGCTTAGTGAGTTCCCCCATAATACCTCATACCATGCAAGCATATAACAAACAACGTTCAGCTAGGAGTTACGGGCCTCGCCCACACTCGGGAAGATACAGGCCCTGCCCACACTTCGCTAGCCGGGAGATACGGGCCTCGCCCACACTTGTGAAGATACGGGCCCCGCCCACACTTCACTAGTCGGGAGATACGGGCCTCGCCCACACTCCACTCTCGGAGAGATACGGGCCCTGCCCACACTCAACCGCTAACCCATAATATACAAGCATCACACAGACAACAAGTATAAGCAACTCTATCATATTGACACATATATCATACTTGACTAACCCAGAGATACGGGCTCGGCCCACACTCTAGTACTAACATCTCGTCTACACGGGTCGGCCTTGGTGCCTTAGACCCGTTCCTACTGGAAAGGAAACTCACCTTGAAATAACTGCTGGTGTGTGTGGGAATTGATCACCTACTGCTGCTGCTGCTGCTCCGGAAATCCTCCAGTTGTAATTCCCACAACGTACTCAATCAAACACTGCTAACTGTCCTTTGGGTAAAATGACCATTTTACCCCTAATCATGTCATAAGTCAAAGTCAGAGTCAACTTTCAGTTGACCCGACTCGCCGAGTTGGCTCTCCAACTCGCCGAGTCCCTATCCAATCGTTTGTCCTGGATCCTGTCCCTACTCGTCGATTTAGGCATTGACTCAATGAGTTCTTCTTCTAAACTGAGGTTTATGTCCTTCATCCTACTCGCCGAGTTGTATGAACAACTCGCCGAGTTCATCTTCATCCGATGAACACTTATGCTAAGACTCGCCGAGTTGTATGAACAACTTGCCGAGTTCATCTTCATCCGAAGAACACTTATGCTGCGACTCGCCGAGTTGTATAAACAACTCGCCGAGTCTATTCTTGACCTAAGGAGATTGCCTTGAACTCGCCGATTCAGGGCATTGACTCGCCGAGTTCCTCCATGGATGAGTTCAGCTTCCGACTCACTGAGTGACACCTCGTGACTCACTGCTCACACTCGACACTACGAAAAGGGGACAAACTCGGAGACTCGCGAACCGACTCGCCGAGTCAGATGAACGACTCGCCGAGTCGTTACCATGCAATTACTATATGGTCGATTCTGCTTGAATCCAGCTCATGCCATACATAGATCCGTGATCCTGGGGTTTGATTAACACGTAAAGTTTCCAACTTTACGTGTAAATAGACAAACATGAGGGTTTTAAGGTCCAAAATGCACCAAAAGGGGTAGATCTAGGGCTTTCATGCAATATGGTTCTAAAAAGATAGTAGATCTGAGCTCCTAGAGCTCAACCATGCCTAGATCTAAAGGACAATCAGCTTATTACAAACCCTCAAACATACACAAGCTTGGAGATGGTTCAAAGAGGACTTTAATGGAGCTATAAGGGACAATAAGCTTAAAAATAGAGGGGAAACGAGCTATACCTCAGGGGAAACGTTGGAATGACACAGAGATGCTTGGCCTCCTTCTCCTCTTCTTGATTCACTCTTCTTTCTCCTCAAAAACCTCAAGAACACCACAAAAACACTTCAAACTCACAAGGAAAGAAGGCTTGAAAGAGGTATAGGGCTCTGAGGGTGAATGGGGGCGAGATTGGGGCGGAATGAGACTTTAAATAGGGTACAAACCCCTGAAACTTAGGGTTTCATCCAACAGCGGTGACTCGCCGAGTACAGGATATGGACTCGGCGAGTCGCCAACTTAAACATGTCTCAGGTCGCGTCTCTACTGGGCGAGTCGGACCTATGACTCGCCGAGTCCTAGGCTAAAAATGGAAAATACTCAATTAAGATTTACGTACCAGGAACCAGGTGCTACAATATAAAGCCATGAACGGTTGGAAGCCTAGTATTTCTATTCTTCACGTTTTTGGATCTCGGTGCTTTAACAAAAACAATGGTGATCAGCTTACAAAGTTCCAACCCAAAGCTGACGAACTAATTTTTCTTGGTTACTCTGCAAAATGTAAGGTGTATCGAGTACTTAATCGTCGTACTCGCATTGTAGAAGAAAGCTTTGATGTTACCTTTGATCACAATTTCGTTCAGAGTTATGGTCCAACTTATATCACCACTCACATTATGGAGTCCGATGCTCCTCCTCCTGAATCTCAAAACATCTAAGTTATTCATAAAGTAGACTTTGAAACTATCTGTGGAACCTCTGAAATAGCCTTCGATTCCGAATCTTGAACAAGGCACATATCAACTCCTGAAGTTCCTATTTCTCAAAATGTCTTCGGTCCTACACCCACTTTTCCTCTATTTGATTCTGAACCATTTCAACCTTCTCACCTTGAGGAAGAGAATGGTCAACCCTCTCTAGAATCAAATGTGGATGAATTCCTTGATACAGCTGCTGAATTTGATCCTATTAACAACGATGATGACGTCAATTTCTTTGAATTTCCACCTGATGATGATGTCAACCTCTCCAGTTCAGAAGTTTAGGGGTAGCATCATCCACAAGTTCAAAATATTCAGGGGGATCATCACAACCCCATTATCGATATAAGATCGTCTGCTCTAGAAGAGCTACCAAGACTTCATATTTGGGCTTGAGATCATCCTCAAAATCAAGTAACTGGAAATCCAAATGTTGGTGTTCATACTCGTTTTGCCACTAGTTTTCAAAATGAATGTCATTTTTAGGCATTTATCTCTATGGTTGAGCCCAAATCCATTAAAGAACCATTACAACATGCTGATTGGATCATAGCCATGTAAGAAGAATTGGTAGAGTTTGATAGAAACGAAGTGTTGACTCTTTTCCCTCCTCCTTCAGATCACCTAATTGTCGGTACGTGATGGATATTCTAAAACAAGCTAGACGATACTGGAGTTATAATTCTAAATAAGGGAAAATTGGTTGCCAAAGGATTCTCACAGATCAAAGGACTTGATTATGACGAGACCTTCGCTCTTGTTTCCCTTCTTGAAGCAATCAGAATATTTCTTGCTTATGCAGCTCACAAAGGCTTTAAGATTTACCAAATAGATGTTAAGAGCGCTTTTCTTAACGGTGAACTGGACACTCATGTATATCTTCAATAGCCTCCTGGTTTTCTCATTCAATCATTTCCGAATTATTCCTACAATCTCCAAAAACCCGTATATGGTCTCAAGCAAGCTCCTCGCACCTGGTATGAACACTCACTGACTTTCTCAAATGCCATGGCTTCCAAATAGGAATTCTCAATCCAACCCTGATCCGAAGATCAAATGGAAAACATCTCATGCTTGTCCAAAATTATGTTGACGGCATCATTTTGGATCCACGGATTCATCAATGGTTGCTGACTTTGCTAAATTGATGGTCAATACATTTCAAATGAGTATGAATCGTGAATTGAGTTTCTTTCTTGGTCTCCAAGTTAAACAGACCAACTGAGGAATTGTAACAGCCCGGATTCCCAGATGTTATTTATTCTTCTTAATTTTGGTGTTTTGTGAGGAGACTCGACGAGTTGGAGCTGAAACTCGCCGAGTATGATCGCGGTTTGGGAAAGGGTTCGTGTCCAGACTCGACGAGTCCAAAAGGTGGACTCGGCGAGTCCATGCTGTTTAATAAAACGCTAAATTTCAGGGTATGAGACCTATTTAAAGGGGCTTATGGCCATTATTTGCGGCCACCAACCCCAGAGAGAACCCTAAAAGAGTCCTTGAGCGTTTTGTGAGAGAAAATAGGAAGATCCTTGATTATTTGTGGGTGCTTTTGCATATAGAAGAGGATCAAGGCAAGAGGAGACCAAAGGAGGTGTTAATCCAGTGTTTCCTGAGTCCAGAGACTTCATTTGAGGTAACCATTCGCCCCTTTCTCAGCCCTTTGTGTAAATCTTAGAGTTAGGGCTTCCTTGTGGAATGATTCATGGAGTAATTGGCCTCTTTTTGTGTTGATGCTTTAGATCTGGACCCAAAGAGGTCCAGAGACTCTTTTCCCTCAAGCTTTATGAGTGTTAATGGAGGCAATGAGCTTAGAATAGCATCCTAGAGACCATATCTTCAAATAAGGCCTTTGGACCTTTGCATGAGCACCAAGATTGTAACTTTACATGATAAATGTGCTTGGAAGGACTGGATCTATGAGTTACTGGAACGGATCTGACCTCAGGAGTGAGTTTGAGTTCATGCATGGCTTAGACTCGCCGAGTCCAAAGAACAGACTCGGCGAGTAACCTGAAGATTGTCCATAACTACTCAGCGAGTGGTCGTACCGAGTTAAGGGTTGACTCAGTGAGTTAGGGAGAGTCAGAGAGGGTTGACAGGTGGACTGAGTCAAACTGGAACTCGCCGAGTTGAGTCGTGGTGGCCCCGCGATTCATGCCAGGTGGAACTCGTCAAGTCAGGGAAGTAGTCGACGTGTCAAGAGAGGATCCTAGGGAGTCAGTGAACACGTGTAGACTCGCCGAGTTGCTCTAGTGCACTCGCCGAGTCCGGTAAAAGTTGACCATTGACCAGAGTTGACCAGTGTTCACTTGATAGGGGTAGTCAACCTTAGTTGTGAAAGTGTTAATTAGAGATATATTGTGTTATAGGAGGATTATAGCTCGGAGGATCGAGCGCGAGTGATTTCCGGGATTTGCGAGTTATCGAGATACGCGAGGTGAGTCTTCTCACTATACTTTACCTTGAGTAGGTAACCAGAGTTATGTGACAGAGTATTTGTATGCCATGTGTTGTACTGCATTATTTCTATGTGATTTATGTTGTGCATGTTTACAGAGTTAGAAGCGGAAGGTTCCCAGAGTTAGAACCGGAAGGTTCACATAGTTAGAACCAGAGGGTTCATAGAGTAAGGTCCACGGACCCACAGAGTAATAGCCTCGAGTGGCTGATATGTGTATGTGTGGTATTTTGGGGAACTCACTAAGCTTCGTGCTTACAGTGTTTTGTGTTATGTGTTTCAGGTTTCTCTCAGGATCACGGGACGACACCGGCTCGATTGTACACACCAGGGAAAGAGTCATGTTTTGAGGATCCTGGTTTATTATGCAAGTGAAAATGGAGTTATGTTTTGTAATTCGACTATGAATGAGATTTTAAGTAAAGTATTTTAAGAATTAAACGATTATTTTTAAATGAAAAATTGTTTTGAAATTTTCGGCGTTACAAGTTGGTATCAGAGCCTTGGTGTGAGGGATTCCGATGCACCTTCTGGACTCAAATTGAGGAAGTAAGAAAAGTTTTCAAAGAAATAATTTTCTAAAGCAAATAAGAGTTCAAAGAGAAAGCGAGAAAAAGCAGTGTGTACAATCAGCCAGAGCCCGAACGGTGATTTACCAAAATACCCTTACTTTTGTGTCATGAGATATTTATGATGCACTTTATGAGATATTATTGCATGCTAGAGACAGGCTAGGTAATTCATATCTTAGGACTAGAGTGGCCTGATTTGTGATGCCTTAGCCTAGGGATTGCTGTTATATGCGACGTGCTTTTGAGTATGTGATGAGTGAGAATATTTAGTTGAAATCCTTTAGGGGATTTGAGTAAAGGATTAATCTAGGGGAGATACCTAGATAAGTACCGTGGTACATAGAGAAAGAATAGTTAGAACCCGCAAGGGGAAGAGTTGCAGAGTTCGGTGGTACTTTCGAGGATGAGTAGAGCAAGCGGAGTTACACCCAGAGTGAGTCATATATATTCTTCGATGCTCGAATGCTGCTTGCTTCATGCTTTGTGGAACTCTCGATGATAGGAGTCAGCTACCAAGCGAATATGACGATATTCAGGAGGTAGATGGCTGGCATTATTAGGAGCTCTTCAGCAACTGATGGCAGGGAAGTGTGGGAATCTAGGAAGAGCCTAGGGAGTAACCTTAGCCAGATGAGTGCGCTGGCAGACTAGAGAATTTCGCTGGGGAGCGAGCGCGCGACGGAATTGTTGAACGAGAAGGTCGAGCAGCTACTTAGGAGCTCCGGGATAGTCTGTGTGGAAAGTATGGGTAGATGTGGCAGGTAGTATGGGCCCGTACTACTGAAAGCAGAGGACCCATACTTGATACAGGGAGTATTCCGAAGGTTCTAAGGAGCAGATTGAGGAGTGATGTTATGGTTCGAGTACCATACATCGGAGCGGATTGAGGAGTGATGTTATGGTTCAAGTACCATACATCGGAGCGGATTGAGGAGTGATGTTATGGTTCGAGTACCATACATCGGAGCGGATTGAGGAGTGATGTTATGGTTCGAGTACCATACATCGGAGCGGATTGAGAAGTGATGTTATTGTTCGAGTACCATACATCGGAGCGGATCGAGGAGTGAAGTTATGGTTCGAGTACCATAAATCGGAGCGGATGAAGGAATGATGTTATGGTTCGAGTACCATACATCGGAGCAGATGGAGGAGTGATGCTATGGTTCGGGTACCATACACCGGAGCATATTGAGAAGAGATGTCATGGGATGAGTACCATGGTTCGTAGTGAATGATGCTTGCGGTTCTCCGGTTATCCAGTCACGATTGATGAGGTAGAGATTGGACGCTATGGGTTTTAGGCCTGTGGGCCATGATTGAGTTCGAAGAGGCATCCCTTGAGAGGGAGGTCGAGAGCATATCAGAGTATTTTGGTAAGGAGATAGAGGGAGGGGAGAATTTCGGTTTGAGTTGAGCAATTAGTCGATAGAGGAGATGTCTCCTTCTATGAACTGAGTGGTGCTATTTATGTTCGTGTGCAGAACGTGAGAGGCCTGATGTTTATGTTTCGGGTTTGGGGGTAAAACCCTGCAGGTTGTCATTGATGATGATTTTCCATCAGGGTATCAGGTAGCATGCGTGTTGCGAGACAGTGATTTACCATGAGCAGATAGTCAGTTGGGACTGAAGTAGTCGAGGACCACGTTACACCTATTTGAGTATAGTAGGGCGTATCTTAGAGGTATCAGTGGGGAGTCCAGTTGAGTTAATCAGTGCAGTGGTTTTCTATCTATGTTGGGCATTGAATATGGGAGTGGGTTCCTGTTCTTGGGATGATCCATGTGTTGGAACGTTGGTTGATGAGTCGAGGTGGGGGAATATGATGATTTCGTGGTCCAGTCTATGAGTCAGTGATGTTATTGGACAGTTGAGTTGTTTGGTATTGGATTGGTATGAGACTTGGAACGACTAGAGGTTGTCTTGACGAGAAGTTCTTGAGGATTTCATCTGAGGTTCAGAGTTATGAGATCGATTGATTTCCTTAAAGGGGATTATCGGGCGTTGCGTAGCACTTTCCAGGGGCAGGTGCGTTATTGCTGGTGAAAATACTTCGTGAGGTTGTTGATGTGTCTGATAGTGATGGTTCGAACCCTGAGTGGGGGAGAACCGGGTGGTTTATTGAGAGAACCGGAGATTTGTGCAAGAGCGATTAGGGGTTGGATGCAGAAACCTGCGGCTTGAATTCATGAGATCAGGGTCATTAGTGATCAAGGTAAGGTGCAAGGCGAGATAATGCATGTGGTATATGTCTGAGAGAAGGATGGGTGTCTCCACGGCGGGTGGTCAATGGTCAGGAATCTGGTGGTGGTCAGAGTCGTCTCAAGTAGAAGACTCGTAATGATGGTATGGGCAGTTGAGAATTTCTGGGTTGACATATGGGTAGAAGATTGTCGAGTAGCCAACTCCCCGGGCTGGGATGTGTATTCTTGCTTGGATTTTGAGCAGTAGTGGAAAGGGTTTCGGAAGAAAATCAGTACGTTCTGAAGGGTTAGCGCCTTCCTAGCATTCCAATTGAGTGTTTGGATGCACTGAAGTTGCGCATCGAGTGATATAGGAAATTATTATGGGATTCAGAGGAAATGTATTGTTGTATGTGTATGGTGCTGGGAGTAAGGGAATCAGTGGTAGAGACAGGACATTGTGATGCTCTGATAAGGTGTTCTGTGGTTTCCATGTATAGCGTCCCGATTTCAGAGTTATGTAGAGTCTTGGGTTTAACATGACTAGTGATGAATCATGTATCCACGGTTCCAGTGGGAGCCCTTCGTGTATTGTCATCAAGAGGGATTGTTTAAGGAAGTGGATCTCCGCAGAGGTAGGTTATGTGTTATGGCGGTTGCCGCCCGAGTCAGTAATGCATATCGGGGCAAGTGTGTGTGTAGCTATCTATGATAGTCTTCAGTGCATGAGTTAGTGAACATAGTGTGGCGTTGTAATGAGAATGAGAGTATAAGGTGAAGCTACGGGGAGCCATAGTATTCACCAGTCAGAGGGTGTTGTGATGCTACGGGGAGCCGTAGTACTCACAAGTCAGAGAGAGGGGGAGAGAGAGTCGTGATGCTACAGGGAGCCGTAGTATTCACCAGTCAGAGGGTGTTGTGATGCTACGGGGAGCCGGTCAGGCGTCAGAGGTTGTGCTTCAGACGTCAGAGCAGATAAAGCAGGTCAGGCAGAGGTTGTTGACCGCTCAGAGTCGCCAGAACAGTTATCCGGACAAGCGCCGGTCCGAGCTCGAATTTTTGGTCGGTGACCTTGTACTCCTGAAGGTCTCTCCTTGGAAAGGAGTGATTCGATTCAGGAAGAGGGGCAAGTTAGGACCCCGATATATTGGTCCATTCCGAGTGATCGCAAGGATAGGCCGGGTAGCCTATCGTTTGGATTTGCCAGCAGAGCTGGGGCAGATTCACGACCCTTTTCATGTGTCGCAACTAAGGAAATGTATAGCCGATAAGTCGGCAGTGGTTCCATTAGAGGATATTCAGGTGGATGCGAGCCTGAATTATGCTGAGAGACCAGTGGCAATCAGAGATCGGAAAATCAAGGTTCTGAAGAAAAAGGAGATACCCTTGGTTTTGGTTCAGTGGCGGCATCGTTAGGGGTCCGAGATGACTTGGGAACCGGAGCTTGAGATGCGTGAGCAGAATCCGGAGTTATTTGCAGAGCGAGACTTCGAGGGCGAAGTCTAGTTCTAGTGGGGGAGAATTGTAACAGCCCGGATTCCCAGATGTTATTTATTCTTCTTAATTTTGGTGTTTTGTGAGGAGACTCGGCGAGTTGGAGCTCAAACTCGCCGAGTATGATCGCGGTTTGGGAAAGGGTTCGCGTCCGAACTCGGCGAGTCCACGCTGTTTAATGAAACCCTAAATTTAATGGTATGAGACCTATTTAAAGGGGCTTATGGCCGTCATTTGCGGCCACCAACCCCAGAGAGAACCCTAAAAGAGTCCTTGAGCGTTTTGTGAGAGAAAAGAGGAAGATCCTTGATTATTTGTGGGTGATTTTGCATATAGAAGAGGATCAAGGCAAGAGGAGACCAAAGGAGGTGCTAGTCCAGTGTTTCCTGAGTCCAAAGACTTCATTTGAGGTAACCATTTGTCCCTTTCTCAGCCCTTGGTGTAAATCTTAGAGTTAGGGCTTCCTTGTGGAATGATTCATGGAGTAATTGGCCTCTTTTTGTGTTGATGCTTTAGATCTGGACCCAAAGAGGTCCAGAGACTCTTTTCCCTCAAGCTTTATGAGTGTTAATGGAGGCAATGAGCTTAGAATAGCATCCTAGAGACCATATCTTCAAATAAGGCCTTTGGACCTTTGCATGAGCACCAAGATTGTAACTTTACGTGATAAATGTGCTTGGAAGGACTGCATCTATGAGTTATTGGAACGAATCTGACCTCAGGAGTGAGTTTGAGTTCATGCATGGCCTAGACTCGCCGAGTCCGAAGAACAGACTCGGCGAGTAGCATGAAGATTGTCTATAACCACTCAGCGAGTGGTCTTACCGAGTTAAGGGTTGACTCAGTGAGTTAGGGAGAGTCAGAGAGGGTTGACAGGTGGACTGAGTTGTTCTTGAGACTCGGCGAGTTGAGTCGTGGTGGCCTCGCGATTCATGCCAGGTGGAACTCGTCGAGTCAAGGAAGTACTCGACGTGTCAAGAGAGGATCCTTGGGAGTCAGTGAACACGTGTAGACTCGCCGAGTCGCTCTAGTGCACTCGCCGAGTCCGGTCAAAGTTGACCGTTGACCAGACTTGACCAGTGTTGACTTCAGAGGGGTAGTCAACCTTAGTTGTGAAAGTGTTAATTAGAGATATATTGTGTTATAGCAGGATTATAGCTCGGAGGATCGAGCACGAGTGATTTCCGGGATTTGCGAGTTATCGAGATACGCGAGGTGAGTCTTCTCACTATACTTTACCTTGAATAGGTAACCAGAGTTATGTGACAGAGTATTTGTATGCCATGTGTTGTACTGCATTATTTCTATGTGATTTATGTTGTGCATGGTTACAGAGTTAGAACCGGAAGGTTCACAGAGTTAGAACCAGAGGGTTCATAGAGTAGGGTCCACGGACCCACAGAGTTATAGCCTCGAGTGGCTAATATGTGTATGTGTGGTATTTTGGGGAACTCACTAAGCTTCGTGCATACAGTGTTTTGTGTTATGTGTTTCAGGTTTCTCTCAGGATCACGGGACGGCACCGGCTCAATTGTACACACTAGGGAAAGAGTCATGTTTTGAGGATCCTGGTTTATTATGCAAGTGAAAATGGAGTTATGTTTTGTAATTCGACTATGAATGAGATTTTAAGCAAAGTATTTTAAGAATTAAACGATTATTTTTAAATGAAAAATTGTTTTGAAATTTTCGGCGTTACAGGAATCTTTATTCATCAAGAGACATACATCTCTGAACTCCTCAAAAAGTACTCAATGCGCACCTGTGCCTTAACAAAGGTACCTATGGGCTTCAGTCACAAAATCTTCTTGGACCCATCAGGTGTAACATTTGATGAAAAGAAGAATAGTGGAATGATTGGATCCTTATTCTATCATACAACAAGTCATTCAGACATCATGTTTGCTACTTTTCTTTGTGCCAGATTTCAAGTCATTCCGAAAATGTCACATCTCTTGGATGTAGGAAGAAGATTAGTTACCTGGTCTTCAAGAAAACAAAATTGTGTTTCTTTATCTACCGCAGAGGCGGAATATATGGCCGCAGCCAGCTATTGTTCCCAAGTCCTTTGGATGAAAACTCAACTTATGGACTACGGTTATAGGATGTTGCGGGTACCCATCTATTGTGATTCTGAGAGTACAATAGTGATTTCTCATTATCCTATTCATCACTCTAAGACGAAACACATAGAACTGCGATATCAATTCATCAAAGACCACATTCTTAAAGGTAACATCGAACTCATTTTTGTGCCTACTCATGAAGAAATAGTAGACGTTTTTACCAAGGAACTTGACTCCACAAAGTTAAATGGATATTTGGAATTGCTAGGAATGATGAATCCAAACCCACAGTTATTTTTGCAATGATAGGTACCGTAAACCACATTAGGTCTCCGAGGGTGAATAAACTGTTTTTTTTTTAAAAAAACTATTAAATCAACGTACTCACTATGGTATCTCTCTAGAATAATTGATTCAGCTTCCACTACCGCATATGCATTAAATGAACCTGCATTATTTAATCCTCAAGTGCTTTAAATGACGATGTGTGCTACTTAATGAACCTTTAAAAAACATTCTTCCATTCATTTTTTCGCACATAACTTTTTCAGTAATCCTTAACAATACCTTCCTCGATCAGGTCTATTTTAGGATAAAATTCAAATAAATTGTTTTTCGATAAAAGAAATCTTTTTGAAAGATCATTTGTGTCATCCAGTCTTGTCACTCGATTCTTGAGGTCTAATCTGTTCCACTTCCCCATTTTTACAATGGTTGATAACACATCCCACCCCACGTTTATCTAGCGTTTCATGATGGACCTGCAACGCATTAAATGTTCCTTCTTTTCCGAAATAAAACTCCTTTTTTGATTTATTTTTTTCATCTGATAATGTAAAAAATCCAAGGGTTTTTAACTTTAATAGCTGTAAATAAAATTAATATCAATAAATTTTTGAAATTCAGAGCTATAAACCCCCTTTTCTTCCAAATATAGCTTTTACGCTATCTGAACTCTCTTGACCAACTTCTTCATCGTCTTCATCTTCTTGCTAAAACCCCCTTTTCCAGCAAGTTCTTAAAATCATTTCTCTACAACATTGGTGAAGTCAGGAATTTCAAAGAAACAATCCATCTTACAATGACACCATTAAGTTGATGATCAAGTTTTTACCAACACATCCTCTGTTCAGAGCATTGATTCATTCACTAAAGCAGTTCCATTGGTTGTCCTCTACAAATGTGACTTCTCTTCATTTCGCCCAAGCCACAATCCTCATGAAGTTCATCTAAATCTGGTTGATGATTCTTTGGTGGTTCTTAATAAAGTTATGTTCGTATTTGCAATCAATGTCAGATTTCTTTCATCTACAAGGTTCTACTAACCAAGCATAGCCAATGTGTTTCTATCCTTCACCAGATGAGGTATTAGGCAAAGTTGAAAGGTGTCAGCGAATTCAAGAAAAGCAGGTTACCGGTGGTTTGGCAATTCGTTTGTCACTTTGTAATTAGAAGTCTCTCAGGGAGGACTGGAGGGATGGACAACATGAGCAAACAACTTCTTGACATGGTATGGAGTATCTACACAGGGAATGTTGTCGATTTCAGGAAAATCATCTAGGATGATTTTCTTCAATACATCTCCAAAGAAACCTCAAAAGAAGGCATAACTGAATTGACCTTTGCTAGGTTCTAGTCACTTTGCTTGGTTGTGTTGGAATAGTGTCTAAGGCTGCAACTATATTAGGCAAGTATTTGACCCGATTGTGCATGGTCCTTTAGGGTTGCCTTCACCATAGCAACTTGATAGGATGATTTATTAAGAGAGAATAAATATTATTAATATATTATGAGAATAATATAAAGAATAATAATATTGTTATTTGATTAATATAAGTCATAAATTAATTGGTATTAATTTGGTGACTTAAAGAGATTAATTAAATAAGAGGGTATAAACTGTCAATTGTTTGATAGTTACACTTTAGACTGTAAATTCTTGTTGGATAGGGGTTGGACGAATTCTAGAGCTATGGATAGCTCAAAATCGTCCAAGGCTATCTATGGTAAGGATATGGATTGCTTTAACAGAAGATTATCCAACTAGGGTTTAAGTCGTAACCCTTAAGGACTCTACAAGTATAAATAGACCCCATGGCTTAGGGAAATCGGAACCTCATTGAGAATAGAGAACCCCTGGCCGATTTCCTTCTAGCCTCTCTCTCCCAAATCATCTTCTTTGCTATTTGGTGTTTGTAAGAATTAGAGGAGTGACAATTGTGACTCTAGAGCTCCAAGACAACAAGATCAAAACAAGAGATTCAAAGGTAAACTTCTAGATCTGATAGTGTACTGTTTTATACCTGATTAGTTGTTAAAAGTCTTGGATTCAAAGCATGTTTAATTAGAAATCCTAGATCCAAGCATTAGGGTTTTGCATGCGCACATAGGAAATTTCTTATGGCTAAAACCCATCTGTGGTATCAGAGCCTAGCTTGGTTTCTATTAAATTGTTGCTTGTTTGTTTGAAACTTAACTGCAAAATTCGATTTTTTTTGTTTCTGAGTCATGGACTCGGCGAGTTCCATAGTGGACTCGGCGAGTTGGCCTGACTCGGCGAGTCCCTTGGTGCACTCGGTGAGTCCAAGCGTCAGGAAGGGCCAGATTCGGGATTTCTTCATGATTATCTTATGGAAACTTACCTTAATCATATTAGATCAACCCTAATCCGATTTTTTGATATATATGACTATAATCTTGATCTAATTAAAGATATTTATCAACTAATAAAATATTTAATTTCCTTATATGATAATTAATTAATTATTTTTATTAAATTGGTAATTATCTTGCAAGAAATCTTGAATAAATCAAATATAGATAATTAGGAAATTAATTGTTAATTAGAATTACTTGTTATTTGATCCTCCATGTTTTAAATGTTTAAAACTTGTCCTCAAATTTTGAAATTTATATTTTGTGATTAAAAGTTTTAATTTAGACAATTTAAATTTCAAACCCTAAGTTTTTAAAAGTTTAAAATACAACCCTATACTAATATAATATTACAAGATTAATATATATATATATATATATATATATATATATATATATATATATATATATATATGTATAACTAAAATGCTAGTCTGACCGTTAGTAGGCCTCATTCACGAATCCGATCTATAAGGGGGGTATAAGGTTGCGGCCTATAAAATGGCGCTTAATGGGTGTACACTCACACCCACCGCTTACTTGATCGGTGCAGGGTCGTTAGCCGAACGGGTAGGATAGGGCAACCTCATCCTCTCATTAAAAGTACAATATACAAAGTAACTACACATATTTTTTAAAATTTCCCAATCTTAGTTACTTTAGGAAAAGAAAATTGATGCAATCCCATGAAATTACACTTTGCACCCTTGCTAAGAAGTTAGTGGAGCGTGTGTGGTTTACCGGCACACTAATTGGTTCTAAGCAAAGGTAGCAAAGGGTGATTCATTGTTTATCATAGTTCGATGGAGCGTGTGTGGTTTATCGGCACATCGAATAGGTGATCGTTACAATGAAGGCACCATGTGAATTTGCATGGTAATTCACACCCGCTTTGTGATCCTCGGTATCCCAGTCACAAACAAGAGGGCATATCGAGATTTAAACATGCCATTGAATAGTTTCAATGAATCTCATCAGAACCTAGGAATTCTCAATGCAATTAGGACTTAAAGTTATGTTTATATGGTGGAGAATTAGTGAATCGTCATTCACTTACCTTCATATTATTTGCATGTTAGATTACGGTATCCCTTTTCTAATATGTAAATATTGTTGTTGGATCATAGCCCTAATTTTTGTTATTGGGTGATAATTAGGGATTCATAATCTAATCTATCTTTTTCCTTTCTATTTGTAGATTTCGAATGCAAACAAAGCTGCTGCTAGTTCTTTCACATTGATGAGCCTTTGTCAAAAGGTCACTTTCGATGGGACGAACTTTAGCGAATGGATAAGATACATTCGCACCATTGCTCGCTATGAGGATAAGGAGTATGTCCTCTATGAGAAGCTCGAGAAAATCAACCCTGAAATCGCTACTCCGGCTGAAATGACCGCTTTTGAAACTCATGAGCGCGATGCAACGAAGGTACATTGCATCATGATAGCCACCATGTACTCCAAATTCCAAAATTCCTATGAGGACATGTACCCGTACGAGATGCATCAAGACTTATTGGAGAGATACCACCAAAACGCAAGACAAGAGCGTTATGAGATTTTCACTAACATGATTTCCGCTAAGATGGGTCATGGAGAATCTCTTACCGTGCACCTGCAAAAGATGCAAAGGTATGTCGACCGCCTTCGCAAGTTAAATGTTGAATTTGGGGAAGACTTGGCGATCGACATGGTGCTTCACTCTTTGCCTCCGAGCTACAATCAATTTAGGATGACCTACCACATGAACAAAGAGGAGGTCACCCTAAGCAAACTCCAAGGTCTCTTGAGGGTCGCTAAGAGCAACTTCAAAGACAAGTCTGTTGCACCAACTCCCAATCCACCCGCTGCTCCTGTCTTGGCTATTGGTCAAGGGAAGGGAAAGAAGAGGAAGGCTTCGTCTAAGAACTATCGTAAGGTTAAAGCCCGAGATGGTGCCTCTTCTAGTGGGACCAAAGTTGATCCTGCTAAGCCCTGCCCTAACCCAAAGGAGGCAAAGTGCCACCACTGCCATAAGATAGGACATTGGAAGAGAAGCTGCCTAGAGTACCTGCAAGCCATTAAGGAAGGAAAGATCAAGCCGTCTTTCGCAGTTATATACACAATTAAATCGAACGATTCTAATCATGCTATTTCTTGGGTTCTTGATACCGATTGTGGTTATCACCTTTGTTCTAATGTACAGGGACTAAGAAGAAGTAGGGATGTGGAGCAAGGAAGGATCAATCTAATCATGGGGAACAGAAGATCGTCGCCTGTGACCAAGATTGGAGTGTATTCTTTGGTGCTTAGGAATAATTTATGTTTAGATTTGAACAATTGTTGCTATTCGCCAGAAATGGCTAGAAACATCATTTCATTTCATGGTGTGTTTAGACAAGGTTTTAGATTTTCTTTTAATAATGAGAATGGTTCCATTTTAGATTATCTAAATGGTGTCTTTTATTTTGAAGCTATACCATGTAATGGAATATATGAAACTGTTATGATTGTTGATAACTTAGGAAATGATGTTTTGAACATAGATTCTTCCAATAGTATGGATAGAGCATCCTTGTGGCACTGTCGTCTTGGACATGTCAACAAGAAACGAATAGACCAACTCCAAAAGGATGGAGTGTTGGAGTCATTCGACCTTAGGGAAGATGACTCGTGCGAGTCTTGTTTACTTGGAAAGATGACTAAGTCACCCTTCACAAGTACTTGCGAAGGGGTGAGGGTCTATTGGACCTAATACATACCGATGTATGTGGACCGTTTAGATCAAACACGAAGGATGGGAACCGCTTCTACGTGACTTTTACCGATGACTATAGTAGATATGGGTTTATCTATTTGATCAAGCAAAAGTCAAAAACTTTTGAAAAGTTCAAAGAGTTCAAGCATGGAGTGGAGAATCAATTGGGCAGGAAAATCAAGATGCTTCGATCTGATCGAGGAGGAGAGTACCTAAGTCTTGAATTCCACGATTATCTCAAGGAGTGTGGAATAGTTTCACAATTGACGCCACCTAGGACACCAGAATTGAATGGTGTGGCAGAAAGGCGTAATCGAACCTTATTGGATATGGTTCGCTCTATGATGAGTCATGCTTCACTATCGATCTCTTTTTGGGGGTATGCCTTAGAGACTGCCGCCCATATCCTTAACCGAGTCGCTACTAAGAAAGTTGCCAAAACACCTCACGAGATGTGGACAGGGAAATCTCCCTCGTTAGCACATATCAAGGTTTGGGGTTGCGAGGCTTTCATAAGACGAGATACTCACGACAAGCTCGAACCTTGTAGTGAGCGATGTATTTTCATCGGCTACCCGCAGAAATCATTTGGATATCTCTTCTATAGACCGAAGGACAATGTTGTCTTCGTTGCGACGAGAGGAGTTTTCCGAGAGAGAGAACTCATAAGCCAAGGAGACAGTGGGAGGCAAATCGAACTTGAAGAGATTCAAGAGTCGATATATGAAGGAACCTCTACCGCTGGCACTCAACCCGAGGAGGAAACTCCGGTTGAACCGATTGACGAATCCTTACCTCTTAGTTGTTCCGATAGAGTTAGAGTTCAACCCCAGTTTTATGGTTTTCATATTACTACCGAAGGGGACACGTATATTAGTGATGGTACACTAATAAATCTTGATGAACCTAATAGCTATAAGGAAGCCATGGCAGGCCCGGAGTCTGCAAAATGGAAAGAGGCAATGGATAGCGAGATCCAATCCATGTATGATAACCAAGTTTGGAATTTGGTAGATTATGTGCCCGGACGTAAGACCGTTGGGTGCAAATGGATCTTCAAGAAGAAGACCGACGTGGATGGAAACGTACACACATATAAAGCGTGATTGGTCGCGAAGGGCTTTACTCAAACTCCCAGATTGACTATGATGAGACCTTCTCACCAGTTGCGAAGATAAAATCTATTAGAGTGATGCTAGCGATTGCCGCATTTCATGATGACGAGATTTGGCAAATGGATGTCAAGACCGCTTTCCTTAACGGAAAGTTGGCTGAGGATGCTTACATGGCTCAGCCAGAGGGGTTTGTGGATCCGAAGCATCCGAATAGAGTGTGTAAGCTTGAGAAGTCCATTTATGGACTTAAGCAAGCGTCTCGCAGATGGAATCTTTGCTTCGATGAGAAAGTCAAAGAGTTTGAATTTGTACGAAGCGAAGATGAATCTTGTGTATATGTCAAAGCCAGTGGAGGTATAGTAAGCTTCCTCATTCTATATGTCGATGACATATTACTCATAGGAAACGAAATCCCGACTCTGCATGAAGTTAAGTCCTGGCTCGGGAATTGCTTCGCTATGAAGGACCACGGAGAGGCTTCTTACATTATGGGAATAAGGATAGTAAGAGAGAGAAGTAAGAGACTAATTGGACTTAGTCAGAACACTTACTTAGAGAAGGTACTAAAACGTTTTAGTATGGAAAACTCGAAGAAGGGAGAATTACCGATACAAAGTAATGCCAAGTTGAGTAAGTTCTATGTCAAATAAATCAGAGATCAAGAAACCTAAATGCTGAACTAATCATTCCATAGAATTGTCAGCATGATATCTAACACAGGACTGTACGATCCCTTATCTAAAGGACAAGATTGATTAGATCAGAGTTTGATAGCGTCTTTGAGAGCTACGATTGCAAATCGAATTGTACTTGTGCATATAGTTACTAGACTTATCCAAGTGGGAGACTGTTGGAATAGTGTCTAAGGCTGCAACTATATTAGGCAAGTATTTGACCCGATTGTGGATGGTCCTTTTGGGTTGCCTTCACCATAGCAACTTGATAGGATGATTTATTAAGAGAGAATAAATATTATTAATATATTATGAGAATAATATAAAGAATAATAATATTGTTATTTGATTAATATAAGTCATAAATTAATTGGTATTAATTTGGTGACTTAAAGAGATTAATTAAATAAGAGGGTATAAACTGTCAATTGTTTGATACTTACACTTTAGACTGTAAATTCTTATTAGATAGGGGTTGGACGAATTCTAGAGCTATGGATAGCTCAAAATCGTCCAAGGCTGTCTATGGTAAGGATATGGATTGCTTTAAGAGAAGATTATCCAACTAGGGTTTAAGTTGTAACCCTTAAGGAGTCTACAAGTATAAATAGACCCCATGGCTTAGGGAAATCGGCACCTCATTGAGAATAGAGAACCCCTGGCCGATTTCCTTCTAGCCTCTCTCTCCCAAATCATCTTCTTTGCTATTTGGTGTTTGTAAGCCATTAGAGGAGTGACAATTGTGACTCTAGAGCTACAAGACAACAAGATCAAAACAAGAGATTCAAATGTAAACTTCTAGATCTGATCTTGTATTGTTTTATATCTGATTAGTTGTTAGAACTCTTGGATTCAAAGCATGTTTAATTAGAAAGCCTAGATCCAAGCATTAAGGTTTTGCATGCACACATAGGAAAGTTCTTATGGCTAAAACCCATCAGGTTGATCTTCACGAGGATGCCAAACCAAGCATGGGAAATAACACCAACTTATTCTCTGCTCGCGATCAAGAATAGCAATCAGAATCTCAAAATGTTTTCCAGAGAAAGAAACTGAAGATTATCCCAATTCCTGGCCAAATGCATACCAAGACCCATGTAGGAATCTCTCAAAAGATGCCTACAACCGTTGGAGTCACCACAGACTCACCCATTAGAGCCCCAACTCACCACTCAGACACATTAAGTGTATATGTTTTATCCCAAGGTTGAGAAATACCCCTAACTCGATCCCAAGTGCACGCATTTGTTACTTCTTGCCTAACGTCTCCAAGGAATCACGATTGCATTTTTTTAAACTTGAGGAGTTGCACTCCATTTTTATTCGTTTCATACAAACACTCGATACACCTGTTGCACTGCATGACACTTCTTTCTCAGCCCTTGCTAGAATAGAGGAGAGGCCACACATAACTTTAGGTCAAAGAGACCGAGGAAGCTCTGGAAATCTTATTCCTCCATCATTACTTACAAGTGGTTTAGGTATGGCAGCACAAATGTGAAAGGAACCATGAACCCGAGGGACACCTCGGCGAATCATGGATTTGACGGCTACGCATTGGATGACTCTTGGACATGATAACGTCCAACATCAGAGTTTGGGATAAGAAAATTTGAAGATTTCAAGCGGGCAATGCAAGAAAGAAAGGCACAACAGGTTCAACAGTAGCAACAAAAGAAGCATCTCTTCTTCAGGTAGCAAAGTATTAGGCAACAATGATCAACAACGCCAAAACCGTTCATGATATTATGGCGATTCAACAATGGGTGACTGGGATGGAGCGTTCAGTTCAACAAGGTCATAATTTGGAAAACGTAGTTGGCCCATTGAATCCTCCTAAACATGGTGAAGCGTATGATTCCCATGATGATGGGACTACAATCGAGATTAGATCAGCTCCGATGCTCGGTCTCGATGATGACAACCTGGAAGATGTTCAGCAGCCTCCACTTTATGATGATTTTATTATAGTGTTAGATGATGAAGAATCTAGTTGATCATAACATTCCACTTTAAAACCAAAGGCCAAGAAGAAAAAGAAGATAGTCGTGTCAAGGAAAGAATTCCTCTTTCTCTCTCCCTCTCCCTCTGTCTCTCTCTCTCTCTCTCTCTCTATCTGAGAAAAAGTTGATCAAATCCTGGCCATAGTTGGCACTAGAGCACCACAGGATCAAGACGTTCCATCACCGCAGACTCTAATTAAACATCTTGAATGACTGGAAACCAGAGAAAAGATAAACGCAGAGCGCATTCTTCTGTGAATTGAAATGGGTATCAGGGGTCTTTACAATCAAAGGACAGTAGATCATAAAGAATTCATCTCAAAGGCTAAAAATCTCATCAATGAGATCAAAGAACTGAGGACCGAGTTCCAACAAAAAATGGGAAAACAAGCAACCTATTCGAAGTAACATGTTGACGAAACCCATACTGCGTTTGAATCAGGGCTTGCGGTTCTTTAGAACACCATTAATGGTTATAGAAGATCTATCACCGCAAACCAAAGTATTGATGAAATCCTCTAACTTACTAAGGAAATTTATCAACTTCTTTTCAACCCCAAGATTCCAAAATACCAGCAATTTTGCGATGAGATGAAAAATCAGTTCAATACAACTTTTTAAAGGATAGATGCTCTTAAGCAATGGTTTAAGGATCAGTTAGAGCATGCTTCCTCAATAGGGGAAGTAAGGTCAATCGAAGTGAGGGCAATCGAATTCAATATCAAGATAACAGAGAACCAACAACTTCCAAATCTCCATCTGTTCATCATACTCCTCCACGTGAAGAACCCCCTACTGCAGAACCTCATGATGAACCCCTTACCACAAAACCTCGTGACGAACCCGCTACCATCGAACTCCGTCTAGTTCCAACTCCTCGGTCTTCACCACAGAAATCTATTCAACAATCTTCACATCAATCTCATCAATCTCCACAGAAATCAACTTCTCATCACTCCAAACCCATTGAAGAAGAAGAGTTACGTGGCGTTTGTTTTTTGCCTACAGATCTTCTTAGCCTCTTCTGTCTGCACGGCGCAAACCATGCGCAGAGATTAGTCTTTGCAGACTGTTTGTTTTCTTGAATACTGCAGATCTTAAAATGTATGTGCGCCCTCTTCTTGGTACAGATGTGGACCAGAGTCTTCTAACATCTTCAGACCTCTACTAGCCCAAAAATACACATATATCTTTATTTTATTTTTAGTATTTTTGAATTTATATTTATTCCAACTTTATTACTGATAAAGAATTTGAAAAAAAAAAGTGACAATACTTTAAAAAAAGGTTAACAACACAAACATGATATTTTTGACAAATTTATAAATAAAACTTTATTACAATAATGGTCATTAAAGTTGTTTATATAAATATGAAAAAAAAATCATCATATATTCTTATATTTTTTGTGCCAAATTTTATAAAACATTATGTAATACAGTATCGTCAATTTCTTAGAAAAATATTTATGGTACGATTTTAATTGATTTAATTTGAAAAAAATCGAAGTTTATTTCCATCCATTTATGTATTAAATTCTTTGATTCACAATTACAATGTTTAGATATAATTTTGCGACCACAATTGTTGGTTTTTATCAAATATATACGTTAATTTGTACCATTTTTATTTTCATTTTTTATAGAATAATACATAAAAGTTGATCTGGATTTGTTAATTATTTATAATAAAGTCATAAAAGTATTAAAAAATCACTTTGTAGTTAGAACAATTATGTTTATTTAGATTTTAGTTTATTTTAATAGCCCGCAAATATTAAAAAAATAAACAGTCTTCTTTTTTCAGACTGCAGACGTTTGGTCCACCTCTTCTGCTGCAGAGGTTTACAGATATGGTCCGCAGACTATAGACGTTTTGCCTCGGAAAAAACAAACAGCACCTTAATGTCTTATGATCACTCAAAAGACTCTCCGACGACAACTCAGAGAAAAAGAGACTGGAGAGCACTGAAGTTTGTTGATAAGAACTGGAAAGAACAAGGGTTCAACACCTCTTTCGATGAAACTCTGATAAATTCGTGGGTGAACCCAACGTGTAGACTTCTAGATGCCGACTATATCCCTCATTTTACCTATGCACAACTACCATCCAATGGCTATTGGGACATCCCCATCTCTCCTAACTCAAAATACTTCCCTGTTTTTTAGTCTCTTGATCTCAATCTCCATAATGAACGAAGATTACTAATGGATTTTGAACGCCTAAACCTATTCCAGCCTAAACATGGATCCAAATTCGAGAACATCTGGTCCAACGATAAACCAGATGGGGTAAAGAACTAAAAATTAAGGAAACCCATGAAGAGTAAATTTTTTCAATATACCCTTACTTAAAGAAACAGTGAGTACATTCGATCCCTAGATGATTTTGTCTGTGTCAACCCAAAAGAAAGATTCTGATAGCTCAGGTATTTCAGCTCAAGGCTGCAATTACCCCAAAATGAAGCTTGCATTCGAAAGGGCATGTGAATTCCTCAAGGATCTGGTTTGTGACATTGGAAAAATTGATGCAGAAATTCATCCAGTCCTCTCCAACAAATTCAACTTTCCTCCATTCGATCCTGTTCCAGATTGCACTGAAGGTTTTCAATACATGTCCCATAGAGCAACAATTTACCCTGAGTTAACGGTTATTTACAAGAAAGCAATTGACATACCCAAGTTTTTCATCCTCGTATCCATAATTCACCGCTTAACGAAGAAAAAATTGGATGTCCACTTGGCTTTGGTACAAAGATCGAAGCATAACACCGATGAAGTAAAATTTAAAATCTCAAGGAGAATCCAGTGGTTATTTGAAGTTAGTAAATTCTGGTGGATTATCATCCAGTTCCTCAAAACGCATAGATGAAGAAATAGTTGAGAGGTCACTTTGGGGGAAATTGTTGAAACAAAAAGTGACCCTCTTTCAGCTGAGGAACCGTAGACTAGAAGACTTGTTGCTACCGTAGAGAAGAGTGGAACTGGAGACTGTGTTTTTTGTTGATCAAATGAAGACGTGAAAATAGAACTGAAACATGAAGAGTTTTTGTTACTTTATCTGACATTTCTTGTGTGCTTAGTATTATGTGGTGAACATTTCATGGTCACTGAAGTTAGTAGTTTAATGTTTGTTTATTACTGAATGTAACTTTCCGGGACTCTATAAATAGAGGATCCCACTTCATGTTCAAATACTATTTTCTAATCTATCATTTTGCAATACAAACTCTTTCATCTTTATCTATTATCTTCTGATAATCCGAGTCACTCTTCACTGTAAGTTGATCGCACTAACTAACTTGTGTTTGATTGCAAACCTCGTTATGAATCAAATTAGTGTATACTTGACATAACTTTTTGCTATTTATTTTCTTATATTTCTGCAATCTAACTTCTAACATATTATTATTGTTGAGCTAACAAGATCCTTGAGATTAAATTTTATTCAGCAATATAGTATCTTGTGACTAACGTGTGTTCAACTTTTTCTATCAACATAAAGCTTCAAATATAAAACACTATTTTTATAAACTAAAATTGAACCATTCAAATCATTAAATGAATAATGAAAACCAGGTCTAAATAATGCATGAAATTAGATAATGTTTTGTGTCATTTCTGAAAAATAGCAACAGTTAATTAAACTAATCCTAACATCACTAGTAACCACGAGCTAATAGGTACCAATCTTGGTAAAAGGAGAATATCGCCCATTTCCCATGATCAGATTCATCCTCCCATGCTCCACCTCCTCACTTTCTTTTATCCCCTGCAATTCAGAACAAATGTGAAAAGCATATTGTATATCAAGGACCCAAGAACGAGTAGATTGTGAGTTATCAGTTTGATGTCTTGCAAGTGATGGGTTTTGAGCATTCTAACACTTCCTAAGTGTAGATGCAACCCTAATAACCTTGGATCTATGTTTGTCTAATAATCATGCAAAGTAGAATTCCAATGTTATATTCCTATCTAGCATACATGGGGAACAATTTTTAACTTGAATGAAAGATAGAATAACATACCTTGTTGTTGATTATGATCCTTGAAACATTATGAGCCTAGCACCGCAAGTGTGATGCCTCAAATGTTTCCCACAACACCAAATGCTTTTGGAATGACTTTAAAGAATCGGCCTAGCCCTCTTGTTTCGTATGGTAGCCGATTTTTGTGGAGAATATGTTCTTTATATGGTGTTGACACAACTAGGGTCACACCATGTAAACCCTAATGTTTCATGACTCTTCCTTTCCATGACCCATGGGTTTGTAACTCCCATGGAGCATCCTATGGGTGGAACCCAACTTGATAATCCATGGAACCTCTTAGCCCACTATACAAGTTATGGATGATTTACATAATCAACCCATATATTTAATTAGTTATCTTTTGATCACTTAATTAATTCCTTATCAAACTAATTAAATAATACTATTAATATATTAGAACTTATAATATATTAATAAACCACAAGTGTTAATTCTCTCATTTAGTCTATCCAATTGCATGGTGCCATGCAACCCAAATGGACCATGCCGGGTCGAGTCAAGTACATACCAGAAATAGTTATGGACTTAGACACCTTATCCAACAGTCTCCCACTTAGATAAGTCTAATAACTATAAATGTAATACTTCAGGAACCGAACGGCAATCGTAGCTCTTTCAAGGTCTCTCGGAACTGAGAAGATGATGATACGTCATTTAAGATAAATGATCATATAATCATCTGTTCGAGATATCAGCCAGACAAATATATGGAACAATGTCTTACTTATTGTCCAGCAGTTTGTTTCCCGATTTCGGATTTGTTTGACAAAGAACTTAATTGAACACATAAACTTAGTTCTGACCGGGCCCGGTACATACGTCAAAAAAAATCAACGAGGGGCCCAGATATTAGCTTGTAATCCAAGAAGGAACAGATAAACTTCGACTCATATGTTTTTTCTACCACTCATTTAATTATACACAAGAGAACACTTTATAACATCGAGTTACCAATGCGTTTTCGTACAATCAATGCATAACCAACTCTTAAGTAACAAATCATATCTCTAGGTTTGAAGACTTATATGATATTACCATCTCACGATCACTCAAGATAAATTCCATGAAGTGATTCCAGTGAGCATGGGTTGGGTCCAATGCTCAGAACTTATGAGCACTCATGATTGTTGTAGCCATGTCTAACACCTTAGACCTATGTAATCAATCATGACAGTCTTGATTCATACCGACTTACGACATATGACCGACTGTGGAGGTTCGAATAATATGATATACCAAACACAATTATACTGGAAGTCAAAACATGCAAAAGAAATATAGTAAACGATCGACAAGAGATAGCAACACTTTACTCATAAATAAAACACCTTTTATTCATCATCTAATGTCAATTACACTTTACAAATTTTAGGGTTATCTAACTACTAAATCTAATATCATCCTTCAACCCTATGCTCCGACCATGCTGGAGATGCTTAACCCGAGTCAGTCCCTTCGTGAGGGGATCTGCTGGATTCTCATCCGATGATACCCTCTTTTCCACGAGGAGTCCTTCTATTCGATGTCTGATGAAATGGTGTTTTCTGTCGATGTGTCTGGATCTCCTTTGATCCCTTGGTTCCTTGGATAAGGCAACAACACTTTCACTATCACAAAAAATTTCCATTAGCTCCTTAATAGCTGGTACAACTCCAAGGTCTCCAATGAAGTTCCTCAGCCATATCACCTCCTTTGTTGCCTCACGAGCTGCTATATACTCTGATTCTCAAGTTGAATCAACCACTATCTCTTGCTTGGAATCCTTCCAAGAAATTGCTCCTTCGTTTAGGGTAAAGACCCAGCCTGACTGAGAGCGGAAATTATTCCTATCAGTCTGAAAGCTAGCGTCACTATATCCTACAACTCTCAAGTCTTCACTCCCACCGAGGGTAAGGACCTACTCCTTAGTCCTCCATAGGTACTTGAGGATATTCTTTACCGTAGTCTAGTGTGCCTTGCCAGGGTTCCCCTGATACCTACTAACCATGCTCAAGGCAAAGGCTACATCAGGTCGATTCCACGTCATAGCATACATGATTGATCCTACAGCCGAAGCATAAGGTATTCGACTCATTTCTGCTATCTCAACATCATTACTAGGGCTTTGTGTCTTACTCAATCTGGCGTTACTATGGATGGGTAACTCTCCTTTCTTGGAGTCCTGCATGTTGAATTTCTTCAGCACCTTATCCAAGAAGGTACTCTGACAAAGTCCAATTAGTATTTTACTCCGGTCTCTCAAGATCCTTATCCCTAGAATATAGGCAGCTTCTCCTAGGTCCTTCATAGTGAAACACTTCCCAAGTCAAGACTTAACTTCCTGCAGAGTTGGGATGTCATTTCCTATAAGTAGTATGCCATCCACATACAATACCAAAAAGCTAACTATACTCCCACTAGCGTTGACATATACACAAGATACATCTTCACTCCTAGAAAAGCCAAATTCCTTGACTTTCTCATCAAAGCAAAGATTGCATCTGCGACGTGCTTTCTTTAAACCATAAATGGACTTCTCAAGCTTACACACTCTATTAGGGTACTCTGTGTTGACAATACCCTCTTGCTAACTCATGTAAACATTCTCAGCCAACTTTACATTAAGGAAAGTGGTTTTGACATCCATTTTCCATATTTCATAGTCATGAAATGCGGCAATGGCTAACAGAACCCTAATAGACTTAATCTTGGCCACTGGAGAAAAGGTCTCATCATAATCAACTCCCGGAGTTTGTGAGAAACCCTTTGCAACCAGTTGTGCCTTATAAGTGTGTACATTACCATCCATGTCGGTCTACTTCTTTAAGATCCATTTGCACCCTACAGTCATACGACCTGGTACATTCTCAACCATGTTCCAAACATGATTGTCATACATGGATTGTATCTCGTTGTCCATTTCCTCTTTCCACTTGGCTGACTTAGGGCCTGCCATGGCATCCACATAACTGTTAGGTTCATCCAGACTTATCAGTGTCTCATCACTGATAAGTGTATCACCTTCCGTAGTAATACGGAATCCATAGTAATGCTCAGGTGCATTCTTAACCCTTATGGAACACCTCAGAGGTACAGACTTGTCAATTGGCTCAACAGGAGTTTCCTCCTCAAGTTGAGTGCTAGGGTTTGAAGTTACTTCACCACTTGACTCTTGAATTTCTTCAAGGTCAACTTGCCTCCCACTATTTCCTTGGCTTATGAACTCTCTCTCGAAAGAACGCCCTCCTAGCTACAAAGACCAAATTTTCACTAGATCTGTAGAAGAGATAACCAAAGGATTGTTGTGGGTAACTGATGAAAATACACCTCTCGCTTCAAGGTTCGAGCTTATCATGAGTCTCGCGTCTCACGAAAGCCTCGCAACCCCAAATCTTGATGTGGTCTAGTTTGGGTACTTTACCAGTCCACATCTCATGAGGAGTTTTGGAAACTTTCTTTGTAGGGACCAGATTAACGATATGGGCGGCAGTCTCTAAGGCATACCCCCAAAATGAGATTGGTAGCGAAGCTCGACTCATCATGGAACGAACCATGTCCAACAAAGTTCGATTACACCTCTCAGCCACACCATTCAACAGCGGTGTCCTGGGAGGTCTTAATTGTGAGATAATCCCACATTCCCTAAGATAGTCGAGGAACTCTGAACTAAGATACTCACCACCTCGATCAGATCGAATCATCTTAATGTTCCTGCCCAATTGATTCTAGAATTCCTGTTTAAAGTGTTTAAACCTTTTGAAAGTCTTTGACTTATGCTTGATTAAGTAGACATATCCATATCTACTGTAATCATCAGTAAAAGTCAAATAATAACGATTAGCATCCCTTGTGGCATGTTTGAAGGGCCCACACACATCTGTGTGTACAAGATCCAACAAACCTTCACCCCTCTCACAAGAACCTGTGAAGGGTGACTTTGACATTTTTACAAGTAAGCATGATTCGCAACTATCATCTGACTTTAGGTCAAATGACTCCAAGACGCCAACCTTTTGGAGTTGGCCTATGCGTTTCTTGCTTATATGTCCATGATGACAGTGCCATAATGATGCTTTATCCAAGTTATTATTATTAACATAATCCACACACAATATATTATTTCCTAAGTTATCAACCACAGATACAGTTTCATACACACCATCACAAGGTAATGCTTTAAAATAAAGAACATTATTAAAGAAAGCATTAATCGAACCAACTTCATTATCAAATGAAAAGGTAAAGCCTTGTTTATACAATGCATGAAAGGAAATAATGATTCTTGCCATTTCTAGAAAATAACAACATTTATAAAAATCTAAACTAAACCCACTACTTAGTGATAAAGTATAAACTGCAGACTTGGTGACAGGTAAAGCTTTCCTACTCCCCATGATTAAGTTTATTCTTCCTTTCTCCACATTCTCACTTCTTCTTAGTCCCTGCAAATCAGAACAGATATGCATACCACAACCTGTATCAAGGACCTAAGAGTTAGAATATGGTGAGTTATTAGACAAGATAGTGTAAATACCGACATGGTTGGGTTTAACTTTCCCATCCTTCACATCTTGCTGGTAATTTGGGCAGTTCCACTTCCAATATGACTTTTCATGTCAATAGAAGCATTCAGCCTCTTTTGGGTCAGAAGAAGGAGTGATGAAACCTTTCTTGGTTCCACTTGAAGAAGAGCCATCAAGGGTCCTAGCCTTGGTACCCTTCGAAGAGCTCTTCCTCTTCTTCCCTCAACTTTTCCCGATTACCAAAACCAGGGCGGAGTTTGGAGTAGGAGTGTTAACAACCCACTTCCCCTTAAAACCTGTTTCTGCGGTCTTGAGAAGTCCCTGAAGTTTGTTGAGTGTGACCTCTTCCTCATTCATGTGATATGTCATGTGGAATTGATCATAGCACGATGGTAAGGAGTGCAAAATGATATCTATTGCAAGTTCCTTAGGGAAGTTCACATTAAGCTTCAGCAACCGATCCACATACCTTTGCATTTTCTGCATATGGCTCGTGACGGACTCTTTGTCCTTCATCATGGTTGTTATCATGGAGCAGATGATTTCATACCTCTCTTATCGTGCACTTTGATGGCATCTTTCCATCAGATCTTGGTGCATTTCAAAAGGCTAGAAGTCCTCATAGGACTTTTGGAGTTCTGTTGTCATCGTGGCCAACATGATGCATGCCACTTTAGTAGCATCCCTTACATGTGCCTGGAAGTCAGTGATCTCCAGGGGAGTTACAGTGGTCTCATCAATCTCCTTAAGCTCCTTATCAAGGACATATTCTTTTTCCTCGTAGCGGGTAATCATCCTGATGTTTCTCATCCATTCATTGAACTTGGATCCGTCAAAAGTGACTTTCCCACATAAGTTCATAAGGGTAAAGGAGCCATTAGGATTAGAGCCTGAAGCAGCATTGTTGGAAGACATCTGAAAGAAAAGGACAAGATTAGTTTAGATATTAAGAGAGTCCTTAATAAAACACCCAAATGTAATATTAAGGCTAGGATCCAATCACAATATATTATAACTTAGAAGAGGTATGCCATAATCCAACCTATAACATATTTGAAAGGTAGGTGAATGATGATTCACCAATTTCCTCCATGAAAAACGAAATATAAATATTAGGTTTTTAATTGGTTCTTAGAAATTCCTAGATTCTTTTGAGATTCAATGAACTTTTGAAAGGCATGTTTCAATCTCGAGTGTGCCCTCCAAGTTTTGTGACTGGGATACCAAGGATCACAAAACGAGGTGTGAAGTAACCATGCAAATCACTTTGTACCCTTAGATTTTATCAATCAATCGATGTGCCGGTAAACCACACACGCTCCATCGATACTATGATAAACCTTAAGTCACCCTTTACCAACCTTGTTAAGTCCAAGTTAGTGTGCCGGTTAACCACACACACTCCACCAACGACTTAAACAAACTGTAAAGAGTAATTTCATGGATTAGCACCTTATTCACACTTTTCCTAAAGTAACTAAGATTGGGAATTTAATAAAACATATAGTTACTTTATAATAATCATCATACTTTTAATGAGAATTTATAAGTCCCTGTCCTACCCGTTCGGCTAAAGACCCTCCACCGATCAAGGAAGCGGTGGGTGAGAGTGGACACCCATTAAGATTCCATTTTATAGGCAACAACCTTATACCCCCCTTATAAACCGGCTTCGTAAATTTGGCATACTAGCGGTAAGACGACTTGATCTTATATATATATATATATATATATATATATATATATATATATATATATATATATATATATATATTTAGCTTGTAATATTATAAAGTATAAGGGTTGAATTTTAACTTTTAAAATTCTAAGGGTTAGAACTAAAGTTTTAATCAAGACTTTACTTGTTCCAAAACTTGAGGGCAAGTTTTGTAAACTATCAAAAAAATTTCATTTCTTATAACTTATGAATTTTATTGCGTAATAAAAATGAAGACTCTTCATTTTTATAACTCTAGTGTTCTTTTAATGGCTTTAATAAAAGTGTGACTTTTGGTTTTCCATAACTTGAGGACAAGTTATGGACTCCACTAAAACACTTTATGATCATGAATTAAACTACCATTAAGGTTACAAGCAATTCCTATGATCATCTAATCTTCATAAGTTTAAGAACATGAATATGAACATTTCAAGAATCAAAAATTACACTTAAAAACTTGTAATTTTGATAAATGCCATTGCAAATGGATTAGCATAAACATTACACCATCTAAAACAAGTTTTCAAGTACCAAACCAGTTTAGGGTAATGTTTCTAGTCCATTTCCCGCAACAGAAGTCGAATTCATGAAAACAGCATCCTCTACTCGTCGAGTGCAAGAACAGACTCGACGAGTAGCTTGCATTTGTTCATGGACTCGTCGAGTCCCCCCATCGACTCGGTGAGTTCATAAGAGTAGAAAACAGAAAAATGATTTTTTTTCAACAGTCTGCACAAAAAATCAACAGATAGAATATGTTTGTCTAATAATCATGCAAAGTTGAATTCCAATGTTATATTTCTATCTGCCATACATGGGGAACAATTTTTAACTTGAATGAAAGATAGAATAACATGCCTTGTTGTTGCTTATGATCCTTGAAACCTTGTGAGCCTAGCACCGCAAGTGTGATGCCTCAAAAGGTTCCCACAACACCAAATGCTTTTGGAATGACTTTAGAGAGAATACACACTTCTAAAATCGGCCTAGCTCTCTTATTTCTTATGTGTAGCCAATTTTGGTGCATAATATGTTCTTTATATGGTGTTGACACATCTAGGGTTACACCATGTAAACCGTAATGTTTCATGACTCTTCATTTCGATGACCCATGGGTTTGTAGCTCCCATGGCACATCCATGGAGCATCCTATGGGTGGAACCCAACTTGATAATCTATGGATCCTACATGTTCAGAAGTAGCAGTGACTTCATTGATTTCAACAAGTTTTTCTTCAAAGACATACTCTTTTCCCTTGAATAGAAAATCCATCTTGATGTTGCACATCTAATCATTGTGGTTGGAGACATCAAAGGTCACCTTGGACACTATCAAGAGTAAGGAGAAACTTGAGTGGTGGTCAGACGACGATGGAGCAAAAGCATCACCAGGAGTAGACATCTATAGAGAAGATAGAATAGTTTTAGTTAGATGACAATAATCCTTAATATTGTAACTTTTAATAAAAAATTAAGGCTAGGATCCACAATAACAATTGACAACTAAGAATAGGAATTTCATAATCTTATTGCGAGTTTATGAAGGTAGATAAAACCAATTTACCAATTTCGAACTACGAAATTCCTATATCTTTTGAGATCCATTGTGTCTATTATTGGCATGTTTAATATCAGATTCTATTCTTCTATTTGTGAATAGGATTTCCAAGGATCACAACCAAGATGTGAATAGCCATACAATATGCTTGGCACTATCGATGTTATTTATCATCTCATTTTAATATGCCGGTTAACCACACACGTTCCATTAATCAATGATAATTTTTGAGATGCCCATTATTAAGCTTTATAGTCACCCTTAGTGTGTTGTTTAACCACACACGCTCCACTAACTACTATAAAGTATAATGTGGTATTTTATGGATTAGCATACTTTTCATATTTTTCCTAAAGTAACTAAGAGTGGGATTTCTAAAAAAATGTTTAGTTACTTTTATAACATTAAAATTCTTAATTAGATTATGTTCTATCAAATCCATTCGACTAACGACCCTCCACCGTACAAGAGAGTGGTGGCTAAAAGTGGATACCTAATGATGGTCATTCTATAGGTCGCTTCCTTAAACTCCCCTTATAGTATGACTTCGTGAATGAGGCGTACTAGTGATTTGACTAACTTTGTCTTATACATACAATGTATATTAAGCCCTTAAAATATATATATATATATATATATATATATATATATATATATATATATGTATATATATATATATATATATATATATATAGACACACACACACATACACACACACACACATATATATATATATATATATATATATATAGGTGTATTTTAAATAATTTTAAAATACTAGGGATTTTACATTAATTATTAAAATTAATTAATATCTAATTAATCATTTACATATTTAAAAAAATTATATTAATCCATTAAATAATTAATCAAGTCAAAGATACATCTCATAATTTATAGGCATTTATTTAGTTATCAAATATATATACAAAATTGGATTTGGCATATATAAAATAGATAATTACCAAATAATAAGCATGCAAAACATATTAGCCAGATAAAAATAGAAAAAAAATCAAATTTATCAGATCTCACGTCATGAGCATGAACTCTCACATCGTGAGATACAAAAAAATTAAAAATATTTGTTTGTTCAATTCACTTATGTGTAATTAGTTGAAAGACAGTCATAGGCTCCGATACCACTGATGAAAACGTAAGTTACAACAATAATGCTCTAAGCAGAAAAATATTTAACAATTATTTGATAAGGGCACATACAACCTAAAGGGATCTATGTATTTGACATAAAGGCAACATACTATAAACTAATAAAATACAAAAACCCTAATGAAATCAGAATTCACAAAGGAAGATTACACACCTTTTAATTTGTTATAGTAAGCAAATCAGAAACCCTTCTTCAAAGATTTTGGAAGCAAGCACCAGAAATCTTGTGCCTCTGATGGTTCGATCCCAACCCTAGCGACTAGGAGGCTTGAAGAGAGAGGAGGTGGGAGACCAAATTTTCGACCTTAGCTCTTGGAAAGGTAGTGACCGAAATTTGAAGGATAATGGTGCTTGTTATAATGCAACTTGGAAACACTACATAACTCTTAATTGAACAAAATAATATTAATTCAAATTAGCAATTATCTAGCTTCCTATTTATCTGCAAGGAATATTCCCGATATGATGGAATACCCTAGAAACTATCCACCCCTTCAAAGGAAGGTTCTGGAACCTTTCTTGTTCAACTACTGAAAAATTGCACTTTAACCCTTGAAGTTTTAGTTAATCCAAATATTCCAAAATTAACTCTAACTAATTTCTAATTAAGTCTTAATTAAATATTTCGAATTCTAATAGTATATTATTTTCATAACATATTAATAAATTCATTTATTTTTATTTATAATAAATCAATAAATCAATCCCTCTCTCTAAAAGTCATTATATTTAATTACTAGGTTTAAGGGCAACCCAGAAGGACTTTGCTAATAATTCAAGTATATACTAATGAAGTTATTGGCTTAGACACCTAATCTAAAAAAAACATATATCCTATTAGGTTGCATGTGAACTTAAAAGTTAAGTTATTTTCTGCTACATGATTTTTGTAACCTATAAAACCTGGCAAACATATACTACCACACTTGCAAGTATAGTGAGAAGCCTCACCTGAGCAAAACAGCCACTACTAGAAAAAAAGGCCTTTTACGACGCTCATTGCGCGTCGTAAAACACTCAGACGACGCGCAAATGCGCGTCAAGGAAGGCCCTGTCATAAAGAGAGACGACGCGCATTTATGACATGCAATGCGTATCATTTAATCCGATGTCAAGAAAGGCCATGTCATAAAGGACGATGACACACATTTTTGCGTATCGTAATTTTTATTTTTTATTTTTAAAAAAAAATTGTTTATAGATTTACTATTTTTCAAATTAAATTTGCATTTCATGTCTCATAATAGAAATAAAATACCATATACAAAAAATACAATTCATTGAATAAAATTTAATGTCATACAATTCTATTTCTTACAATATATAAATTAAATTTACATTGTTATTAAGAGGTTTTCCCTAACAATATAACCTAATACTACATTGCTATAAAGGGGCACCTTCTTGTTTCAGTAACTCGTCGTTAAGCCGTCTGAAGAAGCTCTAAAACCCTTCATCATGTCTCTTAGCTTCAATATCAATCTCAACTCTTTATCAAGAACAACACGAAAATCCTACACAATAATCATGTCAGTTGTACAATACCAATTAATTGCAGGAGTCAATTATCTACTAGTAACAACGTTTAATTCCGTTATTGCCCTTGCAGCTTCAAAGATAACAGGTGGCAATCATTACTTAAATTAAAAAGTACCTAACTTGTGTAACAAATTAAAAGGCATTGGGCTCAAGAGGAACGAACGGTACCCCTTGTTAAACTGGTAACTAATTTGCTAACATCCAATTAGTCATTTTGTCTTATCTGAAAATATATAAAATTAATTAAATTAATGGGACAAATGTCAACAATTATCACATTAAATGTGCATGGTCATTTTGGTCATTTTTGTGATTAAGCCTTTAGGCTTTAGTTATACCTGGTGGAGCTAAACAAGTGCATGAAACTGTACAAGTGCATCCCTTGATTGAACAACTTCTTGCACCTCATTGTTCCATCTTTTCAGAATCTCTGGATTTGTCTAAGATACAACAACAAATACAATATAATTAGGAATTCTGTTAAAAGAATATCATTAAAGATAACAATGCTAATGATTGGTTATACCTGGGATGCCACTGACTAAATCTACACTAGCAACTACATGATTTTTGTCAACAATAGAATCAAGAATTTAGTTTTTCGTACCTTAATCATCAAATCAAAGTAACCGTTAGAATTTGGATCTGATATTAGGGTGTATCTGAAAATAAACATTCATCAAAATTAATAAAAAGTAAAAAACTATCTCCAAATACAACATATTGCATGACATTTTAAGATGAAAACGGTTAAGAATGGAAATTATGATATCAAATAATTGAAGGAAGTCGTAATACCACATTAGCTACAGAGAGAGAGGGAAAAAAACTATAAATGGGCCAAAACCGTAGGGACCAGAACTGTTGCAGGCACAAAAATTGTACAAGGACCAAAAATTTAGGGACCAAAACTATTACCTATTTTGTTGTTTCCTGTTTCTGAGAACATAAGATGCTGATTCCGATCCGGATTTTCTGTCACATTTGGAGGATTTAGTGATTCCAATGCAACTCATTTGTCCGCTACGAACCACAAGAAGCATTTTAGCTGTTGAAGTGACTTGTCATAAGCAGGATCAAAACAAAACATCTGCAACAATAACTTCTTGTTTTAAATATTCACCAAATGTCTTAAATACCCTTTGATAATGATGCATTTATGCATTAAAAATTATAAATTTCTATCAAAAAGTATCCAAACTTTTATTTAATTCATGTACCTCTTTATCCATGAAGTCTTGGAGAAGAGTATGCTCCAATTCTTTTGTTGTTTCCTCCTTATCACACCAGAATCGCCTATATTCATTATCATTAAAAAAGAAGATGAAATACAAATAATTTTAGATTTGTATAAAAAAATTAAAATAAAAACATACCACTTTCACTAATTTTTTTATGCGATACAACAAATTTATAAGAAATTAAAGAATAAAGGTTTATTATATAAAATAAATATAATATTCATATTATAATTTATACCTATAATTCAATAGTAGAACTTCCACCACGAGCACAAAGTTCTGCTTTCGAGCGTTCCAGTTGTTGACGCATTTTTAACATGTCACTAGACACCGGATCCCTATTCACTTATTAAATTGTTTAAAAAAGTAATGATTTATTTGTGTATTATATATAACATCTCATTGTAATACTTTTTCTATAATAAGCAAATAAATGAAAGAAGGTTGCTATTTCTAGCATATAACTCAAACTTACCACAAGCTTATTCTATATATTTCGAGCCCTGTTTGCATACTTTAAATTGTTGAGAGTCTCCTAAGCATTTATATTAGCAGGACTAACACAAGCTGAAATTAGGAAAAATTATATGTTTACTTAGTACCAAAGATTTTAAATAATAAACAGATTTATAATTATAAATAATAAAAATACTATAAATTATATATGTTACCTATCATAACAGTTCTGCTGTTCCCACCAAGTGAGTCCTGTCAATTTGGTAAAACATATTTTGATTAAACTAAAAGCAATAAACCGATTTGCATTAAAAAGATAGTTAATTAATAATGGCCAACCAGCAAGAGGTAAGTAAGTTTACTAACTCATGACCAAGGGCACTTATGACATTTCCAAGTGCAAGAAGCCCCTTATAAATATGAACTCATGTTAACAAATCAAGTTATCAGGCAGGTTATTTCCTTTTTCCAATACTGAGGATGAGGGCATTTATGTCTTTTGTGTGAGACAAAAGCTGCAACTTTTGTCCACTCGGTCTTGGTTTCGGTCCTGGCCGTAAGCTAGAAAAGTAGCATTATATCCTTGAAACACACCCTCAACAAGAGGAGAAACACAATCTTCAAACATGGAGGATGATGGGGAACCAAAGCTTCCATAGACATGATCGAAAGTGAAGGAATCCGTACCAAGTTGCACCTGCAAAAAAAACAAAGATTAATCAATTTCTCGATCATCAGAATTGATACTGAGATCTACCAAATCTTAGGTAACAAAACTCAAACATGGTTTAGACTAAAATCAAGGATCGATTAAATAAAAATTAAAAACCCAAATTAGATGTGTAGAATCCATTACAACCAAGTGAGGAATTCAGTAATCTTTACAGCATTGAAGCTTCTCATCTCCGATATGAAGACGACATAATATTAATTCATTTTTCTTGTGAACCTTGTCCAGATGATTTTGATAGTATCTTTACTGCCACATCCATCCCATTGTCTAGAACGCCCTACAATTATGACGTGATATTATTTATTTTATAAAACTGAAATAACCAAGCCAGAAGTTGGCTGGGCACAAAACTACGTACAAAGGAGTTAGAGCTCTACACAGAAGAGCTAAATAACCAAGCATTTCACTCAATTTTATATTTACTAAACCTACTACTAATCTAATTAAAAGCTACTGCATCCTTACATGATCAAACACAACATCACAAATTCCCTTTTTGCCCTTAAAGAAAGCCTTGATTCTAACTTTCCTAATATCCGGTGGTTTTGAGTACATCAAGAAGCTAATCCGAATAGTCACAGATAGTTTAAAGAGTCAACTTTATCTATGATATGAAGCATTGTAGCTAGAGCTAACACCGATGGTTGATAACCCCCAGATCTTGAATCTTAACTTCAAAGAAAATAAACAAAAGCATGATGAATGGAATAAATAACTTTGTGATCTGATATGAATTTTGAATGTTATTTAGTCAAAGTTAAAGAAATATTTTACTTAGACCAATGAATTACCATAGAACAGGGACTCGATTTTCAGAGGAAAAAGAAAAGACATAAAAACTATATATACACATCTAGAACTCGATTTCAGCCTCAAACAGTTCTAGAAGAACTACATTTACGCATCTAGAACGCGATTTTCAGATGAAAAGGAAATGGAAACCTTACCTGCAGAAGTTGGAGGATGCGGAAGCATGAATGGAGAAGTTATCGGAGGTAGAGGGGAAGCCGACGACGGAGGCGGTGCAAATTTGAGGGTGGCGACGACGCTGAAGGGAGGGACGCAGAAGTCTCGGCAATAGGAAAGTTGCACCTAATTCCAAAATTAACAAAATTCCAAATGTAAATCAACCCAAAATCAGGAAAAATGAAGAGTTAAATGACACTTCTCGATCAATTGAACCCTAATAGTTATAGAATCTGAAGATCTAGGGTTAAAAGTGTGATGAAGGATTGAAGGGGAATTGTGAATTCATACCAACAACCTTGACTCTCGATTCAGTATAGGGAATAAACCATAAAAGAGCTATCAAATAACCCTTGGAGTGAAATTAAAGAAACCCTGAAGATTTTAGTGGATGGATGAACAACGATTTTAGTGAAGAGATGAAGAGCCGGGGAAGGGACGAAATCGATTTCTAACTGAAAAGAAAAATCTAATTGAATAGATAAACCTATTAAGGTAGCAGCCAGGGAGGTAAGACGGGACGCAATCACAGGTGTGGTGGAAGAGTCACATTCGTAGTCATCAGTGCGATGGAGGAGTCGCACACCTAATTGAGAGTGAAACGATCCTGTTATAAGTATTAGCTTATCGTTTATCGATTTGTAATGAGGAAGGCCTCACATCGCCGGAGGAGAAGTGACCAAAGGCGAAGCAAGGTGAATCGTCCATTGTTTCAGAGCTAAGAGAGATGCAAGAGTGTCTTCGTTCATGAAAAAAGCCCTAGTTAAAATGGTCACAACTATTTTGTGGAATTTAGTATTTGGTGATGTTTTGGGATTTTGTTGTGCGAGAAAAGAGGAGTAGTTATGATATTAGGGTTTTTTGGGTATTGATCAGTGAGGAGAGGGAAGAACGATGGAAATAATGCATAGGATGAACGAGATGTTTGATGATACTGATAAGAAGGAGATCGAGTAGAGATTGATGATACTGAAGATGAAGATGAGGGACCTAGGGCTTTTTCTTGCTAAGTAGAAGAGGCGGGGGGGATTAATTTTTGGGATTCAATAGGCGGGGATAATTTTTGTCGATTTCATTTCCCGCCTAAAACGCGTATTTCACTTAAAAATTATAAAGCGACACATTTACATGACACACATTTTATGAAAGGCGCCCTCCGCATTTCTTTTTTTTCTTTTCTGACACTAATTTTAGGGCGCGCACAAATGCATGCCCTCTATCCTTCAAATTTTTCAAAATTGACATCATCTTTTAGGGCACTTACAAATAAGCGTCGTCTATCAGCGAGTGTCATTGTTTGCGCGTCATTAAAGGGTTGTTTTCTTGTAGTGAGCAGAACCTGAATAGCATTCCCAACAACATAACAACTAATCCAAGCTACCTAATGCCAAACCAAGACTATCCCTTACCTAAATACCTACTTCTACCCAAGTTTGACCAAAAGTCAGACTGGTTAAAAAGTCAACGGTCCGACTCTACGGTCGGTATTGCACATACCTACGCTCAGTGTACAGACAGCTACACATAGCGTAGACCCAAAAGTCCGAAAACTATATTAAGCTCTTAATACAGAAAGCTAGCCCGTAAAACTTTCAGATATGGACCCTTACAATGTGTTAACAGATAAAGTTTCCAACTTTACCTATTAAGACACTCCAATCAAGAAAGATCTAAACTTTATGCACCAATACGAAAAAAAAATTCTAACACAACTTGCATGGCTTAATGAACAAGCACCAAAGCACAACTTTCCAAATCTAACAAGTCCAAGAGTGTTCCATATGGCTCAAAAGGTGGTTGAGTTCTATCAACTCCCAAACCAGAACAATAAGGCACAAAAAGTAATAAAAATCACCAACAACATGATAAAAGAAATCAATAAGCAAGTTAGAAGCTTTTTACTCACAATGTTCCAGAAATGAAGAAAACTTGGTGGATTTATACTTAAATCCTTCTTACATACACTTTACAAACACCTTGTGTAACGTCCCAAAAATCCGTACCAAAATTTTTTCTTTAAATCGTTACAAAAACCATGTTTATAAAAACATATCATAAAGCATAACATAATTCAAAGTATTAATTCCAAAACATAATTTCATTATTAGGGCAAAACATCCCAGGCTGACTAATCAATGGTGTGTGCCATGCGATCACCCCGGGCTCTTCCCTCCGCTATCGGAAGTACCTGAAACCAAAACTGAAAATCGGAAGCACGAAGCTTAGTGAGTTCCACCAACCTACCACATACCCTGCATAAAAACATAAAAGATATAATGGGCCACGCCCGCTATTTCGGGCCTTGCGCCTACCTCGGGCCTCGCCCGCTACAACGGCCTCGCCTGGCTTCGAACCCCGCTCGGATACAGATCTGTTTCTCTTAGGCCCTACCTGTCTTTGGGCCCCGCCCGCTAACCAAATACTACAATTAGCATATAACACATAACTGAACATACCCTACTGTAATCCTGTCCTTAGGCCACGCTTGTCTTGGGCCTCGCCCCTATCTTGTCACTAGTGAGTCATGGAACCCCGTCCAAGCTCCTACGGTAAGTGAGATACGGGCCCACGCCCATACTCACTCCATACATATCTCGGGCCTCACCCATGCTCTGCTACTAATGAGATATAGAACACCATCCATACCCTGCGATTGGTGAGATACGGGACCTCGCCTACACTCACCTTCCTACCAGGCACATACATGCATCACACAGACAAGTATACTCTATCATGCAAACCATTCCTTGGGCACTTGCCCGACATTGGACCTTGGTCCTGAATATTATACAAGCAAACAGTGCCTAGCGCTAACCCCCGGGTCTTCCTACTCATACCTACATGGGCCGGCATTATGGCCTTAGACCCATTCACACAAAAGGGAAACTCACATGCACTACTGAACTTGATGATAACCCTCTGGCTACTATCCAACAATTCTCTAGACCGCTGCTCCACTAGCTCCCCGAGCTACCAAAATCAATATACATAACACTTAGATCCAAACAGAACTTCTAGAAGTTGTCTAATTCCACTCTTGCCAAAGTCAAATTCCTGGTCAAATTCAACCCTCTTGATTGACTCTACTTGTCGACTCACCCCAAGACTCGTCGAGTCCATGAATTCAGAAACTCCCATAAAACGACTCAACTCGCCGAGTCACCCCAAGACTTGTCGAGTTCAACGATCTCTGAGTCTCATCATGCCCAACTCACTGAGTCACCACTGAACTCACCGATATAAGTCTTAACCCGGAATGGTTGAGGTTATACGATCCAACTCATCGAGTCCAAGAACAGACTCGCCGATTCCATGCCATTATTCAACAGACTCATCGAGTTGTTCTTCCAACTCGTCGAGTTCCTGCTTATCTTCATACAACTCGCCGAGTCTACCCATGTGACTCGCCGAGTAACTTCAGTTGTTAATCCATACAGTGGATTTTCGAGCCATGCAGGGGCTCCAACTCATAGATCCACCCGTCCAAAGTCCATTCCTCACGTAAAGTTGCAAACTTTACGTGAAACCAAGGACTATAGGCTTAAAACACTCTAGGGCTAGGATTCGGTATTCTGGGTGAGAGAGACTATATAGGAACCCTAGGGAAGAGAATGAGACATTTAAATAGGGCACCAAGTCCAGAACTTAGGGTTTTCCCAATGCAGACCAAACACGTCGACTCCACTCTCCGACTCATCGAGTCGGTCACTTACTCTTCGACCCGGATCCCGCTCGGACTCGTCGAGTTCCACCCTGGACTCGACGAGTTGACCCCTTTGACCTAGGGTTTTCCTTTCCTTTCTTGGTCTTTCTTATTATGGGTGTTACAACTCTCCCCCACTTAAACTAAACTTCATCCTCGAAGTTTCTTTACGACCAATCGCCCTGCAATCTGCTGCCAACACTCTGGTTGAGAAAACGTAACACCTGCTGACTACCTCTGCTGGCCTTTCGCCCGGTCATTCTGACTAACATTAATCCTTGCGGATAATATTCTCGGGTTTACCCTAACCCTAACCGTCCTGGAAACATAACTTAGTCAACTGACAATCCTTCTGGTACTCCCCCAGTACTTACGCTGGACACCATAGGGGTTCACCCCCTTTTCCTTGTGTGTTTTCTGGCCTCCCCAAGGAAACATTCCATAACCAACTACTTCCTCTGTCACTGTGAAGGTCCTATCCTTCACCAACTCCATTACTCCCGCTACTTCCAGTACGGGTCATTACTGCCAGTATCCACCGGAAACTTCTCACTACTATAACTTAGTATTTAGCACCCCTCCCAGCGAATGGTTCGGATAATCCTTCGAGTAAAAGATTCATCCCCGCAATGGTTAGACTCAGATGAGAGCTGCGCAACAGGGTGAAACCCTTCTCTTCGAGATTATCCAACCTGTTGTGATGTGCATAGCACCCTTCGATCAACTAACTGTATTCCACCTTAGTCTGCTTACCATCACTGCCACTGACTAAAAATTCTTGTTGTCCCTTATCCACCTTCCGGATGAACTGAGACCACTATGGTCCCTACTGATATATCAATATCTGGATTACCGGCTCCCATCGGTCGCTAGCCCCAACACAAACTTCTAGTCGCTCCCAGCGACTTCCGAGGAAACTTAGGCTACCTAATATTGCCCCCTCTACTCTGCCACTCTGGCGCTACAAGTCCTGGGATCCTCGATCCCCCTAACTCGACCTTAAGGTCCTTACCAGCTCCCACCTGTGCTACTATAACTCACGGGCCTCGCCCACGGGTCTCACCCGACTATACTACTGAGCAACCCTGCTCTCAGGTCTCACCTATACTGCTACTCTCATACGAGTCTCACCCACGGGTCTCACCCAACTATACTATTGAGCAACCCTGCTCTCAGGTCTCACCTATACTGCTACTCACATACGGGCCTCGTCTAAAATCCGATAACTAGGAGATATGGGCCTCCGCCCACACTCCGCTAAATATGTTGCTAGGGAATGCTACGGCTTACCCGTAGTCTTGCAACACCTTCCATACTCACTGGTTGCTAGTGAATGCTACGGCCTACCCGTAGTCTTACAACACTTTCCACCTCTGGCTTCCTGACGAAAAATGTTGCGGCTCTCCCACCGCTCTACCATGCTCTACATGTTTTCCCTGCCACTGACTACTAACACGAAATCATCATATGCTAACCATTCTCAAAATCCTCATTCCAACTTTCTTGAGTCCTACAGGCGACCCTCCAACCTGAATTCCCAACCAGATACTAACCATCTCGATTACATGAACAAACTGTTGGGAAGTCTGTCAAATTCCTAATGCTGAACTCCTTAACCCATCAATCGGTGTGCTACTTCTTTTCCTTCTCAAAGGTCGTGTACTCATTCTGGATCTGTGTGCTCTTACCCTTGTACACTCGGAGGATTCTCCCCCACTTTGATCTTGCTTATACCTCACTGCTCAATGCTTGAGAAGAATTCCTAATCTTCTCTGCTATACCGTAATCAATCTGCTGAAGAACCAAGCTTGCCATAGCTAGGGGTCTACCCAATCTATCACTCAATAACACCTTTTCTGAATCCAGTGGGTCACTACTGAGTTCCACACGAGCATGTTATAGTTACTGCATCCTATGTAACCTGCTTCCCTAAGGCACCACCCCCTTAACTACCACTTTATTATCCAAGGCATGCATATAGCATATAACTAAATCGCAAGCAATCCGCTCAATTATAAAATACTTATACCACAAACGATGCAGGACCATAACAATATAATCATGAATGAAGGAAACAGAAAACGAAAGTCGCATACCTGCGACGTCCGGCACTGGTCACATCTCCATGGTAGTCATCTGAAAAACCATGCCTCCTACCGCAGGCGCCTCTGCTTGGCCCTGACGGCCATCTATGATCCTTAAAGTTGCAGGGGCAGGTTCCATCACCCGTCCTGCCGAAAACAAACTGGGGCACTGGGCCTTCTTGTGGCCCCGCTGACTGCAGTGGAAACATATCAAGTCTGATCCATGTGTGGTGGTAGCAGTACAATCCCTGCTATGATGACCAGTCCAGTCGCACTTGAACCAGCCCGAACTCCACCACTACCACTCCTACACGCACCCTCGTGCATCCGGCTGCACCTCCCGCATCGGCTACGGTTCTAGTAATCCCTCGATCTCGAACCTGTGGCTACCTGAACATCATCTGGCTTTGTCTTCCGGATCTGTTTCAAATCAATCTCCCTTTCTCTAGCCCGAGAAATCATATCTTCCAGCGTCCTACAGCCGGACCTTCTCACGAACTCCCTGATGTCAGCCCTCAACATCTCGTGATATCGGGCCTTCTTCATCTCCTCGTCTGCGACATACTGTGGCACAAGGAGGGCCCTCTCTCTGAACTTGGTGGTGATCTCCGCCACAGTCTCAGTAGTTTGTGTCAAATCTTGAAACTCCCGTGCCAGCTGTTGCACCTCAATAATCGGCGAAAACTCAGCCCTGAACCTGGATGAGAAATCGCTCCATGTCATCGTGTTCAACGCGACATCATCACCAATCGCGTGACCAACCTCCTCCCACCAATCCCATGCTCTGTCCTTCAGAAGATAGGAGGCGAGTCTGACCTTGTCCCCCTTGGGACACCATCTCGTACGGAATGCGTTAGCAACATCGGCCAACCACCTGCTGCTGGCAATGGGGTCCCTAGCCCCATGATAATCTGGCGCTCCGCAAGCTCTAAACTCCCGGAATGTCATAGTACGCACTCCCATCAAATCCATTATCTCGGTACGAAAGGCTCCCAGCCTCTCATCCAAGATCTCCAGTATACCCTCCTTGACCTTGCCAAAGATCACAGGAGTCTGATCTAAGATACTGCGCGTAACTTCAGCTGATATCAACTCCCTCATCCGCTCCTCGAGCTGCTCGGCCCCTGAACCCGGGCTTGATCCTTCTTCGGCGCCTGATCTGCCCACTGGTCTTTCTCGCAATGTCACCATGTTGGAAACATATCACAATAACTATCAGAATACTCATCATTGTTGAGGGATCATACACACGCACTACAAGTTTCCCGGTCTCATCTTGGCATTTCTCGAATCGAGTATAGATCCTCTGCTTTCAGTAGTACGGGCCCATACTACCTTCCACATCTATCCGTACTTTCCTCAAGAACTGCTTCGACTCCACCAGGTTCCTTTATCTACTACTACAGGTCCCCGCACTAACTAATTCTAGGCTTACCCTAGGGAAACCTCTAACTCAACTCAAACCATCACATGTGACAAGGCTCAGATAATCCTTCGAGTAGAAGACTCGTCCCTACAATGGTTGGACTCAGACAAGAGCTGCGCAAAAGGGCCAAATCTAGCACTCAGAGATTATTCAACTCTGATCACATGTGATGTGACGTATTCACCTAATGGCTAACTCTCATCACTCAGAATCCCACAATGCACAAAGCAAGCATCATTCGGACAAGGGAAAAATCTAACCATAACATACTCAAGCAATCATAATCTCATAACAAGAATCTGTATTAGCATGCAACATAATCTCATATACTCAGGCATAACCTAAACAGGCTACCCTACTACTGTCTAACCAGAACTATCATGCAGCTCAAAGTACATATAACAGGCACATAAGGCATCCTCCCTAGATCCTTAGTCCTAACCTAGCATGCTGTTCTACCAACTGATAAACATAACATAAACTTATATGGGTACTTTTGGGTACTTACTTGAGCTTGGATGATTGCATGCACCACACCCTTTTCTCTTATCAAAGTTCTTTTTCTTTCTGAATTCTTTTCACTTTTCTAAAACTGTTTCCTTTCTAGAAACTCTTTTTACAAAACTGTCTTTTCAATTTGAAAACTTTTAGACCAATCCCTTAGGTTAAGTTCAGACACACCCGAGAGTATGTCTGAATCCCTCAAACGAAGGCTCTGATACCAACTTGTAACGTCCCAAAAATCCGTACCAAAAAAATTTCTTTAAATCGTTACAAAAACCATGTTTATAAAAACATATCATAAATCATAACATAATTCAGAGTATTAATTCCAAAACATAATTTCATTATCAGAGTAAAACATCCCAGGCTGACTAATCAATGGTGTGTGCCATGGAATCACCCCGAAGTACCTGAAACCAAAACTGAAAACCATAAGCACAAAGCTTAGTGAGTTCCCCCAACATACCACATACCCTGCATAAACACATATAGCATATACTGGGCCACACCCGCTATTTCGGGCCTCGCCCCCTATCTCTGGCCTCGCCCGCTACAACGGCCCCGCCGCTCCAGGCCCGGCCTGGCTTCAAGCCCCACTCGGATACAAATCTGTTTCTCTTAGGCCATGCCTGTCTCTGGGCCCTGCCAGCTAACCACATAATACCATTAGCATATAACACATAACTGAACATACCGTACTGTAATCCTGTCCTTAGGCCTCGCCTGTCTTGGGCCTCGCCCCTATCTTGTCACTAGTGAGTCATGGAACCCCGTCCAAGCTCCTACGGTAAGTGAGATACGGGACCACACCCACACTCACTCCATACCTATCTCGGGCCTCGCCCATGCTCTGTTACTAATGAGATATGGAACACCGTCCATACTCTGCTATTGGTGAGATACAGGACCTCGCCCACACTCACCTTCCTACCAGGCACATACATGCATCACACAGACAACAAGTATACTCTATCATGCAAACCATTCTTTAGGCACCCGCCCGACATTGGACCTTGATCCTGAATATTATACAAGCAAACAGTGCCTAGGGCTAACCCTCAAGTCTTCCTACTCATAACTACATGGGCCGGCATTGTGGCCTTAGACCCATTCACACAAAAGGGAAACTCACATGCACTACTGAACTTGCTGATAACCCTCTGGCTACTATCCGACAATTCTCTGAACCGCTGCTCCACTAGCTCCCCGAGCTACCAATATCAATATACATAACACTTAGATCCAAACAGAACTTCTAGAAGCCGTCTAAGTCCACTCTTGCAAAAGTCAAATTCCTGGTCAAAGTCAACCCTCTTGACTGACTCTACTCGCCGAGTCACCCCAAGACTCGTCGAGTCCATGAATTCAGAAACTCCCATAAAACGACTCAACTCGCCGAGTCACCCCAAGACTCGTCGAGTTCAACGATCTCTAAGTCTCATCCTGCCCGACTCACTAAGTCACCACTCAACTCACCGATCTAAGTCTTAACCCAGAAAGGTTGAGATTTTGCGGTCCAACTCGTCGAGTCCAAGAACAGACTCGTCAAGTCCATGGCAATATTCAATAGACTCACTGAGTTGTTCTTCCAACTCGTTGAGTTCCTGCCTATCTTCATATAACTCGCCAGGTCTACCCATGTCACTCGCCGAGTAACTTCAGTTCTTAATCGATACAGTGGCTTTTAGAGTCATGCAACGGATCCAACTCACAGATCCACCCTTCCAAAGTCCGTTCCTCATGTAAAGTTGCAAACTTTACATGAAACCAAGGACTATAGGCTTAAAACACTCTAGGGATATGGTTCGGTATTCTAGGTGAGAGAGACTGTATAGGAACCCTAGGGAAGAGAATGAGACGTTTAAATAGGGCACCAAGTCCCGAACTTAGGGTTTTCCCAATCCAGACCAGACTCGTCGAGTCCACTCTCCGACTCGTCTAGTCGATCACTTACTCTTCAACCCGGATGCCCGCTCGGACTCGTCGAGTTCCACCCTGGACTCGACGAGTTGACCCGTTTCACTTAGGGTTTTCCTTTCCTTTCTTGGTCTTTCTGATTATGGGTGTTACACCTTGTCTTCAAGATCCAACCACCAAATGAAGAAGATAAGCTCACAAAAGGTATCGAGGCTCAAAAAAAGCAAGATGGTGTTAAGGTTTCTAATGGAATGATCTTAGGTGATGGAGGTTGCTCATGGGAAGGATCCTAAGAAGTTAGATCCCTTAAATATGGCTTAAAACCGTAGAATTAGGCTTTTGATCTGTAGCAGCCACACCCAGTGTAACATAACCTATGCCCAACGTAGGTCATTAAACTCGCATCCAAAATTTTGCACCTATACCTAATGTATTTTTCCTATGCTCAACGTACAGCAAAATTCTCAATTTCCAATTCAAATTTAAACATCCATAACTTTTCATTTCAACTTCATTTTCGGAATTCTTTGTATGCACTGAAAGGTATTACGAACCACACTATTCTATCAAATTATTAATTTACTAAAAGCATTTCAAAATAAAATCCATAATTCATGTAAGAAGCCTAAAATATAAACTTTCCAATTTTACCCTTTTACTTAAACGCACAAATCGAGGGCTTTTATCACTTAGTCCAACATTATCAACATCTGAAAGGGTTTAAACTCTTTAAAACTCAAAACCTTCACTTCCTCAAACTCTGGCCCGATGTCCAGAATTTAGCACATCACTAAAACTAGTTGTTACAAGGTTAACTTATATATATATATATATATATATATATATATATATATATATCCATCTCCGATATGAACCCAAATTTGATAGGAACCGTGACGAGTATCCTCCACCAATCATTTTATCAGTGACACAAACACCAAACCCATTTATTTGGTCATCATGCGTTCGAACGCGGCACACGTGCATTGAACGTAATACGGACTTGAGGGAATAATCATGTGCAACGAATATCCATGGAACGTAATTTAAATGGGTTTTCCTTTTCTTTTTCATTTATTTTGGTTTTTTTCGTTTCTTTTTCGTTAAAAAACATTTGCTTAAATAGCTATATGCTCGGTTTTAATGTTATTATATTTTTTTCGTTTTTCTTTTTTTAATTCTTTTTTCCTTGTTTTTTCGTTTTTTTAATATATTTACTACATACTTGAAGATAGTAGGGTTTTTTTTTTATTTTTGTTAAACTAAATATCATTTAGAGTTTTAATGTTTAACAATTAGAAAATTTTAAATAAGAAGAATATTAATGATCATAATATTTTCCATTCATACTTTTTTAGAATCATATTATTTTTGGATTATAAAACTTTGAATCATATCGATATTATGCATCATACATTTTTGGATCATATTAATTTGGATCATAATATATTGAATTAAATAAAGTTTTTGTTCAATACAACATTTTGATCATTATAATTTTTCAATCATTTAATTCTGAATCATAAAAAATATAATAATTAAGGATAATTTAATATTTGAATCAAAATATTTTTATATTAAAACAAGTTAAGGATCATAAACATACTGAATCATAAAAATTTTTAATCATAAATATTTTGAATCATCTCTATTTGCATCATATTATGTTCAACGTTTTTTTAAAAAACTTCTAACAACCCAAATTTCCAAATAAAATTTTCATCTTTAATTAATCAAAACATTCCCATAAAATATGAAATATCAATGAAAATTGTTTTGAAAATCCATAATATCAACATTTTATTTCAAATATCAGAGTGTCCCCATATAAAATGTCGGAGAGTGCACGTCGCACCGTCAAACCTTTCCCTTAGGCTCTGAAGTACTTGAAAGAATCAACAAACTATAAGTTAATGCTTAGTGAGTTCCCCAGAGCATACCCCACTTAATCCACATAACCATATAATCCATATCAATCACATAAGCAACATAAGCCATCCATTATAAACATATAAGGATGTCATGGAAACCCTTGAAGGTCTTACTTTCGGGTGCCACTAGAACCTCCTTGTGTTCTTAACCCACTGACATGGGAACCCCCGCATGGTCTTAATTGCCTGCCATGGGAACCCCCCCCCCCCCCCCCCCACACACACACACACATAGTCTTAATGGCCTAGCATAGGAACCCCTACATGGTCTTAAGTGCCTGCCATGGAACCCCCCCCCCCCCCACATGGTCTTAAATGTCTGTCAAGGAAACCCCCACAGAATGCCATCGGAACCCCTGCATGGTCATAGTCTACTGCCATGGGAACCCCCCGAGGTCTTTGTAACGACTTGAATTTTCAAAACAATTTTTCATTTTTAAAACATAAAATATCTCATAAAGTAATCACAAACTCAAGTGTATCAAATGGTATCTCAGTAAAACATATCCCAAAATCTCAAATACATAATACATAATACTCTATGAGTGTGTACAGATCATGTCGGCGCCTTCCTGCGATCCTCGCTTGTACCTGAAACACATATCACATAACACGGTAAGCATATATGCTTAGTGAGTTCCCCAAAATACCACATACAGCACATAAGCCACTCGAGACTATAACTCGGTATGACCCTCCGGTCAATGTGTCTTAGCGAGACCCTCCAGTCTCATAGCTCGTTGGACCCTCCGGTCCATTCTATCTCGTTGGACCCTCCGGTTTGGTATAATCGAGGACACTCTGGCCTCATAAGTCGTTGGACCCTCTGGTCCAGTATACATAACACATAGCATACATTTAACACAATGCACATAATCTTATACATATAACACATAAGACCCTCTGGTCTGCACACAGATACCACTCTAGGTAATGTATAGTGAGAAGACTCACCTCGTATGATGTCTAGTATACTCTCGTTCTCGATACCCCCGATCTAGCCTCCTCCTATCAAAATGATAATATCTAAAATCAATACTCTCTTTACGTTCTCATCTCTAAAGGATAGGTAGAAGACCATTCTACCCTTCCATGACCTCTCTTGAATCAGTTTGACCAGAGTCGTCGAGTGCACTCGGGTGACTCAACGAGTCCTAGCGTGTCCTTTGAATCCTCCAAAGGCCTTACTCGATGCGTCAAGTTAACCTTTCACTCGACGGGTTACCACTGATCACGAGTCACGGGGCAACCCGATCCGACTCGTCGAGTCCTCTTATGCACTCGGCGAGTTTCGTTCATGGCAATACTTATCTGACCTTCTGAGGTTAGATCTGATTCTCTAACTTAAAGATCTGACATTCTAACTGTTGGATTAATGTCTAAGTCCATAACTATAATTGGTAAGACTTGACCCGACCCGACATGGTCCATTTGGGTTGCATGGCATCATGCACTTGGATAGACTAAAATGAGAGAAATAAGACACTTATGGTTATTAATATATTATAAGTTCTGGTATATTAATAATAAGAATAATAAGATTATTTAACTGGTATTGATCAAGATTTAATCTAGGATTAATTAAGTGATCAAAAGAAGACTAATTAAATATATGGGTTGATTGTGCAAATCATCCATACTTATATAGTGGGCTAATGCTCCATGGATTATCTAGTTGGGCTAAAACCCATATGATGCTCCATGGATGTTGCATGGTGTTTTTGTACCCATGGATCATGGAAATGAAAGGCCATGTCAATTAGGGTTTACATGGTGTAACCCTAACTATATATGCATCTTATTCTTGACCAAAATCGGTAACTAGTGTGTGTAATAGAAGGGCTAGCCGATTTTCATGAAGTGTATAATTCTCTCAAGTTATTCCAAGTGTATTTGGTGTTGTGTGAACCATTTGAGGTGTCACACTTGGGGCACTAGGCACTCAAGCTTCATGAAGACATTCTACATCAAAGAGGTATGTATTCTATCTTGTTATATTCATTGTTTTGTATGCTAGATTAGGATAATACCTTGGATGTTCAGATTTGCATGTATAATACAGAAAACACAGATCCAAGGTATTTAGGGTTGCATATACACTTAGGAGTGTTAGAATGCTAAAAATCCAACAGTGGTATCAGAGCCACGGGTTGTTTTCTGTTATATTGATGCAAATATTTTAATTTCAAAGTTGAAAAAAAAAGGAAAAAAAAACTTGAAGTTTGTCATTTTAAGATAATTACTTTTTCTTGTGAAAAACTAATTATTGGTAAAATTTGAATAATTTTCTTTATGAGTTGAATTAGGTCAAATTTAATAAAAGATAAAATGATATGATTATTTTATTAGTTTTAAAAGTTTGATCTAAAGAGTTTTATTTTTTGAAACCTCCATAAGTTATGGATATGAAAAGGTTTTAAAAAAAAAATTTATTTAAAGTTTTTATGGAGTTACAAAATTTGGTGTTAATGTTTTAAAGGATTCCATAACTTAAGAATAAGTTATGGATCACCAAAAGTTTTTTGTGTTACGTTGTTTTATGAGTGAATTTAGATTAATGAATAAAATTATGTGATAGTTGGTTTTAACCCAAATTAATCTAAAAGAAGTTCATAAAATGTTTTTATGTAACTTATAAGTCACATTTATGAATCTTAAAACTCATAAAAGTTGCCATAGGTTACAAAATGAAGAGTCTTTTTCCTCATTAAATTGTTTTATGACTCCATTACTTGTCCTCAAGTTATGGATGTTCAAGAGTCACTTCATTAAAGTTTTTAAAACTTTAATTAAACTCATAAGTTATGAATAGTTTCAAAACTTGCCCTCAAGTTTTGGAATTTGTAAAGTTTTCCCCATGAACACTTTAATTCCAAGTTAGCCCTTAAAATATTAAAAGTTAAAATTCAACCCTTATACTTTATAATATTATAAGTTAATAATATATATATATATATATATATATATATATATATATATGTATGTATAAGAGTAAAGTCAGTCTTACCATTAGTAGGCCTCATTCACGAAGTCGGTCTATAAGGGGGGTATAAGGTTACTGTCTATAAAATGACAGTTTAATGGGTGTCCACTCTCACCCACCGCTTCCTTGACCGGTGGAGGGTCGTTAGTCGAACGGGTAGGACAACGACTAGAATTCTCCCTTCATTAAAATTATTAATGATAAATACTAAGTAACTAAACTCTTATAAATACCCAATCTTAGTTACTTAGGAAAATGTGAATAAGGTGCTAATCCATGAAATTACACTTTGCACTTTGTTTAAGTCGGTTAGTGGAGCGTGTGTGGTTAACCGGCACACTAACTCGTATTTAACAAGGTAGGAAAAGGGTAACTTAATGTTTATCATAGTATCGATGGAGTGTGTGTGGTTAACCGGCACATCGATTGAGCGGTAAACACTTAAGGGTACCAAGTAATTTGCATGGTTACTTCACACCTTGTTTTGTGATCCTCGACATCCCAGTAACAAAACCTGAAGGGCACACTCAAGATTGAAACATGCCATTGAAAAGTTCAATGAATCTCAAAGATCTAGGAGTTTCAAAAACCAATTAAAACCTAATAATACATTTCGTTTATCTTGGTGGAAATTGGTGAATCGTCAGTCACCTACCTTTGAATATTTTATAGCTTGGATTACGGCATCCCTCTTCTAAGTTATAAAATAGTTTGTTGGGTCCTGGCCTTAATATTTCATATTGGGTGTCATATTAAGGACTTTAAATCAACTATCTTGAATATCTCCCAAAAAGATGTCTGGTTTAGACATTTATGATCTTCCCTAAATCTCTTGAAACAAGCTTTCCTAAATGAAGATGATGTCCCTTGGAAATCATACTTCTTTCACCTCCTCCAATTATTCTCCCTAACCCACAAGTTCAAGGTCACTCAAGCCCTATTGGCAAGGCAAGGTCTAGGTGTGATCACATCTTGGAGATGTAGCAACATATTGACAAGCCGGGAGAGTTGGGTGTCAAAGTCTTGAGAAAGTTGGTGGTTCAATCACTTTCTAAGTCAAATAGTGAGTTCCTTTGGGACTCCTATGAAACAGACTATGACAAGACCTTTAGTGATCTTATCTATTTGCTAAGATCATCTTCCTAAAACTTTATGGACATTGACAATGGTGACATTGGAAATCCAGAAAAAGCATTCTCTTCCTAAGGAAAAGGATTGACCATAGTCAACTAGGTTGGCCAAATGGTAAAGAGAAAAGCTAAGTCTGAGATAGTACCATTACCAAAGCATCCATATGTTGAATTGCCAAAGAAAGGGACATTGGTTGCGAAGCTGGAAATTTGCCTAAGGATATTAAAGTCAATAAGTTAGACTCTACTTCATGTAAAAAAATCCACTATCTAACTCTGCTAAGTTTCTACTCTGAGCTTCTTGATACATGATGTGACTGGGTCACATGGTGATGTTTTAAGAATCAAAGAAAAGTGAAGAAACTTAAAGAAAGAATATGTTGAATCTGATCGCGTAGATGGATTTCTATCGCTTAGTTTGAAGATCGGATTCTTGAGCTACTTCTTAGGATTTATGAGATATTGCTTAGGAATAGAGAACAACAAGTTTTCATATGGATTGTAAGGATAGTTTTTCCGCAAAGTTTTTAAAATAAAAGGAAATTTTTGATTTTATTTATTTTAGGTATCCTTACAATGACATTTGTGACAACTTGTTGCTTATAAGATTCCACTGGTAGCAATATTGGAAAGTGAATTTTATTCTTTCATCTGTGGTAGTGTCTAAATTTACCAAATAAGGAAAGATTCTCATCACCCAAGTTTCAGTTGGATAAAAACTTGGAATCATGCAAGTTGTATAGCATGATGCATGAGAACTTTCAAGCATTGAAAAAAATTAAGACTAACTACTTGTTCACATGGATGTGTGAGTCAAGTGAAGGACTAAGGGATCGAGTGCACATTCTTGTACACTGGTCAAGTCCACCACAAAAGATCGATAAGACTATTCGTCATGGTTTACTAAAGCTCAGTAAATATGATTATACTTACAAGCTTAAGTATAACTCTGAGACATTGGAAAAGGTTCTAATGTATGGCAGAGCGAATAAGAAGAATCAAATTAGGCAGAAGGATAAAAGTTTCTCAAATCTGAAAAGATGGGAGAGTACTTTAGTATCAGTTTTGTGATCATCTTAATGATTAAGAAACCATAGCACAATTAGTTCTCTAAGGAAATATTAGTCCATTCTTATGACTAAGAAGAGGAATCTTGAATTGTTGAAATGGTTAAATCAAGAAGATGAGTCATACTTCGTTCCAATACAAGTCTTAGAGTCATACTCCAAGATTGTAATTTGAGTGACATGTCTTAAAGAAGGTTTAAAACACTTGTCAAATGTAAGAGTTAAAGCTTCCTGCTCTTGTACATTTGAAATTGGTAAGTTGTGATGTTTTGGATAAAACAAAG